>NC_073392.1:42475682-42825682 GCF_028641065.1 Leucoraja erinaceus | reverse complement strand
AACAATCCAGATTAATTTTTTTATCTGGATTGTGAGTATAGCTTTAAATCTAATATTAGTTAAGCTGGGTTTGATTGAACTACTCCCATCACATGTGGGCTGCAGAAATAATTAGGAGTCAGTTTGAATATCTGGAACATTTGTCTCTTAGCCATTTTTTTTCTCTAATGTGAAATATATTTAGGTGACCTAGTTTCTTCCCCTCTGTTCCCATGTGAATATAATGTAAAATATTCATACCTGGAATTTTGTAGGATGTGTTAAAAGAATAGAAGTATTCTGGACACAATTCAAGAAGTTATTTTATACAAGGCATTTGAATCACAAGGCATAATGAATCCCATTTCAAATCAAGAATGTAGATTACATTTTTTAATTTTGTAATTGTTGAGATCTGTGGAACTATGAAGAATGAGGTTTGAAAGCAATGCAAGCTCAAGTCTTGTGTATATTTCCCACTGACCAAGACTTGAGAATGGTGACCCACCCTGATGGCAGTGTGTAGATCATCTGCAAATACAAACAAGGACCTGCTCTCTTCAGCTTTAGTGCCCCACATGTACTTTAAAAAAAATAGTCTTGCTATGTGGTTTTGGACATGATTCAAGGTTTTCTCCAGAGACTATAGCTTTGAGCAAGAGAGCTTTATGCAGATATATCCCCATGGCAACAATGTAGAGTTAAACAAGTCAAACTTCAGAGCACTTGTCCAAGCCTCCTGATAGGTCATCCAATGAAAACAATTATTATCAACATTAAGGACTTGCTTTCTCTTTGTAATATCCAACAACTAGATACATTATTGAACATTATAGAGCTGCAAAACATGAGGCAAAGACAGAAAGATGCCTAATTGAGTGTAACTGAAATTGGTCCCCCTTGTTGACCTTCCTCAAAGTGTTTATCTCTGCAGCACGAGGATGTTGAAGAGGCAAGTTACATCAGCACATTTGATGAGTGTAGCATCGATTCCATCTGTGCCTTACTGAATATTAACAACAGGCCTTTCTTGTCTATGACCGGGCCAGGTATTTAGTGGAGTGATTACTTAACTAAATGAATAGAACATATTTGCAGATTTTGAGGTCAAAAAGGGGGAGGTTAGGCCAAAGAATGTGCTGGGCAGGAAAACCCATGGTGGTATTGAGAGATTTCTACAAATAACTTGGTGTGAGCTCCTGTAGCTGATATACTGACAACATGCTGAACTGGGTGTATTCCAAGTTGATAAGATGTGAATGCTTTTCAGGGGCACTGTTGTCTATTCTAGACATGCAACTTTAAAGCAAGCTCATCAATATATCTACTTCATTCGGAGATTGAGGAGGTTTGGCACTTCATCCAATACTCTATTGAACTTCTACTGGTGTACAACATAGAGCATATTCATGGGTTGTGTCACAGCCTGGTGCAGTAACTTGAGTGCACACGAATAAAGGAGACTGCAGGTCCATCATGTGTTTTGACCTTCCCAGCACTGAAGGGATGGATCTACAGGAGGTGCTATCTGAAAAAGACAGTGAATATCATCCAAGACCCACACCACCCTGGCCATGTTCTCATGTCACTGCTACCAGTGGGGACAAGATGTAGGAGCCTGAGAATTGTGACCCTCGGGTTCAAGACAGCTTGTTTCCTACAACCATCTAGCTCTTGAACCACTCTGTACAAGCAAAACCACAACCCTTTCTCAGCAATGATCTACTTAATAATTGTTAGGTTCACAAGGTTAATTCCCGGGATGGCGGGACTGTTATATGCTGAGAGAATGGAGAGGCTGGGCTTGTATACTCTGGAATTTAGAAGGATTAGAGGGGATCTTATTGAAACATACAAGATTATTAAGGGTTTGGACATGCTAGAGGCAGGAAACATGTTCCCGATGTTGGGGGAGTCCAGAACCAGGGGCCACAGTTTAAGAATAAGGGGTAAGCCATTTAGAAAGGAGGTGAGGAAACACTTTTTCACACAGAGCATTGTGAGTCTGTGGAATTCTCTGCCTCAGAGGGTGGTGGAGGCCGGTTCTCTGGATACTTTCAAGAGAGAGCTAGATAGGGCTCTTGAAGATGGCGGAGTCAGAGGATATAGAGAGAAGGCAGGAACGGGGTACTGATTGTGGATGATTAGCCGAATGGCCTACTCCTGCACCTATTATCTATCGCCTATTGACTACTATGAACATTATTTAGGTTACACTACATACTCCAGTTTGCATTATTATTGTCTGGTTATAGATAATGCCCTTTAGTTTTTAATTTCCCTTCCTGTGGATAAAGACTGAATGCATTCCTAATCTATACCCCCCAAGGTAAGCGGATGTTGAGGGTATTATGTAAACTTTTACTCTTTGCTTCGAGTAGCATGAATGTTTAATCACACAATTAATAGGAAAAATTGTTGCTTTCAATTCAATCTCTTCATTAGTCTCTCCTCTGCTGAAACTGGGTGTTCAGGGTGAGTTGTCTGGGAGTCAGTGCAATGTAGGTTCAATAAATGCTGGGGAAAAGATATTGCAATATGGTTCGCCTATACTGATTGGAGATTAGAAGGCCAAGAGGAGATCCCAATGAGCTTCAGGACATAATGTCAGGATAAGGAGTCAACTCCTGTCAACTTTCTTCTTGCTTCCTTCGTACTTGCTGTCTCATTCCCTTTAACTGACCGCTAAGTTCCACTACATACTTGCGTATCCAGTCCCTTACTAGTCCTACCTCCTCTCCCCCTATATTGCATGTAGAAGCAGATGAGGAATTTATGATTTTTTTCCCTGTTAATTTCTTGCCAGTTCTTATGCCCATATGTATAATTCAGCCAGGCAAAGACTCTTGCCAATTCTTGGCTGTGCACTTGATGTCATAAAATACTTTATGGGTACTTATGGTCCTTTAAATCTTTGTTATATTTATAGCTAACTAGTCAGATGGGAACTATTGCATCAATTCAATATATTTTTATGATATTTTTCACTTACTAAACGTTACTAATTGTGAAGAGGGCTATGACTGTGTGCCGTTCTGGATGCCATGCTAGGGGAGGGATGTGATTAAGTTCTAGAGGGTGCAGAAAAAAAATCACAGGCATGTTGGCTGGACTGGAGGGCTTGAGTTGAAAGGTGAGGTTAGATAAGCATGTTCTTTAGTGATAGGAGCAGTAGGAGGCCATTCAGTCCATCAAGTCTACTCCGTCATTTAATCATGGCTGATCTATCTCTCCCTTCTAATCCCATTCTCTTGCCTCTCCCAGAAATAAACGCCAGTATTGCTGAAACCTGGGATTGAACCACGGACATTTAGATCTTCAGGGTAATGGTCTCCCAACTGAGCTATCTCGGCTGATCTGCTGGGTTTGTTTGCTTTGGAGTGAAGGAGGCTGGCGGATGATCTTGTAGAGGTTTATAAGATTATGAGGGGCACAGATGGAGCAGACAATCACATTCTTCTTCCCAGGTTAGGGGAGTCTGAAACTAGTGATTTAAGGTGAGAAGGAATAGATATAAATGGGATCTGAGGGGTATGTTTGTCATACAGAGTATGGGGTATATGGAACGAGCTGCCAGAGGAGGCGGTAGAGGCAGGTAAAATGTTAAAAAGACATTTGGACAGGTTCATGGATAGGAAAGGAATTGAGATGTGGGCTGAGGGGCATGTTCTTGTGCTGTACTTCTCTACATTGAATGTGGGGCCCAAGGCAGGAAATTGCCTGGCATGTGATAGGCATCTTTGTCAGCATGGTTGAGTTGTGCTGAAAGGTCTGATTCTGTACTGTATTATTCTATATGCTAAAGCAAATATAGGTTAACATGTTTTATGCACAGCTTAGCTAAGGACAAGAGATATTTTTATGCAGTTCTGTTTGGTCAACAGTGAGTGGGGAGTGCCATGTACTTACCTACATCATATCTGTACATGTTGTCAATTTCCCCAGTGAGAAATCCCTTCCTGAAATTGTCGTAACATTACTGTCTCACCATGGGGAAAGGAAGTGTTTAAGGGAATTTTAAGGAAAAAAGTATTTAAGCTGCTCTCTTTAATGATTTGGATCAAAGTATCAGGTCATTGTCATTAACAAGGTGTCCCAAATCCTAAAGATGCAAAAATCTCATAAGTGCAATCGTCCTTGGAATATTGCGTGCAGTTTCTGTATCAAGGCTTCAAAAAGATGGCAATTTGCAGGAGTGAGATTTTGGGTGTAAAGATGGCTTTATGATTTAACATAGTTAATTATTTGTGCAAGCCTCATTGAATTAGCTTCACACTTACTGGGAACTGGAAGATAATCAAGATCTTCACACTGACAAGATGCATAATTAATCTTGAATTAAATAGTTTATTTACCTTAGGGCCGTGATTGGAAAGCCAGAAAGTTGATATTGATATATTTTCCCCTACTGTGAAACAAGGGTTGACCCACTTATGGAATCCTGCCTTGTAATTCTGATAACCTGGGACTATGAAATGAAACATAGAAACATAGAAAATAGGTGCAGGAGTAGGCCACCCATCGGTGCTATCACCAACTGCCACTTGTGTGATTCATATATTATTTTTCTCAAGTTGTTATCATGGTTTAGTTGTGCTACACTTGCTGGGCACCACTATGGCCCGTTTCACCACTTCAGGAAGTGCAGCTTGAATACTGAGGAAAGTTCACTAACCAGCTCCACTTTAAGAGTAGGCTTTGAATTATTTGGTGTGTAATCATTGTTTTGCAAAACTGTGTTGGTTTTGTGTCATGTGTACTGAAGTACAGTGAAAAGCTTTGATTTGCATGCTATCCAATAAGATCAGATAATACAATAATAAATGCAATCAACCCAACTTCAAGTACCAGTATAATATAAAGGGCACATGGGAAACCACACAGTGCAGAATATGGTTCTCAGCATTGTAGTGCACCAGTTCCATAGACAAGAGCAACGTCTGCAATGGAGTAGAGGTGAATCAGACAGTACCCCAGCTTATGGAGGGAGCATTTAGAAACCTAATAACAGAGGAGTAAGTTGCTTCTGTAGGCAAATGCATCATCTTTTAACTTCCATAATAAGTTGCAACTGTATTGATAGTGTCAATGATAATATCTGACCCATCCAATTTGCCTTTGCTGCAAAGTTTAATTATTCCAGGATTTCTTCCATGTAGAATTACCACACAGTCTATCTACCACAGCCTATTGCCTATTGACAAATACAAGTGATTAGTTAGCAACGTATTTAAATATTCTAGATTTTGAGAACATTTTTCAAGCATAAACGTGACTGGTTATAAAATGGATGTGTAAAAAATATAACGAAACATGGTATTAAGAACTTATGGGCGCTCTTTCAGTTACTAACAATTGAAGCTGAAAGTTCAAACCCTATGTCTGATAAAGGAAAGATATTTGTATGAAACAGGCAGTGATGTTCTTGAATTCTAATGGCCAATGTTTCTTTAAATTAGATGTGATTCCAAATCCTGTTGATAAATCCCACCAGTTATTTTGCTGTTCCTTGGTAGCATATTGGCCAATGGAACCTTTGCTATCAAAGATAGTTGCTTCCATTGCTTTACAACTCAATTTTGCACCAGGACTAAGATTATATTGGAATGTGAAGCTTCAATATTCTGATAGAAACAAAATTGAATATCAGTGGTTTGCAAGTAGATTCTGCTTGCTGAGACCATTAATAACCTCTTGCATCCCCTATCAATTGTGTAGGAAGAGTTATAGCTGTCAATTGGCCAAGTCAACTTTATCTGTTATTTAAAAGATGGATTATATCAGAGGACTTTGGTGTATTGTTGGACAGATGGCAGTCACTGTTGTACTAACACATCTTCATAAAAGCAGTTGCTCGCTCTTGCACAGTTATACCATGTTATTGGGGTTAACATGTTTTACTGAGCCGAGTCCACTCAGGTGTCTGGTAGAATAACATTGAAGTGTTTTCACACTGAATTGGTAGATACTGGTATCCATAACAATGAGGACCATGGTAAAAAATACATCAGATGACAGTTTTGATAATAATCTGCTTTGTCCCTTATGTTCTCCTTTGTATAGAGGAAACAGAAAGACAATTGGATGTTTACTTAATATTGTTATTAGGAGAGTTCCAAGCCTTGTGCAGCTATTAGAATTCAAAGCTTGCAGAGCTGTTATTCAGGTAAACGATGAATGAGTCTGGAATAGTTGTCTATGTTGCTCTTGGTTGATTGAATCAGTGGAACATGTCTTTCAGATTGGTCACTATTCTCAGATGCTATGATGACAATTTACCTGATAAGTGACATGGGCCTGTCCCACTTAGGCGACTTTTTAGGCGACTGCATGGTCGCCATATGTTCACGGGTGGTTGCCGGGGAGTCGTCTTCATGGTCGCGAGGAGTTCCCGTACTCTGGAAACTATTTGCGACCTCATTATGGTCGCCGCGAATGTTTCAACATGTTGAAAAATTAGCGGTGACTAGAATGAAGCCGCCATGGAGAGTAGCGAGAATTCTCGTGCCGTAAGAGCAGTACTAGTGCGTTGCCAGGAGATCAAAAGTTGCCATAGGTTCTCATAGGTTGTAACCGGTGAATTTTGTTGGCTCATTGGGAAAAAAAACGTAAGCAGTAGTTTTCAGAACCAAGGATAACCGACCGGTAATGTTAATGTCCGCCAAGCTTCACAGCCGTGTATCTCTGGCTTCTTAAAAGTTGTCTCCACTCCTTCTCCCCCCCTTCTCTCCCCTCTAAAGTAAGGTCATTGTGACGGTGGAGGACAAATGGGAATACTTATTGTATTCATCCTTAATGCCTGAAATCGTGGACCAATTTATGTCTGCACACAGTATGGCCAAGATGTGGCTTTGGGCTGTTTATTGCCAAGTATTAGTCATTACACAAATGCAAGACAATGGCTACTTACCCCTGCCACTCTGTAGCATTATCACCCTCAGGTCTAAAAACAAAGTTGCAGTTGTCCATTAAATGCAACTGGACCAGCTCCAAGTTCTAAAGCTGTAAAAGCAGACCGGAGACAGGATAGCCTGCAATAACTGGGAAAAATATACATCTTCTAGATGCGCTGGGACGCATCCTCAGTGATGTGATCTGGGGTCATCGGGTGTTTCGGGTCTCACAACATCAGACACCCTTGCGCAGGCGTCCCAGCCGGGGTTGATCAGGCCCCGACTTGCATCCCAGCAGCAAACGCCCACGGATCAGCCCTCTTAATAACCACTCTGCAGGGGTTGGGAGACTCTAGTGCGTGGAGGGACTGGGCTCTGTGAGGTGAATCCTGGCCAGGCTCCTCCTGCATCTCACCAGGTTCAAGGCCTGTGCGCTGCACCTTTCTCCTTCTCCGAGCATTTCATTCTGGCCTAATGGATTTTTAGGCCATGGTGGTTCATTAGGCCTTTCTGTAGCTTTATTGGGTGACTTTCTCACGAAAGACACAGACTGAGGTACTAACCCAGCCTGTCCTGGGTGCCGTCTTTCCGTGCCGTCAACTGTCTCTCACCTCACGGCCAATACAATTATTTTTCCATCCACTAAGTATAAAGTCTGGGGTATGATGAAAACCTCTCTTCCTTCTGGATAATTGCTGTTTCAACAATGTTGAAGAGATTGACGAGAAAAATAGCTCACACGATCAGAATGTCCGACACTATTAAGATAAACATGCACTTCTTTCATTATCTGTGCACTGACATTGCAGCATTTGCCATCTACAAGATGCAGTATAGCAGTTTGTTAAAGCCTGTTTTTCTTTTAAAAAAAAACCTTACACACCACAATACTTCCATTATCCAAATGCAGTGGGCAAATGGGAACGCCACCATCTCCAAATTGCTCTCCAAGTGATATAATATGCAAACTTGGAAATATAACACCATTCCTCCATCATCAATATTGAAAACTTTGAGTTACTTGTTTAACAGCACTGAGGAAAGACATTCACCAGAGACGACAATGCATTTGAACATATGCTCTGCCATTAGTTTCTGAAGGGTATTAGTACTGGCTCTGCTAATGACACCCACTTCTAGTAATCTATTATAAAAAATAATCATTCAGTAATGCTAAAGTTTCTATTTGGTTGAGAATATAAATAATTTAAGATGGGATAAGTATATGTGCGCTCTGTGACGCATTTGAAATTACTCTACCATTTCGCTACTTTGATTTTTAATCATTTTTTAGACTAGTAGTAGTTGGGTTTGGAGATATTTTTATAGTAACCAAAGTAAACTGAGTAACATATGTATTTAATTGAAGAGGAAATTAAATTTAATGGTACATTTATCATTTCCTGAGAGTAAATTAACAATAAATCAATTTAAATAACATGCAAGCCTAGCGCTGCACCATGATATATATTACACTGTGACCATGGAGACAGAATTATTAATGTTATTGAATGCCTATTTATTGTTTAGCATTAAAATTAGTTTCCACGATCGGATGTTTTTCATGCAAAATGAGCAATAAGGTTCCCAGAAGTAATTTATTACCAGCTAAGCTACAAGCCATGTCAAGATCAAGATTTTCTTTTAAATGACGTTACATGTTGACAGGAAATTTAAATGCCAAATTCAGAGCCTGAGAATAGTCTTTGTTATAATTCTCTGCATAAAGCAGACAACTTTTCCTCCACATGCTAATGAGGTATAAGTATAATGCACCACATTAATATTTCACTTTTATTTTAAAGCTGAAATAAAGCAAATGTAATTGAGATAACTATATCTGTCAAGCCAAAGGCAAAGAAATTGAATCCTGCATATTCACTGCAGAAAATAAATCCAATTATTGTACTAAATCTTTTTGGGAGATTACTAACAGTCAAGGATGTTGATAATAAATTGAATAATACCCATTCTTGGATTGAGTATTTTGAAGGCCACAGGCAACTTAAATTTTCAGATTTTCAGAACTAATTAAATTAAAGGTATCACTAAATCTTCAAAAGAGATTGTTAACATTAAAAGACATGATTAATCAATTGCCATACGTCCTTAATTTTAATGTATTTGAAAATGATTTTAATTGCTCATTACAAAACCTCAAAAAATGTTTCAGCACATCTTTGCATTAGATATATTGACAAGAAATCATGATCTACTGTACCTCGACCAATGTGTGATGGCTGGATGTGGCATATTTTGATTTTTATACAGAATATTTCCCACTGGAAATATTCAAATGGAAATTAAAAGTTAGTAAAGTCTCTATACAGTCGTGGTTTTGTTGGGCTGCATTCAATGTCTGTTGTATTGCTAAAATAATGGGAGACTCAGCAGCGTTGCATTGTTTTTCCAAATTGAATTCATATGACTTTACCCTTCAGTTTCCCAGGCAAAGCCAAAGATGTTTAAAATAGTTTAAAATCACAGTATGTACTCTAACTGGTGCTTATCTGGTTGTAACAATGTGAAAGGAATTTAAATAGTTTTAATATAGTGTGTGTGCATGTGTGCATCAAGAGTGTGGTTTGGGAATCTGTTCGTGCTTGTGGACCTCTTTTTCCAGTGTATCCCACTCTGATTCACCAGGTTTATAATATACCTTCACTCGTCCAATCTGCATTACTAATATTCAGGCATAAAAATGCACATGAAAGAAAAATTATTTCAGTAGCTCCTTTGATATATTTATGTCCTTTGTTGTGTTCTGTTTTGGTTGGATTTGGATACATGCAGAAACATAAGAATGCAAGGAAAATTTGAGCAGGAGGGGGCCACCTGGTCTTCGACTATTCTGCTTTTCATTGTGATTATGGTCTATCATAAGCCTCATCTGCACCAGATCCCAATTTGCCTGCTCTTTTAGAAATGCTGCTTCCTCCACTCTAAATCTCTAAAATGAACTAGCTTCTACAACTCTCTGAGGCAGAGAATTCCACAGATAGATTGGGGGCAAAGTTAGAAATAGATACATTTTAAGATGCAGAGATGGAAGTAGAGAAGGCAAGAGATTGCCGATGATATTTGGCATCAAGCTTAAGAATTTAACAGTTATACACAGAGGCAAGATGCAGCCTTCCAGTCTAATCATTGTTCAATACAGGTATTTCCAACATTTTTATTTCACTCTTTGAGCATTCAGAGGACCTTCCATAAATCATTCCAGATGATAATTTATCTTCCCACATATATTCACTAATTTTCAACTAAAGTTCTGTTCTCTCATTTGTTCCATCAGCTACCTATTGTCATTAAACCTTTCCTGTTGAACACCTTATCAAATGTTTCTATTTATTTCCCCCCGACATCTTCTCTTTTCTCTGGATCTCAAATGTTGTTCATCCATCCCAGCTTTGCTAATGCTCATTGACCTGAAACATATTGACAATATCTTGCTTTTGCATGAAAAGAGTTAACATTTTCTAAACATTGTAGTTTTCAATTTGTATTGGAATTTTATGTTTATTTATTTTTTATTTTTTAATTTAATATCAAGATGTGAGCATCACTTGCAAGGATAATATTACTTCACCCCGAATTACTTGTCCACCTCACATTGATTTTGAGAAGGTATTTTGCTGAAGGTATTCCTACAGTGCAATTTGTAGGAAGTTCCAAGGTTCAAGTCCAGTGACAAGTCATGATAGTATGCAGAGTGGATAAAAAACTGAAGGTGGTGGTATTCCGTGTGGCTGGAGGATGGCATAGCTTTGGGAAGTGCTGTTGGAGTAGCATGGGTTTGCAATGATTGTTCCTTTTGTAAAGGGTACACACAGTAGCTGCTACACACTAGCGATGAAGGGATTGAACTTTTTGGGTGGCTATGGGCAGCAATCAAGCAGAGTGCTTTGATCTGGTGTGAAGATTCTTGAGATTTATTAATGCTACACTCATGCAGTGGAAATCATTTCGCCCTGCTCTTGACATGTGCCTTTAAATCCCATGGTGTTTGAAGGTGTGTCACTTGCCACAGGATATTCAGTCTCTGACCTGTTCTTGGAGCAACAGTTTTTATGTGACTGGTTTAGTTTATGTTCCAGTAATAATGGCCCTCAAGTACATTGATGATAGGGATTTGGTGATGGCAATGCCATTGAATAATATGATTAAGTGATGACATGCTTGTGTTGGACATGGGCATTTCTTGGCATATGGTCATTATCAACCTATGCCTGAATATAGTCTTGACCTTGCTGCCTGCAGGCATATGCTTTTTAATTTGGTGAGGAGATGTACTCGTAGTAACAATGTTCAGAATGAGCCGCTGCAGGATTTACTTCTCTGCTGCTAGGTATGGCAGAAAATAGCATTCAAAGCAATTACCTAAATTTAATTATTCTGCAAAATTAAAATGATTAGCTTCAGACACACATAACTTTTAATGTTTTAAAATGTGATATTTATTTTCACTATGAATTTGGCGCACTGAGTACTTAAAATATAACCCTCTGAGACTTTAACAAGAATAAGGGACTGGTGACTATTTTCCTGTGCCTCTCCTCTAAGGACAACGGCCTGTTTCCTTTATCATTGTTACTTTTTTGCATCTTTCATTCATTATTCTTTATCCCTCCACATCACCATCTATATCTCTTGTTTCCCTTATCCCTAACCAGTCTGAAGAAGGGTCTCAACCCGAAACGTCACCCATTCCTTCTTTCTAGAGATGTTGCCTATCCCGCTGAGTTACTCCAGGTTTTTGTGTCTATCTCCTTCAAGTGAGGCAGGTATGTGAAAAAATATATTATCATACAGACAGATGACATTTTGGATGAAATAGTGGGCTGGGTACCCTGTCAATTGTTTCTTGGTATTTTCAGCATAAACCCACTCTCTCCCACACTCCACCATACTGTCCTTGAGATTCTGGCCTCCTTTTATTCTAGCCCTGATTTTAATCTAATTGGCATATTTTTTCCAGAGTATCTCACATTGAATATTAGCCAATTTTATTAACTTTTATTTTGAAAGCCTTTTTAAAAAAAAAAAAATCTTGTGCCACTGGAAGTGCAAAATATTAGTTCTGGGAAATGTATATTTTCCCACCTTATGTGCACACAATGCTGGCACAATCTATTTTCAGATCAGCATTTAAAAAAATGAAATGATTTATATAGTACCTTCTCTGCTCATAATATGCAAATAATCTCTTTCCTCTGTGCTCTTCCATCCTGGTTCATTTTCAGAATCCACAATTATTCCATTCTCCACCAAAAAGCCTTTAAGTAATCTCAGAGGAAGATGTTGACATTTCTATAAAAGTCAAGTCAAATTGTCTTGTTTATTGGCATATGCAGTAGTAGGGTGAGGTACTGGTAAGTCTAAATTATACATAATTAAACAAATTCCACAAGATAGAGGCGCAAAATAGAATTATAAGACAAGTCCAAGGTAGAACAAGAGGTGGTTTGTCGTGTTCCATTGTCAAGGTAAGATTAGAGTAGTGCAGGTTGGTTTAAAAACCTGATGGTTGTAGGAAAGTAGCTGTTCCTGTACATGGTGGTATTGGACTTCAGGCTTCTGTAACTCCTGACTGATGATAACAGCAAGAAGAGGGCATGAGCTGGATCCTTGATGATAGATGTGGCCTTCTTCTGACAATGCCTTATGTAGGTGTCACAAGAAGCAGGATTAAGAATATCCTGCTATCTGCATTGTGAAAGTTGAATCAGGAGCTTGCCATTACAGGTTTACGATGGGATGCACATAAAAACATAAGATGGACAGATATATTTTAGGGGAAACTATACATGATGATGAAAGGAATTAGAAAGTGAGGTGATGCAATGAGATGGAGTAAGAACAGATCAGGTCATTATGAAACATTTAACACTGTGGTTGCCCCGAGTGATGTTTTTATAGTAAAATACAATGCAAACCTTGAGATTTGATCTCAGAAATGAAAGATGAACAGTTAAATAATTCTGCCTTCAAACTAATTATCTACTGTATTAACCCAATCCTTTATCTCCAATATCAGTTTTAAATATTTCATGCTTCTGTTTATTTTGCTCACCTTTTATCTTTTCATTGCATTCCATTTATTATTTGTTTTTAAATAGTGAAATATCTGCGAATTCTCCAATTTTCAAGTTGATTATTATCCCTTATTATTATCTTCATGTCAATGACATTTATGTAAGAATAAGTATCATTTATTTTAATTAACACAACTTTTGAGTTGATAACTTCAGATTGTGGTCTATAAATGCATGTTCAATGTCACACATCAAGTTAAAGATGATCAGTATTATCTAGGCCACATCAAATGCACATTCATTTTCTATTTTTTGAGCTCTGTTGTCTGACCTACCCCGATCTGCCATAATAAGTCGCCTCTATACATATTCCTGAAGGTCAGGCACGGAACGTTTTCTGCCAAATATCCCATCCTCATCTCCAATTCACCAGAAAGTCGAGTGATAGGTCACTCAGACAACGTAAACTGAGTTAAAACTGCTAACTTCGATTGGATCCTCTTTACCCTGATGTTCAGGAACCTTTGTTCCTCCATGTAACATTTTTGATTCATATCCTAGACTCAAACCGAGAGGGTGTTTCACTAACTCGGCATTTGGACCAGCCAGAGCAGTAAATTGCAACAGTAAATTGCGATACCTCAATAAGCAGGGTTTCTGTTAGGATTTAATGTGGTGTGAAAAAATCATCAGATTTCATGTCTTCTTGCTAAGCAAAATGAAATGAGTTTTTTTTTACATTTGTACATGGAATATGGGTGCCAATGACCAGACAAGCATTTATTTCTAATCATGGATGGTCCTTGAATGCTAAGATGTTTCAGAGATCTGTTAAAACTTCTCGGGTCTGGAGATACATTTAGACGTTCAGTAAAGGATGGTAGATTTCTTCCCAGATGGATATTTGATCCTCTCATTTCTCAAAGGCTGATGTGGTTTTGTGCTTTAGCAATCAGACAGTAAGGTTGATAGGTACTGCTACAAAATCAGTAAACATAATTTAATATTTATGCCTACATTTATATGTAGTTTTCTTGAAGGCAGAATCTATAGATACAGAGTTTATGCAAGGAGGGTATGGCCTTGACCGGCTTACAGAAACCAACACTTTTGGCCGATAATTTAAGCTAGTCTACAAAGGCAAAAATGATTACCTGAAAATTTGACCGAATTATTTTTCCGGACTGTGCAAAATCCCAATGATCTGTCAAGGAATATGTTTGTGGAAGAGTTATGTGGAGTACGCTACATTGCAACAATCTGCGGTATAATTTAATGGAATCCTTGTTAAGATTGAGTTTCAGTAGCAGAGTTTTAAACCATTGGTGGTTAGTTGAGTGCATGTTATACACCTAGTGTGATTGGGCAGGGTTCAACACTCTGTCTACTGCATTTAACTTCCCTCCTCAAGTCTGATGTTCTGAAAATAATGGCCACACTCAAATTCAATTCAATTCAATTCAATTCAACTTTAATGTCATCCCACAAATACAAGTATCAGTACAACGAAATGCAGTTTTGAGTCAGTCCGTAGTATTTGTATATAAAGAAAAACAAAAAAAAAAAAATAGAAAGAGGGAAGATACAGAATAATCAGGAAATACAGAATGATTAAACAAAGGGGACGGAGGGACCAGAGAAATCTATCGTCGGGACTCCGAGTTCAGCAGTGTGATTGTGTTGTTATAGAAGCTTTTCCTCATCCTACTAGTACATCCTACTAATACTCAAACCATGAGAACTATCAAAAATGAAGCATTTATCTATTTTACACATTCCTGGTTATGAGCAAATTACCGTGTAGTGATGAAAAAGATCAAGGGGGGCAATTATAGTGTGAGAGAGTACGTTTCAGGGGTAGAGGGTCGTAGGAAGATGGGCAGTGGGAATGACTGGATTATTCTGCTGGGAATTGACATTGATGTGCCGAATGGCCACCTCCCTGTGTTGTGATACATAAAACAAAATATTGTTAGCAGTTTAAATGATTAAATCCATAATTATCACGAGGAGTTACATGAAATGTTGTCCTTTAGGATTTGAGCTGGTACAGAGAATGGAAATATTAAAAACGTTCTTGCTTCTGATTCGGAGGGTTGTTGTTTCAATTTGAGCAAAAATGTTCTGACAAACCAGGGTGGTATTTAAATATCACTATTTGTCAAAGGCATTGCCGTTTGGTTGAAGTCATGAAAGGAATTCTGCAAATGTAACTTGAGGAGATGCTGCAAATTCTGCAAATGAGGAGATGCTGGGTGGACTCACTGTGGTGGATGTTAATGTGTGTTTATTGTTGTTTTATTGTATTGTATTATATGTATGACTGCTGCAATTTCGTTCAGACTAAGTCTGAATGACAATAAAAGGCTATCTATCTATTTAATAACATAAATTACTAAATAATATATGATTAGTACTAAGAGCACTAATAATTTAATATCCATAGTACTAACATAGTAATTGACTCGTACAACATGGAAATAGACCTTCCGAGCCAACCTGTCCATGCTGACCATGATGTCACATCAACATCAGGAAACTTCTCCAGGGATAAACTTGATCCAAACTGCCTATACATGGCCCATACTTCCTTGTCCTTCCAGACCAGTACTAACATTTCTCTCATCATCCAAGCTTCCTTCGACCCACCTGCTTTGTCCACTCTAACATGAACATTCATGCCTTGAACTCTCGTCATCACACATTAAATTGCATCCCACAGTATGGATGACCCTTTGCCCGCAAACAACCAGGTCCCATCAACTTTAGCAAGTTCCTGACTGATATCATCAAAGTTAGACTTGTTCAAGTTCAGAATTTTAACTTGCACCCTGCCCAGTCTTTATCTATAACTATTTCAAAGCTAATAGAACTCTTGAAATATTCAATATAATTAATGACCTTAATAAACTTGTTTTCAGGGGTGCCATTTCATTTAGCTGTTACTTTAATAGATTGGAAGCAATAATATTGATCCAAAGGAAAACTAGTATCATTGTGGAAAGATGAAAACCAATGTACAACCCTAGTGCACGATGATCTACTAAAATTGGGCCATGCACATTAACTCATTAAATTGTGTAGAAAGTATAAGATATTAAATTAATCTTTATGGGTTGAGGAAATCTTGGCAAGATGAGCATTTATTAGCTATCCCTAAATATCCTCGAGGTGGTAGTAGTAAGAACCGCATCAGCCAGGGATATGAAGGTATTACCACAGTACAAAACACAAAGTGGAGGAACTCAGTGGGTCTGGCAGCATCTATGGAGGGAATGGACAGACACCATTTTGGGTTAATCCCAGCCAGCTGAGTTCCTCCAGCCCTTTGTGTTTTGCTCAAGATTACAGCATCTGCAATATTTTTTGTGACTCCCACAGTACTGATAAGTGGGGAATTCTCGGTTTTTGGTTCAGCAACAGTGGAGGTTGCTGGTACTGGATGAGGCAGAGATTGCTGCCATTCCCCATCACAATTGGGCAAACTCAACACAAGTATGCATGAAGGAACTACAGAAGCTGATTTAAACGAAAATGGACACGAAAAGCTGGAGTAACTCAGCAGGGCAGCCAGCGTTTCTGGAGAGAAGGAATGGGTGATGTTTCGGGTCAAGAAGAAGAAGGGTCTCGACCCGCAATGTCACCCATTCCTTCTCTCCAGAGATGCTGCCTTTCCCACTGAGTTACTCCAGCTTTTTGTATCCATCTAACTCAGTACAAGAGCAGGCCAACTAGTCCCACTCCCTAGTCCCTAGTCTCTCTAACTCTGTTGCTCTGCAAATTTGTTTTCCTTTTCAAAATTTATTTAAAAAAAGTATCTTGTACAGTTCCCTATTGAATGCAACAAATTAATTGCCTCCACCTTTCTTCAGCCACCAACCATGCAATATATTTTATATCTTAATATTTCACTGCCTTTAAAAAAAAATCTCTTTTGGCTCGGCTCTGTAGCTACTCACCTTCATTCAACATTCTTCGGTTCTTGAGACCACCTCTTTTCTAAGTAAAAACACCAGCTTCTTCAATCTCTGTACATAATGAAAGGCCCACTTCACAATGGTGCTGATGGATGAACAGCCAGCCCACAGTGCCCATGCTCGGGCGCTCTCCGTATAGGGTTGCACAGTTTCTTCACACTTCTCAAAGATGTGTGGGTTGGAAGGTTAATTGGTCACTCTAGATTGTCCCTCGTGTCAGTGAGGTAGAATCTGTGGGGAGAACTTGGCGAGAATAAAATGTGGTATTAATGTAGGAGTAATGTGAAGGGATGTTTGGTCTGTGTGGATTTGCTGGGCTACAGAGCCTGTGTCAGTGCTGCACCACACAGTAACTCTACTGCATGCTCGCATCTATCCTATAATGTGGTGGACATGCATTGCAGTTGTGACAGAATCAGTATTTTATAAATATAACACCGGGAATGTTCTAGATGGTTTGGAAATGGGCAATTTATTCCATTGTCCATATTCCATGAACAGCCAATAAAGAATTGTCGTTAGTAGGAAAGTGAAGAAGAGAAAGATCTGGAGGGATCTTGGAATTCAAGAGCTGTTAAAATTCTGACATGGGCCTGTCCCTCTGTTCGAGTTCACCCAAGAGCTCTCCCGAGTTAAAAAAAAATTAAACTCGTGGGAAGCACGTAGAATGTACGTAGCGGGTACGTCGGAGCTCTGGACGTCTCTTAGTGGCTCGTAACGCTAACGGCAGGTACCCGGGAAACGTGGTAAGCTCGGGAAGACCCGTGAAGATTTTTCAACATGTTGAAAAAAAATTAAACTCATGGGAAGCACGTAGAATGTACGTAGCGGGTACGTCGGAGCTCTGGACGTGTTGAAAAATGTCCACGAGAGCCCCGAGTACCTACGAGCGGCCATTATCGTAATTCTCCGAGTTCGAATCAGAGGAAACATGGGAGAATTCTTGAATTAACTCGTGCAGTGGGACAGCCCCGTAAGGGTCTTTGACTTTGCACAGATAATGCCTGACCTGCTGAGTGCTTCTAGTATTTTCTGTCTCTATTTCAGACGTCCTGCATTTGCAACTTTGTGTATTTCTTTTATAAAAGTCGACTTGACTGACTCAATGCCTCTACTATTAAAATAAATGTTCCCTTGAGAATCTTTGAACAGCGTTCTCAACCTGACCTGTTATATCCAATGATTTATGCATATGTACCTCCACATCTCCTTCGGCCCCTGGATCCCTTTTTATGATCGTGGCCTCTCGTTTACATCGCTTCTCTTCATTCTTCCAAAACATGACATCTTGCTTTAAATGTCATCAAATGCCATCCAGTCTATATCCTCTTCAAGTCTACAACCTTCTCCTTCGCAGCTCACTACACTTCCATATTTTGTGTTTCTACAGATGCACTACTGAAAGTATTCTGACTGGATGCATCTCAGTTTGTACAGAAGCTCTGCTCTTGAACATCTGAACCTACAGGGAGTGCTGAACACAGCTCAGTCGATTCCAATCAGTCCATCTTCACAATGTGTTCCTTGATGAATCTTCCACAAAGCTGGAAGTATCATCAAGGATACTTGCCACCCAGGCCATCCTCTTTTCTCTCTTCTACCTTCTGGGAGAAGGTACAGGAGATTGAAAACTTGCCTCTTCCCCACTACTATACAACTCCTGAACTAATCACCTCTTTTATACTTCCTTGCCTGATGTGTTGCCATGTGCTCCTACTCTTAATAATAATAATAATAATAATAATAAATTTTATTTATGGGCGCCTTTCAAGAGTCTCAAGGACACCTTACAAACATTTAGCAGGTAGAGGAAAAACATGTAAGGGGAATGAAATAAATAGTAGGAAAGTGACTAGTACACAAAGTAAAGACAGAATTCAATTCAAAACACAATATGAGACAATTAATGCACAGATGAAAAGGGAGGGGGACGTGGGGCTAAGGATAGGCAGAGGTGAAGAGATGGGTCTTGAGGCGGGACTGGAAGATGGTGAGGGACACGGAATTGCGGATCAGTTGGGGGAGGGAGTTCCAGAGCCTCGGAGCTGCCCTGGAGAAGGCTCTGTCCCCAAAACTGCGGAGGTTGGATTTGTGGATGGAGAGGAGACCGGCTGATGTGGATCTGAGGGACCGTGAGGGTTGGTAGGGGGAGAGGAGGTCGGTGAGGGGGGGGGGGGGGCAGATGGTGGAGGGCTTTGTAGGTGAGGATAAGGATTTTGTTGGTGATCCGGTGGGAGATGGGAAGCCAGTGAAGTTGTTTGAGGACTGGAGTGATGTGATGCCAGGATTTGGTGTGGGTGATGAGTCGGGCGGCTGCGTTCTGGACCAGTTGGAGTCGGTTGATGTAGGTGGAGCTGATGCCAAGGAGAAGTGAGTTGCAGTAGTCCAGTCGGGAGGAGATGAAGGCATGGATGAGTCTTTCAGCAGCGGGAGGTGTGAGAGAGGGTCTGAGTTTGGCGATGTTGCGGAGATGAAAGAAGGAGGTTTTAATGACATTTAATGACTCTTAACTCTACCTCAATGTTTATTCCAATATTGTACTGCTTTATTCTTTTGTACTGCTTGGGGTTTGCACGACAATCTTACACACGTCTGCCATTTTGCAGTAATCATTGTATTTATTATTGTATTTATCATCATTTTATATATACTGTTTATAATGTAAACTTTGTGGAACATAGAACAGCACAGCCCAGACACAGGCCCTTCGGCCCACAATGTCCATACTCAACATGATGCCAAATTAAACTAATCTCCTCTGCCTGCATGTGATCCACATCCCCCCATTCCCTGCTTATTCAGGTGCCAGTCTATAGGTCTCTTAAATGTCACCAACATATTTGCTTTCACTACTTCCCGTGGCAGTGTGTTCCACACACCCATTTCTCTCTGTGTAAAAATAACATCCCACACATCTCCTTTAAATTTTCCTCTCTGATATTAAAGTTTTGCCTCTGAGCCTTGGTTGGCATGGATGATTTGGTTTGGAGGATCTGTTTCCATGCTGTATAGGTCTATGATTGAGTATGTGACTCCACTGATATCTGGGGAACATCACTGCACAGGTTCCCTGTGTTCTCGTCATTATTTCTCATCATTTTCTATCCATACTGCTCCAATTCTCTTTCATCAGTCTTCATGATGAACTTTTTACGTGGCACTTTTTATATTGCCTTTTGAAAGTCCTTACACAATATATCAATGCTCTTCCTCATTAACTTTACCTCATCACAATTGATCAATCAAGTTAATCAAACACAATTTCCCTTTAAGAAATCCTTGCTTGCTTTCACTCATCAATTCACACTAGTCCAAATGATAGCTCGTAATGTCCCTACTTATAATTTCTAACATTTTCTGTAGCGCTGACTGGATTGTAGGTGTTTGGGTGAGAACTTGCATATGGTTACGTTCCTAAACACCTAAACTCTCTAGATGTTAGAACTTGTGGATTTGGGAATTGTCACAGATACTAAAATAGATCACAAATGGGTTATCCACATTAAGTGACTCATCTCTTTTCTCTCCCGAGACTTCACCATCAACACTTGGATGTAACATAGGGGGGCAATAGATAATTCTCATTGACTTCAATTTTCCTCTGGGTCCTTACTGAGACTCTTTGAGAAATAATGACTAAATGTGAAGGACAATTGCTGTCATTTCATCTCTGGTAATGAGCTTATTCACCATGTTTGGATCAAGGGTACAATGAGGTCTGGAAATGAATTGTCGAGCATTAACCATAGCCATATAACAATTACAGCATGGAAAACAGGCCATCTCGGCCCTTCTAGTCCGTGCCGAACACTTACTCTCACCTAGTCCCATCTACCTGCACTCAGACCATAACCCTCCATTCCTTTCCCGTCCATATACCTATCCAATTTATTTTTAAATGATAAAATCGAACCTACATAGCGCTACATTTTAAAAACATCTGTATTGTAGCTGGCTTTGATATTGTATGGAGTGAATTTTCTAAAGACCTCTAAAGAACAGTACATATCCCTTCAGAAAGGGATTGTAATAGATTGCAAATTAAAATTTATGTCAACAAATGGGTTCAAATATTTTATTTGTCATCTTTCATTTATTCTGTCTTTGCTCTGCCATCACTGAACATAAGACAGTTAGCAGAGCTTTCTCTTCTTACTATTGTTGAATTATCCATTCCCATGCATAACATATATAGCAGGTCCTTGGAGCTTTGATCTGATTTGTTGGCTGTGCCATTGATCACCTGACTTATCAGCACGCTGCTTGGATTTTTCTGTGTTATATCTTCACCAGATTTCCAACTCTTTCTATATAAGAACTTTAGTCAGCTTGGTGAGTGATGATGTTGGTGAAGGCCTTCAATGTCTGTTGCTAAAGGTAGTTTGGTAATAGCACTACTGGCTGAGATGGTGGATTGGAGAATGGGGATATGGTCACGCCATCCATGAATCTTTCTCCTCCTCGCCACCTCCACATACATCTCAGTTCAAAACATGGGTGTTCCACAAATATTATCGAAGAGTTCTGAAACAGTTACACTTCCCTTCTGTCAGTTGGATTCTCATATCCAAATTACTGCTTTCAGACAAAGATGTTTCAAAACAGTAGCTTTCAATGTGATAGAGATTGGGAGCAGAAAATAATACATTCATTGTGACTGCTTTGTGTCTCAACAAATAGTGAATGCATACCGTTTCCCCCAGAGTACATTTTTGTAAAGAACTAGCTACATTTATAGAATATTAGTCAAACAATTATTAAAGATATTGAGGTGCAGGAAGTGAAATAAGAATTATTCATAAATTCAGCAAGGGGAGTTTGCATGATTTAGAACAGAGCAGAGTTTTCCTTTCAATATATTTTAGGTTCATGATATCTGTTAAAGGAGGCGAAAGGTTAGTTAAGCTTTAGTTACTATTTTTGGACAATTTGTGGTTGTCAGGTAGTACTGTGGTCTGACCTCAACAGTGATGTTTGATGAGTTTGCAAAATGCATTATAGAAAAGTGAACACATCAGGTTTACTGCAGCATAGGTTATAATAATTTAACGTATAAACAATCTGGCTTGAAGCTCTAAGATAAAATAAGAAAAGCTATGTTGTAGATTTTACCGAGGCACCTTATGTCTGTCAATGTGTATATCTGAACCTTTTTTCTAACAGAAATTTCTAACCAATTTTGCTTATTTTTTTAGAATTGCTTAGGATTTTTACATTATCAGGCAATTAAAACTTGCCTGATAATTTTTAAGAATAAATAAAGAATAAATGAATTAGGAATTTATGTGGTTTATGAAGATTCATTTTCATGAGGATTCTCCTTGAAATAACATTCAAACTCACTTGGGGCACCTCAGATTTTAGCCAAATTTCTTTGGATGGAATTTATTGCATGTATTCAGGAGAGTTTCCTCAGGTAATATATAAAAGGCTCTACCAGGGTGATGACAAAACTTGAACTACACTTGGGAAACAGGGCAAAGCAAGTACTGAGGCGGAGTGACGGAGTACTTCAAGACTAATAGGTCTATTAATTGCCAAATAGTTACAGAATAGAACAGAACTGCTCCACAGGTTTTATTACATTGGGGCAAGGTGAATTTTAATGGCTTAGAGATATAGTGTGAAAACAGCCCCTTTGGCCCACTGAGTTCTCGCCAATAATTCATTACCCACTCACACTAGTTGTTTGTTATCTCACTCTCTACTCGTTCCCTACACGTTAGGGGCATTTTTTGCAGAGGTCTTTTAATCTACAAACCAGTATGTCTTTGGGATGTGGGAGGAAACTGGAACACCCAAAGGAAACTGATTTGGTCACAGGGAGAACGTGCTAACTCCACACAGACAGCAGCCGGTCAGGATGGAACCCAGGTGTCTGGCACTGTGAGGCAGCAGCTCTAACAACTGTTCCAATATGCAGCTTAGTATTTGACAGGCAGTTGTAAAAGTTGATTGGAGTAGGTTGTGTGTGGGTAAATGGGTATTGAACAAGTGGGAGGCTTTTAAAAGTGACATTGTGAGAGTTCAAGGTCTCCATCTTCCTATTAGAGTGAAGGGCAAGGCTGGCAGTAGGGAACCCTGGTTTGAGGCTCTGGACTGAAACAAGATGCAAGCATGGGTTAGAAACAGGCAACTGGGATCAAGTGGATCTCCAGAAGAGTATAGGAAATGCTGGAGTATACTTCAGCAGGTAATTGGGAGGGCATGAGAAAGCTTTGGCAGACAAGAGTAAGGAGAATCCAAAGAGATGTTATGTGTACTAAGGTTAAAAGAGTAACTAGGTAGAGAGGATATCCCCACAAAAGCCAAAGTGGACATCTATGTGCAGAGCTCCAGGGTGTGGGTGATGTCCTCAATGAACATTTCACCTCTGTATTTGGCCACAGAGAAAGACATAAAGATGAGGAAACTCAGGAAAGTTAGTGGGGTGACCTTGGGGCTAGTATGCATTACAGTAGAGAAAGTGCTGGATGCCTTAAAATGTATGAAGGTGAATGAATCTCCAGGGCCTAAACAGGTATATCCTAAACTAAACCAAACAGTGGGACCTGGGAGTACAACCTCGTAGTTCCCTGGGTGTGGAGCCATAGGTAGGCAGAGTGATGAAGTAAGCTTTTGGCTAGGTAGCCACAAACTGCTGGAGCAACTCAGCGGGACAGGCAGCATCTCTGTAGAGAAGGCATGGGTGACGTTCCAGGTCGAGACCCTTCTTCATTAGTCTGAAGAAGGGTCTTGACCCGAAACATCACCCATTTCTTCTCTCCAGAGATGCTGCCTGTCCCGCTGAGTTACTCCAGCGGTTTGTATCTACCTTCGATTTAAACCAGCATCTGCAGTTCTTTCCTACACATACTAAAGCTTTTGGCTAGCTGGCCTTCATCAGTAAGGACATTAAGTGGAGAAGTTGGGGCACTATACTTTGACTCATGACTTTGATGAGGTGACATTTGGTACATTATGCTATGGTTTAGTCCCCCTACTATAAGAAGAAAGCCATGAAGTTGGAAACAACGCTGAAAATGTTTTACAGTGATGTTGCCAGTACTTGAGGGAGTGAGGTTTTTAAGGAGAGGTTGGGCAAGCTAAGACTTCTTTCGTTGGAGGATAGGAGTGAGGGGTGATCCCCTACGGGTGTAAAAAAACATGAGGGAAATGGTGAATGCTCAGGGTTGGCTAATCAGGAACTACAGGATACAGATTTATAGCAAGGGGAAAGATTTAATAGAAACCTGAGGGGCAACCTTGTCATACAGAGGATGGTACATATATGGCGGATGAAGTGGTTGAGGCAGGTACAACAGCAACAAAAAGACATTTGAATAAATCCACAGATAACAAAGGTTTGTTGGGAAATGGGTCAAATGTGAGGAAATGGAACTAGCTCAGATGGGCATCCTAGTCAACATGGATAAATTGGGGTAAGGGGTCTGTGCTCTATGATTCCAAATGCATGTATCATTTTAATGTTTCACCTGCATTATGTTGCAGAGATGAATGGGTTAACAGAATGCAATACTTTAAAATTTAGAATAAAAATAGTTTCACTTTGTCATCTATTAAGAACACTGTCAGGGGTTTGGACCAGAGACTTGTATCTGCATGCTATTGTCTGATTCCAAGATTTTTCCTTCATAGCTCTTCCTGCTTCCTCAGATGCACATTTGTTATTTGCCAGTCTCCCGTTTTCTCATTTACTCCGTTTGCTTCCTCTTTTAGATGGGAAAGTACAAGAGGTGAAACTTGTTGGATGAACTTTTTGCTCCATTGGCACTTTTTTCCTCTTCACGTGGAATGAGTCCAGTATTTGGAATCATTGCATCCAACAGACCCAAGGCAAACCCTGGGGAATTCTCCATGAATGATAGTTAAAGTTGTCAACTGAGATTGCTTATTAGCATGGGACTTTGGTAATGTGTGCTAATACCCAGCATACTGAAATAGGATGGCCAATTTTAACTTGGCCTGCTTGTTAGAACTGAAGGAGAAGCTGAGTTAAAATTGCTGTGCACCATTTACTGTCCAGCTAATGCTCAAATGCAGTTTTTCCTGGCTTTCTGCTGAAATATATAAGTGCCTGTCTGAGTCAGTTCAGAGCCTCAAACCTTGATATAGATTACAATCCAATGTTGTGCAGCAGACTTGGATGGGATATGCAGGATCTGGGCAGTTAGGAAAAAAGCCTCACAAATATAAGCAACATTTAATTTTGTGTGATCGAGGTGAGCTGTTGGAGCTTCCAAAAGTATAACGTACTGATCAGTGTGTCAGCTTCCACCTCCCTCACCATTCCCAGTTTGATTCATTTCAATTCATCCTCATGTCAACCTACCTACTTCCCATCTTGCTAGATTGGTTCTGGGCCACCTAATGTTAATTGGGCTGATGTTCATTTGGTAGTCATTGTTGACAAGGTAAAGGTTTAGGAGTAAACGGAGTATATTGCCAGCAGGAACAGGTGATCCCTTTTGCCTACCTGTTCCATCCTGGAGTTAAAATACTCACCAGTGATTTTGTATATCGGTGAGTATTAGGAAAGTTAAATGTCTATGGAACGTTCAATGGTTCTTTCTTTATTGTCATCTGTACACTGCAAAGTGAAATTATTTTTGCATAGATCACACATGCACGAGTCACCACACTTTGGCACCATTTAGAAAAGTCCAAGTAGATGGAGTTTAGAAGGATGAGGGGGTTCTTATAGAAACATATTAAATTATAAAAGGACTGGACAAGCTTGATGCAGGAAAAATGTTCCCAATGTTGGGGCGAGTCTTAGAATAAAGGGAAGGTCATTTAAGACTGAGGCGAGAAAAAAACATTTTCACCCAGAGAGTTGTGAATTTGTGGAATTCCCTGCCACAGAGGGCAGTGGAGGCCAAGTCACTGGATGGATTTAAGAGAGAGTTAGATAGAGCTCTAGGGGCGAGTGGAATCAAGGGATATGGGGAGAAGGCAGGCACGGGTTATTGATAGGGGACGGTCAGCCATGATCACAATGAATGGCAGTGCTGGCTCGAAGGGCCGAATGGCCTCCTCCTGCACCTATTTTCTATGTTTCTATGATGCTCGATGTGCTGGAGCAGCTTCTGATCCAGGTAAATTCCAGGCCGCTGCAGGGCCTCCTCTGTTGCCCCCGACTGGGTCGGCCCGCGAACTGACGTCCCAACCCTGTGTCCTCGGGGGCCCCCCCTGCAGCTGACCTTGAAGGTGTTGGAGGCAATACCCCAGTTCCTCTCCTACCGGCCCACTCCTCATGTCCATCGTCACCAGCGGCTCCCTCCTCCTTCATTCTCTGGTCTTCGGGGCCGAGCTCGGCAGCTTCTGAGCTTCCCCCCTACAGGCTGGATCGGGAGTCTTATGCTGCCGCATGGACATCCCGGGATCAAAGGGCGGCTGATTAAACTGCATTGAACTCGGCTGTTGGCTTCTTGAGAAAATCAGTTTACCCCTGATGTTGTTAATATCACGTTCAGATATAGAAATAAGGCATAGGTAGCTGTCTGTGTACAAAGGAACTGCAGGTGCTGGTTTATACCGAATACAAAGTACTGGAGTAACTCAGCGGGTCAGGCAACATCTCTGGAGAAAATGGATGGGTGACGTTGCGGGCAAGGACCCTTCTTCAGACCTGATGCCATTTATTTTTTTTCTCTGAGCTTATATGATTGAGGTTTTATAATATTAGGCCAAAGGAAAAAAAATCATACTGCCATAGTTGAAGAAATCCAGGTTACAAAGCCCATTGGATCACATACTACAGCTGGATAGTTCAGGTGCACAAATTAATTCTTCCACCCAAAATATGCCAGAATGGATAACAGTTTCAATGTTGTTGGGCACAACAGATTAGTTTGGAACATGGTGACAGTAGTGAGATGATGATTATCTATTTGCTGTTTTTCGTTGTGATTTACTGCCTTGTTGAAATAAAGAACAAAATACATTATGCGGTGTCTTTCATGAGCTCATAATGTCCCAAAGGGCTTTACATACTATTAAATAGTTTTGTATGCAGAAAATATTGCAGCTAATTCAGGTACTGCATGGTCCTACAAACAACATTGAGGTAAATGAGTAGGTAACCAGTTCTAGTGATGTTAGCAGAGGGACACTAACTGTAGGGCATTGGGAGAAATCTCCTGTCTATCTGTGAAATGTTGCCTTGGAATCATATTTGTCCAAAATTTAGAGATGCTTTTTTAAATTTCTTCTGAAAGGTGACTCCTCTGACAGTGCCGGCCTGGGTTTGCCAGCCATGATTTTGTGCTCAAACATCTCAAATGAGACGTCATTATAATACAAGTAAATAAAAGGAAAATGGATATGATCATGACAGGAATAGATGAATATTTTAAATTATATTGAAAATCAATGAATTAAGTAACTTTTTTACTTTTATTCATTTTTATTAAATATTTTATAAAAATCTTTTATATATTCCTGCAATCCTGAGGTCTAAACCACAACTGTGTGCAAATGCTTTTGATATAGTAAGTGAATATTTACAGGTTATAATTCCAACCTTTGGAAAACCTAGATATGGGAATTGTCCTGTTCACATTATATATAAACAATTATTAACAGCATGTAAATATGTATTTAAATGTATAAAATAAGCAGAAACATCTGGGACATTGAGGAAGCAGTTAACAAAGGGAAAGGTGGAAACAAAGAACTGCCGATTTATACCTTTGCTTATTTATACCAAAGAAAAACATAAAGTGCTGGAGTAACATCATCATCTCTGGAGAAAAGGGATGGGTGATGTTTTGGGTCAGGACTCTTCTTCACAGTCTGAAGAAGGATCCCGACACAAAATGTCATCCATCTTTTTTCTCCAGAGGTACTGCCTGACCCACAGAGTTATCCAGCATTTTGTATCGATCCACAGTTAGCAAGGGAGCTGGGTTTGATCCTGACCTCAAGCGGTATTTGTGCAGAGCTAGCACATTCCTCTCATGACAGAGGAGACTGCAGTTGCTGGATCCTGACATCTGACCATAAATGTCATCTGTCCATTTCACTCCACAGGTACTGTCTGATCTACTGGAGATGAGCTGCGAGATTAATTGACATCTGAAGGACAAAACAAGTAAAGGGAGTGGTTGGGAGCAAATTGATGGGCAATAGGAAAATAAGAGGCAGGTAAAGAGACTGGTAGACGGGGCAGCACAGTGGCGTAACAGTAGAATTTCTGCCTTACAGCGCCAGAGCCCGGGGTTCGATCCTGACTATGGGTGTTGTTTTACCGAGTTTGCATATTCTCCCTGTGACCAGGTGGGATTTATCCGGATGCTCCGGTTGCCTCCCACATACCAAAGATGTGCATGTTTTTAGGTTAATTGGCTTCTGTAAATTGTTCCTAGTGTGTGGGATAGAGTGAGTATACAGGTGATTGTTGGTTGGTGCAGACCCAGAGGGCTGAAAGGCACGTTCCCACACTGTCTCACTAAACTAAACTAAATGGATTGATCATGGAATAAAACTGCTGGATAGTGTCAACAGGTCATGCTGTACATGTGGAGGATGACTTTTCCATATCTCTTCGTTACTTCACATTATATTCTCGCTGATGAGCATTGGAAGAAATTGAAGAGAAAATGTATCCAACCTATACCTGGAATGGGTGGCTGGTCTTATAAGGAAATGTTGGGCAGAATCTAGGTCATGGCTTATTCCTACCTTTCATTTATATGTTTGTATGCTGGAATAAATGTCTATGACGCATTCATTAGAAGGTTAACAACTTGCTTTCAAGAGAGAGCTAGATAGGGCTCTTAAAAATAGCGGAGTCAGGGGATATGGGGAGAAGGCAGTAACAGGGTACTGATTGGGGACGATCAGCCATGATCACATTGAATGGCGGTGCTGGCTCGAAGGGCCAAATGGCCTACTCCTGCACCTATTGTCTATTGTCTATTGAAACATTAACCCTTCACTCCCTGCAAGGTGCTGCCTGACCTGAGTATTTTCTGAAAAATTTACTGTGTCTGCAGTTTGTTTTGCTTTTTGAAAATGAGATGCCTGGATAGAAAAGATGGTATCAAGAAAGAATACATTAGCACTGCAAGACCATATTCGACACTCGCTGTTGAAGAAAATGGGAACAGAAGATATGTTCTGAAATTGCTGAATTGCATGCACAGTCCAAAAGGTTATGAAGTCCTAAATTGAAATAGGAGCCTATATTGAGCTTCTTTGGAACAGGGAAGGAAATGGGTCACATTGGAATTAGAGTGGTGAATTTTAGCGATAGGTGCCCAGAACATTTTATAGTCAACACCGTCTCTCTGACTCCATTAACTCTGCAGATCAAAGGTGTCACGAGAGTAATCCTTGTCGGTCCAAGCCATGTGTGCCAAGCTGTGAGATTTGTGATGAATATTTTGGTTAAATCCTGCACTTTTTCTCTCCCTCGCCTGTTTTTCTGATATGGTGATCACTGTATTATGAGCTATTAACTGTTCTTTCCATCTTTGCATCCAATTTCAATTCTCCCTTCACTGTCATATAATCCAATCTGAACTCTTCCCACCCCTTCCTCCATTTCTTAGACCACCATGTATGGAAACTGCTCTTGAGATTGCCTGTTCCATTTCTCACACTTTTTTTCTCACCTATTTCCAACTCTTCCAGAATTGATTCCCCTCACCTAACCAGTTTGTCACCATATACAACTGATCATTGTTTCTCCATCCACTCCCCTCTCCTCACACAACAATCAGTTACCTATCCATGTCCTCCAGAGATGTTGCCTGACCTGCTGATGCTAATCCAGCACTCTGTGCTTGTTTTTGATCATTGTATCTTCAGTATCATGCCACCATCAAAACCATCTTCTGTCCCCTCAGCTTTCTGCATTTTAAAGAAATGAGTGCACTTTATTGATAATCTAACAAACTTCCTATGAAAACACAAGTTATGCTACAATGTATATCTTTCCACTATTTCTCAGTGAAACAGCAATTTACTTGTATGTCTCTCATTATAATGAGCTCAAAATGTGGTTACCTCAATATTAAGCAGCAAAATACAGATTAGATGCTGAATTTGCAGAACAGCTCCATTAATTCCCCCTGAGAAAGCTCAGACTTCAAATGGCCTTTCGCTAATTCTTCACCTTGCCTCTCTGTCATCTGAAGAACTTCACCTTAAGCTTGAATGATTTTGATGGTCTGTCATTCAGAATGAACATTACATTCAAACAATTTGAGATTAAAACCACTGCTCTCACGTTTTATTGTTTTGGGCTGCATTGTTAGGTCGTGATTCTGCTATGCCCATTCAAACCATCTCTTTACCATTTTTCCCCACTTTTACCATTTGGATTTGCAGCATTTGCAGTTTAATCTTTCCTCACTTCCAAACAGACTGCCCCATTTCCCTCCCTCGTCTCCTCACACCTACCTTTCTGCCATTAACATTTTTCAGTTCCGATAAAAGATTATCAATCAAAATATTAGCTCTTATTCTCTAGCCACAGATATTCCTTGAACCGCTCAGTATTTCACACTGTTTTTCTTTTTCTTTTTCAAGATTCTATCAACCAGTGTATTTTGCTTACACATTCAAAGTTGTTTGGAAGAGTTCTGCATGTGCATTTCCCCCGTGTTGTACAAAAGTATGCCATCTGGAGTGGCAACAACAACTTCATAAATGGAATAAGAGTCTAAATGGTTTTGTCTCAGAATGAAAAGAGAAAATATTCTTTAGGTCAAGCAAAGATAAAGGTGGAAAATGATTGACATGGCATAAACGTGTATTTATCAATGTCGTGCATTTTGCCCTTTTAAGTATGTTTACAGGCATAATGGAGGCTGCTTGCGTAGGCTTGGTACATTCTAATTATGTTCTAAAACATAGATGAGTGGCGTGGAACCTTCACTGGGAGGAGGGTATACATGCAGGGATTATGTGTTTAGGTGGGTTGCTTCTATCATAACTGTAGATATAGAAACATTTACATTATGTGCACAGCAATGTATGTGTTTAAAAATATGCAATATAGATAGGGTGAGGATGGAAACCATATCCAAAGGTCCCCTAGCTTATGTAGAAACAAGAAACTGCAGATGCTGGTTTACACAAAAGGATACAAATTGCTGGAGGAATTCAGCAGCAGCATCTCCGGAGGACATGGATAAGTGAGGTTTTGGTTTGGGACCCATTTTTATGCATGGAATACTTGAAAACAGGAACTTTTATACAATAATCAGTCACAGGACTTGAGATATCCCATCCTCATAACATCATTATCTTTCAAAGTAAGGATGGTGAGTGACTTGGAGGGGAAACGCAGTTGTTGATGTTGCTATGTGTCTGCTGTCCTTGGTGGTGTCGTTTCAAGTGCGGTCAGAGATGTTGGGGTGAGTATTTGCTGTGAATGTTGTAGTCACAGTGCACCAGAGGTGGAGAGAATGAGTCTTTAGGGTGGTGCATGGTATGTCTTTCAAGTGGGCCACTTTGTCCTGGATGGTGATGTGCAGCTTAGAGCTGCAGTCATTCAAACAAGTGGAGAGTATTCCACCATGTACATGGTAGGAAGGCATTAGGACATCAAGTGAGTTGCTCAGCAGGGGATTCCAGCCTCTGATCGGCTCATGTGTCTGGTTGTTATGTGGCTGAGAAGTAAAGGACTGTAAAAGCTGAGAATCTGAAAAGAAAGCAGAAAATGCCAGTGATACTCAGCAGATTAGGCACATCTGTGGAGAAAGATAGAGAGTTAATCTGTCAGATCTTCAAACAGATAGCACCTTTAATAATAATAATAATAATAATAATAATAATAACTTTATTTGTTAAGCACCTTAAAAAACAACCAAAGCTGACCAAAGTGCTGTACAGAAAAAAAAATAAGCAAGACATCATAAAACAGGCAGAATAACAGAACATACAGCTAACACGAGGCGCATAAATTACATACGAAATTCAACAATAAATAAAAACAACAACAATTCAACTGGTCTACAAAGGCCACGGAGAATAGATGTGTCTTCAGGAGTGATTTAAAAACAGCCAGAGAAGAGGCCTGTTTAACGTGTAGAGGCAATTCATTCTATAATCTCGGAGCTGACACAGCAAAGGCACGGTCCCCTCTGAGCTTCCGCTTAGTTTTAGGCCCACTCGGGAGCAGCTGATCATCTGACCTGAGAGAGCGGGTGGGTGTATAAGGGTGAAGAAGCTCAGATAGGTAGGACGGCACCTTTGGCAACATGCTGTTTTTATTCCTTATCCAGTTAAGTTTCTGGTTTGGTAGTGACTCCCCAAAATGTTGATGGTGCTGGGTGTGGGAGGATTCACAGTGATGGTCATGCCATTGAATATCATGGGTAGATGGTTACATTATCTCTTGTCAGAAATGCCCGTTGTCTGGAAATGCTGTAGTTTGGATGTTACTTGCCACAGCAACCTGAATGTTGATTCTGACGGAAATGTACTCTACCCAAGTCTGATTAAAGTCTTTCCGCTGACTGGTTAGCATGCAACAAAAACTTTTCACTCTACCTTGGTACATGTGACAATATACTGAACTCACTAAAACTAACCAACTAAAGGGCAAAGGCAGTAGATTAAAATTGACCTTTTGAAGAGGTGCACACCTCTGCATCATAATGTTTTGGGAGTATGATTCATAAATTCATATCATGCTCATATAATTAAATGGTTATTCTGGATCGCTTGTCCTACCTTTTACATTATCATCCTTGGTCATACTTCTGATATTCAAACCTAAATATTAGCAGCAAATAATATACAGCACCAAAGTACGACGTCGATGGGTAATTGATAAGTGATTTTTCAAACTAACTTAACAAGCTGAGCATGTGGAAAAAAAATTCTGATTGCAGTGAAAATTTTAAGTGCGTAAAATGTCTTTGTGTTATGATTTGAGAATGGGTATAAACCCTTCTGGACTATTCAAAATGCTGTGTGTTTCGTACAGATCCTCAAATATGCAAGGTTTTTGGATGAACAGCTGTATCCTCTACATCATGGTGAGTTTATTGTAATTCAGCAGGGCACAACGTGATGGGATTCTGCAGCCGCTTTGTGTCACCAGGTGACAGCAAGATGACTCAGTGCATTAAGATGAGGTGAAAGCAGTACTGTGAATGGCAATCAAAGTGCAGGCAGAATGGACTGACACTGGACAAGGCCATGGATAGGGATAATTTAAGGCAGAGAGTATGTTGGATTTAATGAAGACCCTGTGGCAGCTTAGGAACCCATACTTTATGATTTGTGATCATTGCTCCCTTGCTTGACTCAGAGCATTGTTTAGTTTTTCTTTCACTAACAATTTTTCAGGCAGAGTCATAGCATCCTTTTCCTATACATTTATAAAATTCAGTTGATGAACACTGCAATTAAATGTATAAGCGGTGATTGAAATGGAATTTCTATTGCAATGTACTATGGAGATGTATAGCTATAACTCAGCCATGAGCAGGGATTTTCAATTCTAGTTTATGACTGGAGTGAAAGCAATGGGAGTACAGAGTCTGTCCAAAGTCAACATCTGGACTTCAGAGCCAACATCAGCATCAGGATTCACTTGATGGAGCAGACAGGTGCAGAAATTGAATCGATTGCTGATTCAATTGGACCATTTTTGGGTGATTTGACATAACATTACTTATAGTTCATAATCGCAGTTATATGAGGTACACCAGAGTTGGTCGCTCATTTGCACAAATGAACAATCTTTTGTTGAAGAAGGAACTGCAGATGCTGGAAAATCGAAGGTACACAAAAATGCTGCAGAAACTCGTCGGGTGCAGCAGCATCTATGAAGCTAAGGAAATGGGCAAAGTTTCGGGCCAAAACCCTTCCTTAGACTGATGGGGGGTAGGGGGGGGGGGGGAAGAAGAAAGGAAAAGGAGGAGGAGGAGCCCGAGGGCTAAATCTTTTGCTTGCTTTGGTTTGAAGTTTAATTTGCTTTTGTACAGGGTTGTCTGAAAGTTGATTTAGGTTCTTGACCAAGTTCTTGAGAAGGTTGTTGGCTGCAACCTTCCCTCCATTGACGAATTGTACACTGCAAGGGCCATGAAGCGAGCGGGTAAAACCATCTCTCACCCCTCTCACTCTGCCACAAACTCTTTGAATCACTTCCCCCTGGAAGGCAACTCCGGACTGTCAAAGCTGCCACAACCAGACATAAAAACAGCCTTTTTTCCACGAGTAGTAGCTCTACTCAATAACCAAAAATCTGTAGCCTCCTTTTACTCTGGTATTTTACTTAATTCACATGTTTAATCAATAATGTTTTATTATCAATGTTTAATGTTTTATGTGTCATTTTTAACTGTCACTGTATGTCGTTGTCACTTGAGAGCGGAGCACCAAGGCAAATTCCTTGTATGTGAATACTTGGCCAATAAACTTATTCATTCATTCTAATGGCACCCCAATGACAAAACACTGTGGTCCACATCTGGCACTACCATGTACTTTAAAAAAATATGTATATATTTGTGCCAATATATTGTTTTTTGCACATTTATTATTTTACAAATGATGCCTATAATGTGCAATTTGTGCATAATTTGCTGTTGTATGTTTGTTGGAGTCTATGTTGCTGTGATGCTGTTGTAAGTAAGGGTTTTTCACTGTTTTCACATCATACTTACACTACTGACAATAAACACCACTTGACTTGATGTATTTTAAGTTTGTAAATTTGGAACTGGAAAGGAATTGAACATCTTTTGAAAAAATAATTTATTAAAAAATTAACTTGTTTACTTTCTGTTGAGATCTAAAATGTCAGTTTATGGTTTTTATTAGGCTAATATAAGATAAGAACGATATTGTGGCTTTCCCATTCAGTAATGGTACTTGGAACCAGAACTGCTAGCTTGTCATAAAAGTCACACTGGGCTTCATCTTGATATGCTGGTGACTCAGCATACAATTGTTGCCTGACAATCACCTCTACAATACTTCCCTAGTTTGAATTCAGGGTGCCACTGAAGCCTCCTGAAGCCCACTGGCATGGTCTTAGTGGTGATAAGACTGGCAGTATAATGAATAAATCCTGTTCCCCCCCTCCCACACAAAAAACCCTCTGACAATCAGTGTAGCCAGACTGTGTTGTTCACTGTAAATGATGTATGAGATTTTTAAATATTATTTGGCGAAAATCAAAGACATTTACTAAGTAGTAAACAAGGAGTAGAAAAACCAATATTTTATGACCTGAAACATCACAAATCACAATATAATTCTTGAAAGATATTAAAATAATCCAAAATAGTTGATGAAAAATGGTTATTTACCCGTTCCTTTTGCCTCCACATTCCAGGCTCTATAAACACATTAAGATCAATGGAATCTAGGATTGTACTGTTGTTCTGACCGTATAGTAATGGAGCAGCTTTATCCTTCCCATCGGGACTCCTGTAATGGTTCGAACGGACAGAATTGGCCTTTCAAACCTGTTAGTATGTCTGAGATTTATATTTGACAGGACGCGTACAGACATCAAGATCAAGCCCAGTGTGTTTTCAAGGCAAGATAACATGGTTTTGGTTCCATGCATCTATTTTTTTTAACTTGTTAATCTAAATAAAGCTGGTTAATACATTAGAAAAAAAAATTCTCCCGGTTGATAAACACTTGAATTCTCCTTCCCATTCCCACATAGATACTCCTCCATTGTCAGAGTGGGGCTAAACGCAAATTGGAGAAACAGCATCTCATATTTCGCTTGGGCAGCTTACAGCCCAGTGGTATGAATCTTGATTTCTCTCACTTCAGGTAGCCCCGTCTATTCCTCCTCCACCCAAGTCAATAGACAATAGACAATAGGTGCAGGAGTAGGCCATTCGGCCCTTCGATGTGATCACAGCTGATCATCCCCAATCAGTGCCCCGTCCCTGCCTTCTCCCCATATCCCCTGACTCAGCTATTTTTAAGACCCCTGTCTAGCTCTCTCTTGAAAGCATCCAGAGAACCTGCCTCCACCGCCCTCTGAGGCAGAAGTTGCACTAACTTCTCGTTTTCACTCAACAAACAGCAATCAATGGCCTGTTTCCTTTATCATCGTTACCTTTTCACATATCTTTTGTTCATTATTCTTTATCTCTCTACATCATCGTCTATATCTCTCATTTCCCTTATCCCTAACCAGTCTGAAGAAGGGTCTCGAACCGAAACATCACCAATTCACTTCTCTCCAGAGTTTTACTTCCTAAATATCTCCACATTTCTACCTGAAGAAGCCTTCCAACACTTTGTGTCTTATTTGATAAATCAACATTTGCAGTTTCTTGTATCCTCATTCTTACCTTCTTGATCTTCCTCTGGGATGTTTCGTATCAGCTAATTTAAACAAGCTTTTGAATGTATGAATAACTACTTGTGGCTTATTTTTGAATTCTCTTGCGTTGCGATGTTTGATTCTATAAACATTCAAAGGAAATATTGGAATACATTGCTGTTATTACAACTGTATCTAAAAGGCATCAATCTGAAATATTAAGGCAGCAATGATCATCAACTCCTTAATAGCCACTGTTTTTTTTCCATGATTGCCAAAATGAAGACTGATTGTTGCATGAATTTACCATATTGAGAAAGTGGGTTGGTTGCTTGCACACAAGCAAACATTTGCTCTTTTCCATCCCATGAGTGGCGCTCTTTGCTGCATCTTTTTTGTCATCGTACTCTAATACATTAGAGAAATATGTAGAGTTGGCTGAATGTAACATCAAATCTTGCACCATAAAGGTATGACACCAGCAGTAACAAATCTGACCTATATAATGTAGCAATTGAATGTATTAAGCATGCATCAATTAACAGCAAGTAGGATCCTTACCCATGCTATGAAAGGAGAATATGCAGCTCCTCACTTCATTCTGAAGGACGGTTTGGACCTGAAACACTATCTGGCTATGTCCTTGCATAAATGTTGAGTACCTCCAGCAGTTTGATTTTAGTTCAGAATTTGAGCATCTCCTTTACTTTTTCCAGACCTCATGCAAGTTATTGAAGTGGAAAAGAAAGATTGGAGGGTATGGCTGGAGCAGGTTTAGTGGGATATGGGCCAAACATGGGTAAATGGGACTAGCCTAGATGGGGCATTAGGTTGGTATGGGCAAGTTGGGTCAAAAGGCTGTTTCTGTGCGGCATGACTCTGTAACCAAGTCAAAATTGATTGGATTTTGCAGAAGGAATTACTGTTTTGACTTCATTATGGATGTAGATGATTTGTTGACTAACACCCAAGGAGGTTAGGATATTTATGAGAATGAAAAGAGGATACAAGAACATATGAAACTACCAGAAGAGTGTGGGGGGAAAAATATGTGAAGGGGGAAGAAGGGGCGGAAGATTCTTGTAGGGAGCCCATCTCTGGCAAGGAAGACATTAGCAGACAGTGCTTTCACTGACTGTAGTCCAAATCACCATCCCACTATGATTCCCAGATCACCACGACAGTCATCACAGTATCTGCTTAGTTACAATCTCAACATTGAAGTTAACCACAAACCACATTCAGCACTTTATTTCCATCCCATCAGCGGATCTCTTTGCTGCACCTTTTTTGTCGTGATGTTCCACTACATTACTCCTTACGTGTTTGCAGAATGGCTTTTGAAACATGTGTGTCACGTGCACGATGGAATGTGTGACAGAGCATAAGGATTGAGATGTCGTCATCTTCTGAGTCTCAGCCCTAGTGCTGGCAATGTTCTTTGTAACGTTTGACAGAATTATGACCAATCATTGTATGAATTACAACATTTAGTATCTGTATATAGTTGTGTAAATGGGTCATGTACAGTAGGTACTTCACATATAAATGATGAAAGCGCCATGTATATGGAGCTTCTTGTTGACAGAGTTATGGAAAACAGTTCTCTTTGATGCCTCTATATTCTGCAACCATTATGGTACAGAAAGCATAGCAGCATTCCAGCAGTATCCAAGGACCAATTTCAGATTAGTTACAATTGGCAAAGAGGCTTCGGTTGTTTAAAATAAAAAAATAAAAAGAATCAGCAAATCAAAATCAGCCTTGTGCCTTTCACAGTGGTATTCTTTTACTCTGAAGAACAAAGTGTGACAGAAAATCCACCCTGAATGTTGAATTGCCCAACGGCAGGCTGAAGAACTATATTCCGAGTTGAACCCGCTTGTCAAATCAAATGGAGCCAAGGAGAGCTTGCAGGCTTGCTGCAGTGTCCGCTTTACTAGACAGCAGCACTTGTTCTTGAAGCTCACTGACGGATATTTCAAGCAAAATTAAAACAAGGTAGATAGTGTAAATCTGCTGTAGTAGACCAAATTGTGAGTCAAAGTGCAAATGCACAGGGGAATTGAGTACTATGAATTTTATTTGGTCGGTACAGAAAGAAAATGGTGGGTCAAGGACAAGGAGTCTTCACAGCAAGCCGGTGGGTATGTAAAAATGTGTGCGAATCATGCACTTCCATCATCACATGCAGAGGATGCGCTGGGGATTTTCCATGGGGAATAGCATTCTTGAACTGAAAGATGATGTTGAAAGTGTGCAAATATTGAATGCAGCAGGGAAGGGGAATCACAGAGCAGTCTTCCTCATGGAAATAAGTTTCAAAGTGTGCATCAAGATGGTGCAGTAAATGATGCAGGTATATCTCTCGGCTGGAGGAACACTGCAATCTACCATCAACTGAGTAGTGTTACACCGTAAGTTCAGCATCCAGTCACAAACTGCAAGAAACCACAGGTGATTACATTGTAGTATGCTATAGCACTCCATATAACCATATAACCATATAACAATTTGGAGCCAGGAGCCTCCACTCCTGGCTGCATCACTCCTACTCTTCCCTCCAGTCCTGCTGCAGATCATCTCACTTCCACCCCCCCATCCCGACCCCAACACACCTGGCTGAAGCCCTACCTTGTTACAGGAGGCTTCAGTAGGCCACAAAACTTGATGAAGAGGAATTTTGGTGATAAATGTATGATCTCACTCCTCTCATATTGGAACAGTTCATGCCAGGACTTCACGATCCCTCTATGTAGGCAGAGTGGGATTGAGAAGCATCCTGCTCAAGTTTGTCTGACTGCAGAAATTTCCATCCATTTCATGATGGTATCCAACCCAGACCCCTAATCAACAGTAGGGCCAATTTCAGTGCAGAGTGGTGTGAAGCACACGCATTTCTCTGTCTTTATTACCAAATTGTTGTACCTCGTTCCAACACTTTTCCCACTGGAATAATGGAAAATGGAATGGATCAAATGGAAAAAATTGATCACCACTCTAGGATCAAGGTTACTCCAACCTATGTAATCAAGCTTTAGTATGCAGATCATGCTAGCATATGTGCACGTTTAAAGAGTCTTTGTTGACTTCTTCACTGAAGCAGAGGAGAGAAGATGCCGTACAATTAACTAAAGTCCTCCATCAAGTCCTCCGGCAAAACTGAAGTCCTCCATCAAACTGACCTGCTGTGCAATACTGTCCTTGGACAATAAAGGATGCTCAATGACACCCTTAAAACATGCCCAGCTATCCCGTATCCCTCTCTATCAGGGATGATTGTGATGACCAAATTCACCATTTCCTTCAATGTACGAGCATAACCATTTGCTATGTTTAGTCATCTTAGACCCAGCGCAAAAATCATGGTCAATATGCACCAGTTACTCTTGCACTCTGATATGTCTCTGAGACATGGACTAGCTGCAGCAGTGACCTGAAAGTGGTAGAGATATCATCATGTCTGTCTCTGCAAAAGGCATTCAAATTTAGTGGGAGAATATGAACCAATGTCAGTGACCTGAGATGGAATTGTTGTTTGTGGTTCGAGTGACAAAATAATCTAATCGAAGCAGTAAGGCAAAGAAAATCTTACTTGATTTAATGTGTGGGATTGAAACGGAGATGGTGGGCAAGAAAACCAGAGTGTTCCATCGTGTGTCAGCCACGGATCCATTATTCCCAAAGCCTTCCTTCAGTAACAAGGACAACATCATGTGACTGCAACCAGTTGATTTAGATGTACCAGGAGTCGTAAACAGTTTTTGAAGAGCCCGGATGCTACCCAATTCAGAAGAAAGGACACAAAAAAAAGTTTGTAAAATTAAATATAAGACAACTGATGGTACAGAGAGAACAAGTTTCTCTTTGGAAATCACAGAAAGCGTATCTCCATCATATTGTAACAGCTGCAATGATACTGAAATTACAATATATAGAATCTCTGCTACAAGGCACTGCAGTGTAAGAAAAAGGGGCTCTGATCAAGGTTAATATCTATCCCTTAATCAATATCACTTAAAATAACAAATTATCTGGTTGTTATCACATACATTTTGACCGTACATTTCTACATTACAGCAGTTGCAATTGTGAATTCACCATCAAAAAGTATTTCACCGGCTGTAAAGTGCTTTGTGATGTCTTGAGTTTGTATGTCTTGTGCCTGGCATTTTTTAATTCCACATTATTAACCCACAGGTGCCAGCCTGTGCTTTGAATTTGCATCTATGGATTGTTTTTCTTGTATAGAAGTTATCTCTTTGCTTACACTGCCTTTGCCTACATTGTGCCAAAGCCATTATGATATTGCACCATGAGGTGCATTGGTATTCCAAAGAGCAAGTGATACAGACTGAGATTATATCAGTCTGTTTTTTGTTAGCAATTTAAAGCAATGCATTCTTCAGTTACTAGCATACATCTCAATGATGGTAAGGCCATAAAAGACTGAAGCATTCTTAAAAATATTCCTCCAGAAGTCATCAAAATGCATGGCAGCTCCATGATTGGGCGAGTCTGACCTCTACCGCCAAGAAGGGCAAGGGCAATGGACAAATGGACCATCTCCACGTGTTGGTTTCCTCCAAGTTGCGCAGTGTCCTGACTTGAAAACCTTTTGTCATCGTGCATTACTGGTTCCACATCTTATTTAACAACATTATGCATCAAGCATCTGTTTCCACCTGAGATCAGCACTGTCGCAGAAATCAGGCTTCAATCAATTTGATTCAAAAACAGTCTGGAGCTCTGGAGACTATAAATACGGTGGGCAAGGCGATGTCTTGCCATCTTGATTATAGAACTAAAGACTTGCATTCCAGAACTTGCTGCACCGCTACTCAGCACTGGCATCTATAAGACAAAATGAAAAATTGCCCAGATATGTCGGAATAAATGACTACTCAAGATATCTGATGTGAGACTTCAGCAGAGTCCCAGGTATCATTGATAATACTCTCAAATGACACGTACAAGAACCTGCAACTAATGCCCCAATAATAATGTCCTTGTGAATACCATAGCAAACCATGTTGCCCCCTATTGGCCCTTGGCCACTCATGGACCTGCGGTTCATTCCCTTTCTCTATAGATGCTCAACCTGAAATGCTGAGTATTTCTGGAATATTCTGTGTTATTCCAATTTCCAACGTCTGTAGTATTCTGTTTTTGGATGCGTTAACCTATATGCTGAGGAGTGTTCCAAACTTCTGTATTTAAAGTTGTAGTGAACAAACATCTAGAAGTATTTCCTAATGCCAAGTTATAGTCTCTGCCACCAGTTCTAGATTCTCCAACCGGCATTAATTACTTATGCCTAATTGCTCTATCATTTTTCTATGACATCTGGAAATTTGATTTGATTAACCAGTTGTTATCTGGATTTTGGGAATAAAAACCCAGTGTGTAATTTAACCATGAGCATCCAAGTATCATTCAAATAAATCTACACTTTAAAGGTGTATTATCCATCTTTTCTCACAGTCGTAGAGGTATACAGTGTAGAAGCAGGCCCTTTGGCCCAACTTGCCCACACCAACCAACCAACATGCCCCATTTACACTGGTCCCATCTGCCTGCATTTGGCCCATATCCCTCTAAACCTATCCTAATCATGTACGGGTCTAAATGTTTCTTAAACGTTGTGATAGTACCTGCCTCAACTACCTCCTCCGATGCCTTGTTCTATACACCTCCCACCCTTTGTGTATAAAAATGTTACTCCTAAGGCTCCTAATAAATCTTCCCCTCCCTTCACCTTAAACCTATGTCCTCTGGTTCACAATTCCCATACTCTGGGCAAGAGACTCTGTGTATTTACCCAATCTATTCCTCTCATGATTTTGAATACATCTATACTCATCCTCTTGCGATCCTAGCCTACTCAACCTATCCCAAAAGCTCAGATGCTCAAGTCCAGGCAACATCCTCGTAAATCTTCTCTGCATCCTTTCCAACTTGCCAACATTTCCATTATCATGGTTCCCAAAACTGAACACAGTACTTCAGCACTTCAGCTCAGCACTTCAACTCCCCCTCCCATTCCGAATCCGACCTTTCTGTCCTGGGCCTCCTCCATTGCCAGAGTGAGGCCCAGCGCAAACTGGAGGAACAGCACCTCATATTTCGCTTGGGCAGTTTACACCCCAGCGGCATGACCATTGATTTCTCTAATTTCAGATAGTCCTTGCTTTCCCCCTCCCCCCCCCCCAATTCCCAGCTCTCCCACAAACCTACTGTCTCCGCCTCTTCCTTTCTTTTTCCCGCCTCCCACCCCCCGGCCATCAGCCCGAAGAAGGGTCTTGACTCGAATTGTTGCCTATTCCTTCTCTCCATTGATGCTGCCTCATCCGCTGAATTCCTCCAGCATTTTTGTCCACCTTCGATTTTTCCAGCATCTGCAGATCTTTCTTAAACAGTACTCTAAATGTGGCCTCACCAATGTCTTTTATATGTGCAACGTGACCTCCCAACTTCTATACTCAATACTAATTCCCATGTCAGAACGGCTTGCAATTCTTCATGTGTGATTTAACTAAGGCTTTGTGCAGTGTCTCTCCTTCTATTCCAAACACACAGGCTAGCATCTCATAATCCTCGATTATTTTCTGCACTTTGTTCATGATCTATCATCATTAGATGTTGGGCTCCCAATCACTTTGTATTTCCATTGTTTCTAACTTTTCATCATTTGGAAAATATTCCATGGTTTATTTGTGATCTGAAGCAGACGATAATATATTTTCCATGGTGAAAATCTGTTTTTCCATTTGCTTATTGTATCAAAGTTACTTTATTTTCTAATGCTTCCATCTGCATGCTTTCTTTGCCATCTCTCTCTGTGTTATCAGGAAAATTGGATTTGTGGGCTTCTAAACCATCATCAAAGTAATTTATGAATATGGTTAGCATTTGCATGCCAAAATAAATCCATTCCAGACACTACTAGCAATGTCCTGCCAATTTGAGTCCATTATACGCTATTCCCAGTCTCCTGGCATTCAGCCTGCGTCCTAATCAAGTAAACCATTTGTTTTCAGATCCTAGATCTTCAACCAGCAAACGGATCTCAAATTTCTTCTAAAAGTCAATGTAAATAACAATCGTGGACATTTCCTAGTCCGTTACTTTCCCAACCTCTCCAAAAATCTAATCAACTTTGTCACGTATGAGCCATCCAATTCAAAGCAATGCAGGTTCTCTCTGAATAAGTTCTAGATGTTCATCTTAACCAGAGCTAGATCTTAACCATAGCTTTCAGTCATTTTCCGACAATAAATGATGGTCGCATTGGTCTATGTTTGCTTGGATAAATAGCAAAGCAACATAAACAATAATTCAATTTAATGCAATAGTTGTCACATCCAAAAAACTTTGAAGGATTATAGTTCCCACTCTTGCATTACTTTAATTCACTTCTCTTAATACTTGAGATAGAAACAGTCTGGTTCTGAGCATTTGTTTTATTTAATAGCCGTATTTTTCTCTTTATTGTTGGTGATTGCAACGTTCTATGAAAATTGGCTGAATTTCCCAAATTGTTCTGCTACCAATCTGCATGATGCACCATACTACCCACCAACAACAAATGCTCGCAACTGGTCTCTGGGAAATGTGGATAACTTTCCATATCTCAGGATTCGTCTCTTGGCAAAGGTCACCACCACCTTCTAAGCGTTTTTTGATTGAAGGTCAAGACCTTCGGAATTGGCATAAAACTTATGATCTATTAGGCAGCAATAAAGCCCGCCCTCCTGAATGCTACTGAGACTTGTGCTATATAACATAGGCTAAGCTCCCGAAAAATTCCAAAATGCTGTCTTGGTAAAATATTCCAATTCACTGCAAGGTTAAGTGAAGCAAAGTCATTGCTCGTTCCCAGGCCAACATTCCCAGCCCTGAAACCTTAGTAACCCACAGTTGGGTACCTTGGACATGTTGTGCCATTTGCATGCTGACACTAGCCTCCTGAAACAACACTCTGTCATTCAAGGTGGTTACCAGGTGGTCAGATAAAATCAATGAAACAACGTGTACAAGCTTCCTTGAGGAAGTGCAACTCCTGGGAACTTCTGATTCCAAGTGGAGAACTCAAATTGAGAATTGAGACCTCAAGGTCCTGTAACAGGAGCCTACAGAGCTTCTGCATCAGAGGCCGCAGGAGGCACTACCACGCAAACTAATAGCCCACCTGCACCTACAGGCCCATCTATTGAAACGTCCGCAGTTCTATGTTTTTTTCATTTGTCATCTACGAAAGTACCAAACCAAAACAGAATTAATTCATCTCAACCCTTTGGGTCTGCCAAAGAGGAAGATAGTACAAATAGATATGTTAGTCTTTGCAAGACATTGAAAAGACTCCCAGAAGGGTGGAAACCTGGCATTAATGGCAGTTTTCCTGATGTTCATGGGTTCTCCTGTGACTTTCTGCTGGGAGACATCTGAAAGCCCTGTGGAAAACTGGAGCCTATTTATTTACCTAATTAGATTGTAATTTAGTGCCTTTAATGTGCAAATTCTTGTGGCAGTGTCATTATTGTAGTGCAGGCAGTTAAAGCATTGTGATTAAATGGCATTAAGCCTGGATTAACATTGTATTATTTTATATCTGCTTTTATCTGAATTTTGCAATTAAAAAAATGCTCGATTTGAAATTAACAAAGTAGCTAACTGGATCATGGTTTAAGTGAGAAAAAAAATAGACACAGGGCTTGGAAATAGTTATTTTAATGCACAATTTACCATAAATTCGACAGATGCTCAATTTAGGAAGAAAGTAGGTGAGTGCAGAGGTGTGTAATTTGTGCGGTGTTGCTGATGAAGGTTGACGGTCTGTCCTTGAAGGTTTCTCCCTATTCTGATTAAGTGGCATGTTCCTGGTAGTGTGCCATCTTCCATATTTGTCATTGCCCTACAGGGATAAACTGAAATTTGCTAAATGATGCTGTGCTGTTTAAAATGAAAACCTTTCCAGTGCATCCTTGCCTGGTGCAGCATCCTATGTCTCCTGATTTAGTCTTGTTCAGAAGGCTGCAGCATTAAGAGCTTAAGTGGTTTCTTCACTCGTGGTTTATTAATAACATATTATCCGAGAAATTCAGGTCCCCCTGCTCCTCTGTTGAGATGGTGCAGTCTGCAGTAGGACTCCTGTAATGTAGTCCTACTTATCAACCCCATACAGATGCTGAACTGTGATTAGTCTGCTGTATAATTGAAATCATTTTGGATTTGTGATTATAACATAACCAAGTAAGTAAGCAGAGCGGATGAATAAAAATCTGAGGCTTTTTAGCTGGCATATAATGTTTGACTTGTTAGGATTTTTGCTTTTCTCAGAGGCTGTGGAGAAAATGGTGTGGACACTATTGGTGGGAGAGAGTGATGCATTATGTTTCTGACTGTATGTGTTGCTAGAAGGTAATTTAATTACAGAAATATTAATTTGGGGCTATCAAAAAGCACATCATATTTTATGAGCTGTTTCTTGCATGCTGCGTATTGGCTGGGAACAGTGAAAGATTTTCTTTTAATTTCAGTGTGTTTCTGGTGCAATATTATCATGAATGATTTTGCCATCGTTTAATTATGTTTAACTCATTCAAAAAGCAATTGCCTTTTAAATAACCTCTGAAAGCGAACGCAAAAAGAGGAACCGTTATAATTGTAGATTCCTTATATTTCCTAGATTTAGTTATTCAGCCTGAAATATCCAGTGTTCACTTGTGTTACAAGTGACCCTGTCTGTTTATAGACAGAAAAACTGGAAGTGATGTATCTATTTATATTTTTTAGATGGAATGATTTGATTCCTGGTTTAGCATCTTCAGCGAGTGAATTCTATGGGCAGTGGGAATTCTCCAGGCATTCAGGGAGGGTGGCAGGAAAGCTGTCAATTTGTAGTCTGCAGTAGTTCAGTTCATCGTCTGTCCTTGGACTCCTGCTTCAGTGGCAGCTAAGTGGTTCTGCACAAGTCTAACCAGTGGCTCCGTAGTGCTCTAGATTATTAGATGCTCTAATGTCTTCTGGAAACATGGAGTTATCAGACAGATATGTCTAATGTATTGCTTTTATCTAAAAGGTAAGCATCAAAGCGAATAAGGCATGTTTTATTGATGTTTCTATTATCAGTAGGCATTTGTTCCTGTATACGTTACTGTCACATTATGGGGGTGGGGGAGGGGAGGGAGACTGAAAACAAACACTGTGAGGCAAGACTTTGCATTCCTTTTTCCTATACCTGCTTTTAATCTTTAAGTATTATTCCATGGCTTATGCCTCTTGCCTCTTAACATTCAAATGTTGTTTTTTTTGGCATCCTCTCATGTTTGTAACTGCAGTATATGAATTGCCACCTGCAGGGATGAACTGTACGCTTGCCCTGCAGTATAAGCAGTAGCATATTTCTGCATGATGGTATAGAGACAGCTAGTCCAGAACTGTATCATGCATCTGATTTTATGTTTTGCACCATGTATCAAATTTTACTTTGCATTAAATGAAAACTTGATTTAAAAGTGATTTTTTTTAAAAAAACCTGTCCTCTACTATTTCTAACAGGCTAATATTTTATTAATGACATGTATCCTGTGCACTTTTACTCAGGTGAAAAAACAATTGTTTTAATTCCATTGTGGGGAAGTTTGAGTGCTTTTCCTTGTTTCATGTGATATTTTCCTCTGCTGAGCCCTCTTATGCAGCATGCATTTATTTGGTGTATGTCGACCATGGGAGATTCTGGGCAGCATTCCATGTAACTAACCTTGTCAACTTTAATGTTGATTATTAAATGCCATACTTTACGGTAGTGCATCGAGCATAAACAGATCCATAATGGCTCGATAAGAGGAATCTTCTTTTCTTGCGGCTGAGTTTACAGTGACAGGCACCTGCTATTTCGACAATTTATTTTTCTGTCGGGTATTATCATCAATTGATAAAATTGTATTATTATTTTAGTATTTTGATGAACCTTTTGGTAAGACCATAATCATGTTTTTAAATTTTACCCCGTGGAATTTTGTGTTTCGAAAACCATTCTATATTCTTGTTCCCTAAATTTTTCGTCAATATGCACAGACTTTTGCCAATAGTATATACCATCTTCTGTCAGAGGATGAGCAGGTAACCTGGCTCTATAACTCTGTCAGTGCCATTCATGAATAGGCCACTAGGAGATGCACAAGAGTGGCATGGCTTGTCTCACTTTCCATTTTCCCCCCAACCTCCTGTGGGAAAAGGTTTCACAGCATCTTCCAAATGGTGTTCCATTTTAAACCAAATTTACTGAGGCCACTATTAACTCATTGAGCACCAGATATCCCATGTAATTATTCCATCAAATACAATGGAGGATTGTATGCAACACCAAATACTGGGTGTTCTAAATGCATTTCCTGGGTGAACATTAATGTTTATGTTTATTTTCTAAATGTCCATTTATTGATCAATGAACATTTCATGCCCAAGAACTTCACACTGTGAATATGAACACAATCAAAAGGGAATGATCAAGAATTAATCTCCATGTCATTCGAATATTCCTCTTGGCCTCAAGTCCTGTCAGATCTGCGATAGATATTTGATGTTGGTTAGACATTGTGGCGCATTGTGATTTATAACATGTCAGATCTTAAGTACATATTCTGCATTTTGTTTCTTTCCTTTTTTTTTATCATGCATGCCTGAAAAGCCTCATCAGTGCTTGATGATCCTAATGGCTTAGCTGAGATTGCAAGCTTGGCAATAGAGACTCACTGACCCATAACCATATCCTAATGCTGTGTGGCCCGCAGCTGATCAATATCATCACTTCCCACCTTCTATTGAAAGTTATTTCGAAAGAAAATGCATTTGCCCATTGAAAAAATGCACATGGAGAGGCACTGCCAACCTCACACAATTTAATGCCTTAGCATTGGAAAATTAAATATACTTCTTAAAAATGCAGCATTGCAGAAGTTGGTTTGAAAATAATCATAATTTCAAATATTTGTACCGTTTTGATGCTAAATGTACCATCGGAAAACTGTGATGGGAATCACAATGGCCAGGATAGAGCTCCAAATACAGTGTCTTATTTGAAAGAAGTTATTACCATTCTGTGGATGAAGGCTATTAAGACGAGTAATGTTCCAGTTTGTCGTTTTGGACATGTGAAATCAAGTGGATGATAATAAATCTAAATAGCCTTTGAGCCTCTAATCGATGGTGCCCAGAAATATGCTAATCCTGACCAAAGTTCAGGTGATATTTGAAAGGAAGAGAAGGCAGACATGACATATAACTTGAATGTATATTTTTCCATAAATGAAGATGTTTAAAACATTCAATTTTTGAACTTCCACAATTATTTTGATGTTCTTTCTCATTGTCAGCTAATTTGTTCTTTCCTGAATGTTATAGTTTGAGTTGATAAAGAACAGCGATGATACAGTCCTCTGTTAATCTGATCAGGAGCAGTGATACATGGTAAAGTACTGGAGAGCTATTTTATCATGACCTGGAATTTAATCTGAGCGGGTTAAAGGAGCTGTTTCTGAGCCGGTTCCTATTTCTGTATCCCAATGAAATTGTGGCAATTTCTGTGAAAAGATTTTGTCATGGTTGGTTCAGATCTTACAATCTACTGCATGATGATGCAATCAGGCTGCATGTTATGGCTCTCGAAAGGACGCTGGGGGTGAAAATATAGCGTAATAACAGTTTATTGAGATGTGGATCTGCCTAAAAATGTTATTCAAATGATACGCTTATTTCAGCATTCATGTATGTGTTCTATGGATTAAAAAAGTATATGTTTTATGACATCGATATATATTGTGTTCTGGACACAGTGTTGATGCAAACAACCGAGAGAGGTGCTTTTGTAGATGCCATATTATAGTACTAAACCAACTTTATTTTACGATCCATTATGAGAATACCTACACAAAGGACAACCAGGTGTATTTTCCAACATGTATCATTTATGAAATAATCTTAATGATTTAGCAGGAATGCAGACTCTAATTCCATTTGAACAGGTCTAAATTTGGAAAATCGAGTGGTTTTGCATGCAGCCGTGGCCTTTTTGCAAGCCCATTGACAGTCTGCAATTAAATGAAAGCCGTTCGTAGCTTCTCCATTAGTACAGAACACAGAATATAACGAATCTATTTATAACGCAATGCTTTATAGCACCTAACGGCAAAATTACAAAGAGAACTAATGTATTTTAATTCTGATTTCAAATATCAGACTTCTAGAAATGCCCATTACATCAAATGCTTGATTGGAAAGTGCAACCAGGCATACAATGTGCATTTAGGCATTCCACGTGACAGGCATCACTGACAAATCTGCAGGCAAACATACCTGCGCTTAACATTTTGAACCTTATGTGAGCAGATTTTTATTATTTAAAAAACAAAACAATTGAAACTTAAACAAAAGAAGTCTTGACGATGTGTAACGATAAACAGAGATCAGGGTTGGGATGCCAAAAGAGAGGCATAGTGTGAGTGTGGTCAGATGAGCTGAGCTACTCAATGTAACCAATGTGAGCAACTAACTTAATCCCAAATATAGCTGCCAAAATAACATTGAGTTTATTGTGCACATTTTTATTTGGTCATGCTTCAACGTGTGACAAGGACTTGTGGATTCCAAATTTGCACATCTTGTGGGTTGATTTACACATTTGTTGTTAACTTTGTGAAAATGGCAGCCTGCCCTCTATCAAGTTCCTGAATTGGTGCTTTACTTGCCAATTAAGCTCTCTGCAGGCAGTTGGGGCTGCGACTTAACAACATAATAACCACTTTGATGATAGATTCATATTCCTCCGATACAGCCTAGCCTCGAAAGTGAATAGCAGAAACCATGTCATCTAATTTTGACGTGTAAATTCTTGCAGATTTGTAAAGTTTATTTATTTTTCTTATTTTATAGTCTTCTTTGCTTAATCTGATCTTTCTTGCTCTGTCTGGTTCTTCTTTTGCACCTGATTGGACCTTTTTTTCACTCTCTTTGTGATCCTGAGTTTTTTGGCCTGGTCCTTCAATATCATTAAAAAAATATATATATACGACTGATCCTGTCTTTCAACCACGTTCCAGATGCCTGTTTCTTTTGCTATGGTAAAATCAGGTTGCAACTGCAGCAGCAACAACTTGAACTTGTATAGCATCTGTCACAGACCGAAACTTCCCAGGGCACTTCACAGATGAGTAATCAAACAAAATTTGATAGCAAGCAATGTGAGGAGATGCCAGAATAGATGACAGAAAAATGTAAGAATGAAACAAAACACATGAAACGCTGGAATAACCTCTTTAGTCAGAGGGTAGTAAATCTTTGGAATTCATTGCCACAGAAGGCCAAGTCAATGGATATTTTTAAGGCAGAGATTGACAGATTCTTGATTAGTATGGATGACAGGGGTTATGGGGAGAAGGCAGGAGAATGGAGATGAGAGGGAAAGGTAGATCAGCCCTGATTGAATGGCAGAGTAGCCATGATGGGCTGAATGGCCTAATTCCTCTCCTATAACATTATTAGCTTATGAACGGGTCAGGCTATATCTCTGAAAGATGTGGATCAGCAATGTTTCAGGTTGGGACCCTTATTCAGCAGGGTCCCGAACCATGGCATTAACTATCCATGTCTTCCAGAGGTGTCGCCCAACCCGCTGAGTTATTTTTTGGGGGGAAAACTAGCATCAGCAGGTCCTCATGTCTCCTGAAAATTTAAGAAGCTGCTTCAAGCCCAATGGCAGAAAGCTTTGGGGAGAGAATTCCAGAATTTCTTGCAGAAGCTGAAGGCACAACTGCGAAGGATTGGGTGAATGGACTGTTGGATTCTGCAGTGTTCAGAATTGGAGATCCACAGGGAAGCTAGGAGGATAGGAGAACTGAAGTGGTTTAGGGTGAAAGAAGAGGTGATTCTGAGATGTGCTTTGGAAAGAACCGTTTTAATCAAGGCAATGCTTAAGTTAGAAAGCAGAGGAATAATAGGTAAATGGAACAGCGCACGTAATGGTAAAGATGTGGGAGTTTGGAATTGGCACAAGTTTATAGATCACAGCGAACTGGAGCACGTTGGGATGGTCATCTGGACGTGTAAATAGGATGGGTGCAGGTTTCAGCAGCAGTTGAACTGAGGCAAAGCTGAAATCAGGTGAGGTGAAAACAATCTTCCTATGAGTTCACAGGATGCATGGTCAGATAATGTCAAATAAGCTACAAACAGTCCTTTATGGCCTCAGACATTTGCTAGGATGTGGGGGAGAGGTAGGGAGTGGAGTTCGCAGCATATCGTGCTGATAAAAGCGTTAGTCTTAGCAATAAGAAAGTAGACACAAAATGCTGGAGTAACTCAGCGGGACAGGCAGCATCTCTGGAGAGAAGGAATGGGTAACGTTTCGGGTCGAGACCCTTCTTCAGACTGACAACATTTTGCCAGTCTTAACAATATTTAGTTGAAGGAAATTTCTTCTCCAATATTAGATGTCAGAAGCACAGAGAGTTTAGACTCATGCACGGCAATGTTCTTTTAATGGAAGCTGAAAGAAAAAAGAGTAATTTGAGTAATTAGTGTGCAATAATGTGAGATTTCAGCTAAATCTAGGACAGTATTTGGAAACAAGCTGCAATATCTCTTTGCTGGCTTCCTCTATGGCAATTGAAACAACAAAAATAGATGATTCTGCTACTGTCCTACATAGGTTTTCCATTTTAAAATTGTGACTATACAGAAAGCTTAAGGCACCCATTTCCTCGTATCTTTAGCTTGGCCTCATTTCTCCTGCAATGCATGGTTCATTTTCAATCTCACAGACCTTATTACCATGTCAGTCCCTCTTCTCAAAATGGTTGACTGCTAAGGTTAGTGGATCACCTAGATAAAGGTGTTCTGTGCTAAATATATCGATGCATTTATTTTAAGTGTCAAATGCTCTGCAGGGAATGAGAACACCAAGTAGAGAGACTGCAAGTGTGCCTGAATGTAACAGAGTTATGGGCCTGCCATGTATATTCTTTTAACAGCTCATTAAGTAGAATTGTTTCCATGGAATGAGGAATCTTTTTCTTTAGAACCTATATATTGTTAATATTTTGTTATTTGCCAATTATTAACCAAATTTCTGGGAATAGGTCCTAAATTACAGTAAAAATGAAGCCCATCAACAGAATGGAAAGTAATATACGAATGAAATAGTAGAAATAATTTTCTTCAGAAATACCATCCCATAGAATAAAGGAATTGCTCACTGGTGCAAGTCTGCTGAGCGATATTTAGCTTTAAAAAATGAAGTGAATTGCTCATCTGCGGGATTCACGAACCAAATTATTTTGGAGGATTTCATGAACTAACCTGCGTAATTCATTAATTGGAAGTATCAATTTGCAGTGGTTTTGTGGAGTAGCGTTTGAGGGAAAAAAAACCTTCAACGTGTTTTGGTAATAAGGTTGAAATATAGTCGAGTTCAAGCCTACAGTAAATATAAATGCAAGGGTCGCAGCAGTATGGCAGCTAACAAGTTGTTTTGCAATGCAAGTGAGATTTGCAGAAGGTGTCACTACAAAAATTTATTGTCAACAGCTTGTCTGTGCAAAAGCTGGGCCGGTAATAGAATGCAGCGTGGGTGGTTGGTTGGTGAGCTATTGCTTGAACAGTTATATCAACAGCAGTTTTCATTACTGTAAAAGGCTTTTATAATCAGACACTTTACAATATCCTAAATTCCATATTCCATTGGATATAATTGAAGTGCTTAAAATGTGACGTAAAAGCATTAGAAAAAGGAATATTTTGCTTAAACTATTTATGATTCAGGAATTGGCAGCGTGCAAAAAGCAATCAGCTCGTTCAAAATTTCATTTTGACTTGCCAGAAAAAAATAATTGCGATAAAATCATATGCAAATCCAGTCTAACATTCATGGAATTAAATAAGCAGTGGCCAAAGTCAGCAAAAATCTGTTTGGTATTTAGTTTTGCATTTCATTTATTTTACATAGGCTTTCTGATGGAAATGTGTTTCTTTCTGTCACAGTAATTGTGTAAGTAGAATTAATTAATGTTTCTTTTTACTGACAGATGGACAAATTAAGAATTGATCAATCTAGGAATGTTTACCATTTATTGATTTGTCCTCGTTATGAATGCATTGTCCAAAATATTGTTGACTGCCTTGAGCATTGAGAAGAAATCTAGCTTGTATGTAGGCCAGATCATTATATTTTCCTGAGTAATATTAATTAAATGCTCTTCAATTAATCAATGTGGATCATACACTGCGTTCCCTCAGCATTCAAGTTTGTCTCTTTGCTTACTTCTCTGCCTACTTCACCAAGTATTATAATACGGGCATTAAAATTTGCAGTATGCCAAGTATACTGCCAAGAATGATAATTCTATATAATTAGTTAGAGGCATAGCATTCCTTGACTTTCCTGCCATTCAGGGATTCAGAATACAGATTGACTGCATGCAAGTAAGCTATGATGCAATGTGAAAGTTCATGATGGAGTTTTACTGTGATCGGGACACCAAGGACATTGTGTGGATTTACAAATGACCCAAAGTGTCCATTGGGTTTCATATTCATGGAATCACGAGATGAAACTGTTCTGCATTTCAGGAGTTTAAAAAAATGTTCTCCAATTAGTCCCATTTCCTTGTTTAAGAGGGAACTGCAGATGCTGGAGAATCGAAGGTTACACAGAAAAGCTGGAGAAACTCAGCGGGTACAGCAGCATCTATGGAGCGAAGGAAATAGGCAACGTTTCGGGCCGAAACCCGAAGGGTTTCGGCCCGAAACGTTGCCTATTTCCTTCGCTCCATAGATGCTGCTGCACCCGCTGAGTTTCTCCAGCTTTTCTGTGTAACAGTCCCATTTCCTTCATCCTTTTCTCATTGTTTGTATTTATTTTTTGCCTCAAAGTATTTATCTGATTCCTTTTCCAAAGCTTCGATCGAATTTGTATCTGTTTCTGTCATCCTCCTGCATAAAACCTTGCTGTGGTCAATAATTGAAGAAATAACCAACAGGCAACTTTGCAGCTCAAAATTGGCAGTCAAGCAGCAAAAGCAGGACCTTTCACAAAGTCTGAATGAATGAATGAATGAATGAATGAATGTATGAATGAATTGAAGTTAGGTCTTTATTCTCTGGAGCGCAGAAGGTTAAGGGGGGGACTTGATAGAGGTCTTTAAAATGATGAGAGGGATAGACAGAGTTGATGTGGACAAGCTTTTCCCTTTGAGAATAGGGAAGATTCAAACAAGAGGACATGACTTCAGAATTAAGGGACAGAAGTTTAGGGGTAATATGAGGGGGAACTTCTTTACTCAGAGAGTGGTAGCGGTGTGGAATGAGCTTCCAGTGGAAGTGGTGGAGGCAGGTTCATTGGTATCATTTAAAAATAAATTGGATAGGCATATGGATGAGAAGGGAATGGAGGGTTATGGTACGAGTGCAGGCAGGTGGGACTAAGGGGAAAAAAAGTTGTTCGGCACGGACTTGTAGGGCCGAGATGGCCTGTTTCTGTGCTGTTATTGTTATATTGTTAATGATGAATGATGAAGAAATTGTCAACATTTATTTATATTGACAAGAGAGAGCTAGATAGGGCTCTTAAAAATGATCACATTGAATGGTGGTGCTGGCTCGAAATGCCAAATGGCCTACTCCTGCACCTATTGTCTATTGTCTATTACAAATAGAATGCTGTTATTTCAGAAATGGAAATCTGGAATAATAATTTATCTGTTCCGTGATGTATCTAAAGACGTTACTGGATATTGGTGACCTACTTAGAACTTCATTAATTCTGATTATATCACCAAGGACATTCAGTAGAATTAGAAGATAATCAGTCTTTTTGGATTTAATTATAACAACCTTCAACCTCTCATTCTCCATTCATTGAAGTAATTCTCCAAAACTATACTAAATTAGACATTAAGATTACATTTAGTAAAGTGCATGAATCCATAAATTTACTCTGAACATGGATATTTCAAGGGAGAAAAAGGCACCAGAACTCCAAAAATAGATTATTTCATTTTGGTTAAAAAGGATTAAAGGTTGTGCAAAGAAGCACAAAATGTAATTGCACGGCAGTAGTTAGACAATATCAGATACAAGTTTGATTAGGGTCATTACACATTCTCTAAAAATGTAGTTTTGTGAGGACTTATTTTTTTATTATTGCTTACTCTAATTAAAAGGTTCTAATGACTGTTTTCACAGCAGAGATTATTCCATTGGGCAGTGCAAAAAAACAGTACATACTTGATCTTTGAATCATACCATAGAGGGAGTACAGAGAAGGTTCACCAGACTGATTCCTGGGATTCAGGACTTTAATATGAAGAAAGACTGGATAGACTCGGCTTGTACTCGCTAGAATTTAGAAGATTGAGTGGGGATCTTATAGAAATGTACAAAATTCTTAAGGGGTTGGACAGGCTAGATGCAGGAAGATTGTTCCCGATGTTGGGGAAGTCCAGAACAAGGGGTCACACTTTAAAGATAAGGGGGAAATCTTTTAGGACCGAGATGAGAAAATCATTTTTCACACAGAAAGTGGTGAATCTCTGGAATTCTCTGCCACAGAAGGTAGTTGAGGCCAGTTCATTGGCTATATTTAAGAGGGAGTTAGATGTGGCCCTTGTGGCTAAAGGGATCAGGGGGTATGGAGAGAAGGCAGGTACAGGATACTGAGTTGGATGATCAGCCATGATCATATTGAATGGCGGTGCAGGCTAGAAGGGCTGAATGGCTTACTCCTGCACCTATTTTCTATGTTTCTATGTTTAAAGTAAAACTTTTCATATCAGTTTAAAGAAGCAGCCAGCACTAGAGAGCCAATTAATTTTACTGATATTCATGATATATCTTCCTACTGTTCATGCATGTAGACTAAAGTTATATAACACCAAACTTTACTGCATGGCATCTTTGCATTGCATTCCTGTATATTTGGAAAGGACCATAGAGTTTTATCTATCAATTAGTAAATTAGTGTAATCTAATTTAAAAATATTTCCAGGCCTATGATGTTCTCAGCTCAGCCTCCAAAAAATGTAAAAGTCAAGTTTGAAATCAATTTTTACTGGCAGTCATTAAATATTTATTTTAAATAATTCAAAATCCCATTCCTTCCTTTGCTTCATTGATGTAGTGGTAAAGCTTGGACTGCATGGCATTGCCATTCATTACAGGAAGGCAATGACTTCTCCCCAACCCTTCTGTCCGAATCTGGAAATGTCACCTTTAGGAATCAGTGACTCGTAAACTGAGTAAAACATAAATCATCTTAGCATCTACCCTGTGGGATTTTCCATTTACTGCCAAACTTTTTTTAATTCTTGGTTTTATCCTTTGTCGTCTCCTTCCTTCACCCTTTATATGGCCAAACTTTTTACTGCAGCCAAGGAGCATCCTCCAAGAAGGAAGATCTGCAGGGTTTAATCAGACAATACATCTCTCTAAATTAATAGTATTGCAGGTAATTGGTGGAACATGAATACAAACGATGACACAAGGTGCTGAATTAACTTGTCTGGTCAGGCAGCTTCGCTGGAGAAAATGGATGAGCGTCAGTTCCCTACCCAAAAATTTCACCTGTCCATGTTCTCCCGAAATGCTGCGTGACCCACTGAGTTACTCCAGCACTGTGTGATTTTTTTTTTGGTAAACCAGCATCTGCAGTTCTTTGTTTCTAAGTGGACACAATAGAGCCAGAGCAGCTGCCTGCACTCATCCCCAGAGGTAGCACTCTGATTTGGGCAATCAATGCTTTCTCAGCTGGAATGTGATGAAATCTGAATGTACACTCACAAAGTCCAATTACCGTTTTCAGAGATGCATTGATTAGTCAAGAAAGGCAGGCATGGATTTGGTAGGGGAAGTTTGTAGGAGAATAACTTCAGTTGAATCTTTTGAGATCAATAAGAGGATTTATAAAAGAAGCACAGAAGAAGCAAACAACATAGATTTTGGCCAAAGTCCCACATGACACTTTGTTCAGAAAGTAAAAGTCTATGGGAATTGTAAATGACAAATTGGATCAAAATCAGGAAGCACACAAAGTCCAGTTGTTGTGTGTTTTCATGTTGTTTGCCTTGGGAATTCTACAGAGCACCTTTCCATGTCCCCTGATTATATCATTATCCAATTTATTGATGTCCATTCTTAACTGCCCCTAAATTGTGGAGGTAGATGGCAATTAACTCAATGGAACATGGACACCAGGTCAGAACACTAAGTTCTGGTTATGTTAGTGAACCAAAGATGGTTTTAATAACAATCCAGTTTGGGTCAAGTCAAGTTGAGCTTATTGTCAAATGCACAATCGTGGTAAGGTACGGGTACAATGTAAACCTTGTTTGCTGCAGCATCATCGCAACATAGATTTACATGAAATCACAAATTATACAGAAATCCATTGACTGAGATCCATTGCTTTTGTTGAGATTTAATCATTTGAATTGAATTGAAATGAGGCAGTTGCCATGGATGGTTTCAAACTTGTATTTCAGGATCAATGATCTAAACTAATATCTTCACTGCAATGCTACATTTCTCACAATTCTTAAGAATAAATAATTCAGATTTAAATGTGGTTTGAGATTTTTTTTGAGAAAATACCCAAATTGGCAAGGTGGATGATCATGAAGGTAAGCTGTACATTATTGGAAAAAAATCTATGGACTGGTCTTGTAGATGCAGAGTACTTAATTGATTTTGATCCATCGAATACGCATGGTACGTTTGATGAAAATAAGGGATAAAATGCATATTTATGGTAGGATGCTGAGAGGAGTGTGTGCACAAGCTCCCGAAAGGAAATAGTTTAGGCAGCTAAGACTGAATACTTTATTCAAACAGTTTTAGAATGCATAAGTGAAAAGGTTGTGCTGGATAGAACAGTAGTAGGCTCACAGTTCCAATCTCCACCATTCTGATTGCAATAGAAAGGGAACTGAAGAGGTTTGAGGATGTCGCTCATCTTGTTGAAAGTTAGCCATGAGTAAATACTGCATAGAATGTCTGTTATCTTTGGTCTAGAGAATGCTAAGGGGAAATGTAATGACGCTGTATAAAATAAGGACAAATCTATTTAGAATATAATGGAAGGACTGATATCCCTTAGATGGGAGTGAGAAAAGTGAACTTATGCAGTCGTCATGAGATAGTAATCGTGCACCATCTTAAAACAAGTTATTTAATTATGCATTTCAAATGTTGTACTGTACAAGGCATTGACCATGAATTGGAAAGAAGAAATTGGTATTTAATTCTGTGGCCTTGCCCAAAATCATCTATTGCAGTAATGCACTAATTCAACAATGGTACATATAAATCCGAACTCTCACACCTCAGTTGTTTCTGATCCATGGTTCTCCATCATGGTTTACTGCGGTTATCAAAACTTGGGAAATAAATCAGGATAATATAACATTCATTTGAATTCAAAGAACATGTGCAATATTTGTTATATACCAGATGACTAGCCCATCAAAATTTCAACATGTAGTATACATGTGAAAGCTTTTCTGCTGGCAGCACATCTTGAAAATGTAAGCTTGGGAAATGCCAACGAAGGGCAAAATTACCCCAAGAGACACAAAAAGCTGGAGTAACTCAGCGGCTCAGGCATCATCTCTGGAGAGAAGGAAGGGACTCGACCCGAAATGTCACCCATTACTTGTCTCCAGAGATGCTGCCTGTCCCGCTGAGTCACTCCAGCTTTTTGTGCCTATCTTCGGTTTAAATGGGCATCTGCAGTTCTTTCCTACACTCAAGAGACAGGGATGTTCTGTGAAAATGAAATGACTTTTCCTTGAGAGAGACGTTTCCAATTTCAAACCATGAATAGGTAAAGCATTGAGAAAAAGGAGATCCATCTGTGAGAAACCATTCTTATTATCTCATTCCTCTGCCGATGCTATGAATAGAACCTTTGACATGTCATAGTAGAATGAAAAGTCAGTAAAAATAAATAACTAATGAAGGAGATGGAAGTAGATGAACAGCTGCCTCTTTCACCTTTCCGTTGCAGTTTTTAAAAAGTATTTTCTAAATTGCCACAATACCATCCCAAGCCCCAAGCCCCCCCCCCCCCCCCCCCCCCCCCCCCCATATATTCAGTGAGAGCTTTGGCAATATCCATGAGCCAGGCAGTATCCACATTTGAACCCATTGTTTTATCTGCATTATAAGAAATAATTGAGATGAGCCTTCTCCAAAGGTTTCTTGAACTGAGAATTTGTGACTATTAAAAGCCAACAGTTTCTCATCCTCCCTCCTGCCTACCCTTGCCACTCTTTAGGCTCATTCATGATGAGTAAGAGATATGTTGGTTTAGACTGTGTGCAAAATGTGATTCCTGTTGGCATTGCTTGCCTGAAATTACTTCCGTGAAATCTGGGAAAGCGTTCCATTTTCTCCTTGGGTGCAGTTACAAAGCTCTGAATGGGAGCAGTTCCTAATCCACACAATGAAGTGGTGTAGGTTAGTTACAACAAACGTTACTCATAAAATACCATTTAAAGGGACGTCTATTTTCAACTGGCAATGACCTATCTCCAGAATTAAAAAATCATTAAACATGGGAAATAATTTAAAACATTTTTTCAACAAGTAAAAAACTAAAACTGCTCAAAAACTCTTCAAATAACATAAAATAAATGAACCTCAAATAATTGAAAACCTTACTTTTTTTTCTCATAGACTTGCAGTCTCTATGTGTAAGTCGATGGAGGATTTTAGAGCCAGTTTTCTCAATGTAAATATTAGAGAATTCCAGCACTGGGAAATGACTAGTGGAGTTCTAAGTTGAAATACTATGGCAGTGTCTGGAAACATACCAGGATATACACTGAGAAATTACTGCAGTTCCATGAGGAGACACTGACATTTACCAGCAAAATCTGGGCAATACTTTGGTTCAACACATTTCTGAAAATCTGCTTGCAGAAGCTTAAACCTACAATGAGTAAAGGGGTCGGGTACTCTTATTTCACCATTTGTGTGCAGTTCTGCAAAAACCTGATCAGTCATTTTTGATGGATCCTGATCATGGGTAAAAGTTGTACACCAGGAAAAGTGTATGTTACAATATGTTGTAGCTTGCGTTGTGTGGAGTTATACATCATGGAAAACAGGCTCTTCAGCCCTACACATCTATGATAATCCAGGGGGTTACTGGAGCTAATCCCATGTGTGTCCGTTTAACCATATCCCCCCTTTTTTATTCATGTACATTTGTAAATGTCTTTTTAATGTTGTATCTATTTGGGCACTCTCACAGCTGGGGTGGTGACAAAGTTCTCATGAAGGGGAAGTAGGGTCGCATGCATTGGTGGAGTACGGATTTGATGCCCATTTCACTTGTGTCTTTTGGTGAATGATGTTGCAACAGCTCCATCATTATTCAAAATTCCATCACCTTAAAAAAAACATCTGGGAGATATGAAGGTCGGGAGGATTTAAGAAAATCCAGTCTGGTCATATCTGCAGTGAGGGCAGATATGTTGGAATCCGAAGCCAAAAAATAAAAGATACTGGAGCATTTAGTGGGACAGCCCTTGTCTTGGGTCGTGACTCAACGATTACAGGCGGTCACCAGCATAAAGCGGAGCGGTGGGGGAGAGGATGTTAGCAAGTAATTTGCAGATACAGATGAAGAGGCAGATGAGGTTAGGTGAGGAAGGGAGGAACATGACTGAGAAATGATAAATGGAGAACAAAAGGCTGTCAGATTCTGGAATTTGATAGGAAAGGAAAGGAAAGGAAGAATGTAATTGAATAAGTGAATGGTGGGAGATAGGAACAGGTGAGCCGTGGGGATGGGGCGGATTCTGTAGGACGAGTGTTTGGGTAAGGGTCTTTTGAAATGGGGGGAGGGGTGCAGGGGAGGGCAGAACGGGGTTTGGCCTGAGTCATACACAAATGTATCAAATTAAAGACTGTGGTGAGGACATTGAAAATGCTGAAGAAAGGCAAATTGCACCCCCTGTGTCCTGCTGACGAGGGGGAAAACTGCAACAGGGTGAATTTTGTTTTTCTTCACAAAAAAAACTGCAGTTTTGCTGCAGATCTCAAACAGAACGATGGAGGTTCGTTTTTCACAAAGCTGTTAAAGTGGAGGAAGTTAGCATACAATTCCAGCAAAGAAGCAACATAACCGAACAATAGCTAAAGACTGATGAAACAATTATCTGACTCTGACCAGAAGATGTGGCCAATTGTGTACAGGTCAGGTGAAATGCAACCAGAATCTTCTATATGGAGATTGTGAATTGGTGAAAAGTGAAAGCATTTGAATTTCATGCTCAACCGACTGGTGAAGGTAATGAAACCTCCTTAATAAAATACAAAACTGGATCCAAATCAGTGGTAGTCACCTGAAACCTACTGAAGGAATTAATTTAAGATTCCATAGTTAAAGGATGGTTCACTTTGTACCATTGTAATTTTTTAATGATAGGTATTTATACAATTCTGGCTCAGACAAACATTAGAATTGGAAACAGGAACTGATCACCTGGTTTCTTCAGTCTGTTCCAGTATTCAATCAGTTTGATTGAAAGATCGAAAGATACAGCATGGAAACAGGCCCACTAATCCACACCAGCTTTTGTTCCCATGCTCACACTAGTTCCCTGTTATCCCAATTTTGCACCCACTCCATGCACACCCTGCGCAATTTACAGCGACCTGGTTGTTGAACTGACTGAGTGAGCAAGTTGAATGAGTGCAGGTATGTTAGATGATTTAAGGCTGGAGGAGACTGGAAGGTCAAAGCCATGGAAGAATTTGGAGTTGTACAGATACCTCGGGGGATTTTACATTAAAAGAATCTGCAGAGATATATTTAGGCTGTGGAAGAATTTGAAATCATGTTGAAAATGTCAAAATCAAGGTGTTGATTAAGCAGGTCAGTGGCCAGCAAGCGCAGCCATAATTAGAAACACTTGAAATGAATGTAGACGAAGGCCATAGAATAGCACAACTTGCAAGAACGTTGACATCAATAATATACCTGGTGGAAGTATTTCATTAAATATTGTTGTTCACTCGCTTTGATGAGAAAGAATAACATTATAGCACGCCTGTATTAGTTTTATTGTTACTCTTCTTCTTATCAAGTCGAAGATTAGAAGTTGTTCAGCCAGAGCTGAACACACCTCTCGGCATCTGCACGCAATGGTGTCAGCCTTGTGCTTCTTGTGCGTGGTGGTGGATAGATTGGTGGAGACAGGCCCGCGACATGAACGCTCTTTCCTTCACCCCGTTTTATTGTTAAAGTCAGTGTTGAAAATATAAATGCGATTTGAGATCTTGTCTCTAATTAGAACCCTGATCATGGCTCCAGGCCACAATATAGACTATTGGATAATTTTTGGTCTTCAGAAGCAGTTGGTGCCAAAATGTTGAAGCCACTACACCCTAGTTTATTTCCCTTGCCTCCACTTTGCTGTTCGTGTTCTTTATCAACCTTTTAAGTGTCGGTACAGTTGCTGAGTTGTATACAGGTCACCTTTTAGATTAAGCGCATTGTGTGTATTTGCTTCATCTGACTGACCTTTTCCACAAACACTGAGAGTGGATGAGGCAACACTTCAAGCAAGGAATGAGTAATAGTTTTTGAGTGGATGTCTTTGTTGATTATGATTTATATAGCATAACTGATAATAAAACTGATGTACAAATGGCTGAAAAACAGAAAGTGGCCGCTCAGAAATGTTTTTGTACTGAAGGCTGTGCATTAAACTTAGCATTATAAAATATAGTTTATTGTGCATCTGAAAATGTTATCCATAATGAACATTAAACCTGGTGTTTCTCCAAGAAGGGTGCAGGTGATTTTAGTAAGTGTGTGGCACATTGGTCATACGAGGATGTTGCCAGGACTAGGAGGTCTGAGCTATAGGGAGAGGTTGAGCAGGCCGGGACTCTATTCCTTGGAGCGCAGGAGTATGAGGGTGATCTCATAGAGGTGTATAAAATCATGAGAGGAATAGATCGGGTGGATGCACAGAGTCTCTTGCCTCGAGGACTAGAGGACATAGGTTTACGGTGAAGGGGAAATAATTTAATAGGAATTTGAGGGATGACATTTTCACACAAAGGGTGGTGGATGTACGGAATGAGCTGCCAGAGGAGGTAGTTGAAGCAGGGAGTATCCCAACATTTAAGAAACAGTTAACAGGTACATGGATAGGACAGGTTTAGAGGGATATGGACCAAAAGCGGGCAGGTGGGACTAGCGTAACTGGGACATGTTCGCCGGTGTGGGCAAGTTGTGCCGAAAGGCCTGTTTCTACATTGTATCACTCCACAACTCTATAATAGATTTCCTGTTTTAATCATAAAATTACTAACATTTTTGTGCACATGCAAACAATGACCTTCTAAACAAATGACAATTTGCTTGTTCTAATACTGACTGAGATCTGTGCAGTTTGCCTATAATAATGCATCCATTTGGTACATTTCCAAAATGCAGTCATGTTTAGAAATTGATGACAGAGGCTGAACGGAAATAAATTAAACATTGAGTTTAAGAAGCCAAAAGAAACCCAAAACTTCATTTTTCAACATGAGCTGTGAAAGAAAAATTGCTTCATTGAAGTATTTGACCCAAGTATAAAGAATGTAAAAGTGATTTCACGGAGGAAACAAATTCATTGTTTGGAGTAATAATTTCACTGTTGGTTCAATTGATAACACTGTGAAGTCAAAGCTTAAAAATTCAGCAGCAATTTATTTGCCACTGACAGGTAATCTTTCAACAGTATTAAATGACTTTAATCCAAAATATTTATTCATTGATCTGCCATGGTGTTACTCACAGACATAAATTGTTTGCTTTTCATCCTATAATTATGTCTTGGTCAGATCCTATGCCTCTACCTTTTTTGTTTATTTTCCACTCTCTTCGTTAACATCTGCTTAGATAGAGTCATAGATTAATACAGTGTGGAAATAGGGCCTTTGGCCCAACCCACCCACACTGGCCAACAATGTCCCAGCTACCCTAGTCCCACTTGCTTGTGCTCCAAACCTGTCCCATCCATGTACCTGTCCAACTGTTTCTTAAACGATGGGATAGTCCCAGCCTCAACTACTTTCTCTGGCAGCTTGTACCATACACTCACTGAGTGAAAAAGTTGCCTCTCGGATTCCTATTAAATCTTTTTCCCTTCACCTTGAACCTATGTCCTCTGGTCCTCGATTCCCCTACTCTAGATAAAAGAATGTGCATCTACCTGATATATTCCTCTCATGATTTTGTGTACCTCTAAGATCTCCTCTCATCCTCCTACGCTCCATGGAATAGAGACCCAGCCTACTCGCTAGATTTGTTCATTTTTGTTCTGTATTTCATATAACTGAAGCAAAAAATTAATAATAGTTTTCATATTTTGATTTGATTTACCAACAGAAAGCAGTATTTCTGGGAAGCTGTGTCTTGTGGGGTACGGTGGCATTTGCACTGGGCCATGATTGTTCATAATCAATATTGATGAGTAGCATTAAGGTATCATGTGTAATAAATCCAAATTTGCTTATGATACCATGTTAGGTGGCATTGTAGAGGCAAAGGAAATGGGGTTAATGCAGGAATCTTGCACCAGGGTGGAAGGCCACTCTTCTTCTTCATCTTGCGTGTGGCGTGCACAGCCTAAAGTTGTAGGACAACTTGTTCTATTTGATCTTCCATTTGTGCACGTCGAGTTGATTGCATTAGTCGAAACAGGGCGGACCACGTGAAGGTTGCAATCTTCCACCCCGAAGGCCACTTGATCTCACTCAATTTGGACGTCAAAATACTGTACCCATTTTGAGGAGCTTTCTTAAAACCATGCAACCATTCTAAATGTAATCAATCTTTTTGAAAAGTTAATTAAAGAGTAAAAACAACACATGCTGAGATAGGCAGAAATAATAAATTCAGGTAAAATCTAATAGCTCAGTCAGCATTATGGAGATGAAAGTAGAGTTGATGTTTTAAAGACGTTTTATCATTATTGGGAAAAGATAGATAGGAGAGATAATGGAGAAGAGTAAATAAAACGGGGTGCTTGTGATTATGTGAAGAGGCTGGATGACAAGTAATTTTGCTGCTGACTAAGGAGGGGTAACGCATTACAACATTTCGGACTCAATACTGAATTCAGCTGCTGCAGATAATCTGTCACTGACTTTAATCTCACATTTCCAGCACTCATTAAATGTTCTGGTACAGGTAATTCCTGGCTTCCATGGTAGAGGTGGGGATGGGGGCTGATGGAGGTAGTGGGGTGGGGGCTGGTAGGTTGTGGTCCTAGAAAATGGTCCGCATTGTCATTTACCGTGACGCAAACCACAATTCATCGAGGAATGTGAGTTGAAGAATATAATTGATGTTGATTGATTTATTGTTTGTAAATTTTATACTGCATTATAAGATTTTTGGGTGTTGATTTGTGAATTCTGATAGGGTAAATTTCCATTAGCCAAACAGCCGTACATTTTGGGTTGTCTGGATTTAAGATCTCTTTCATTTGCTACGTGTGCCTGCTGCAACTTTTCTGTTTTATACTAGTTGTGCATATCCTTACGGTCGGTCCCACTGCATTCCTTACTATACTGCTCCTTATCTACCACAGGCATTTCCTTTTTGTTCTTCCTGCTCCATCCCCACAACATCAATACTCCCCCCCCACCCACCCCCCCCCATTCTGAGATTTTTCTGGAATTTTTAACATATTGAATATCTAATTTCCAATTCCAAGGGCATCGATCTGAAACATTCTCTTTGCTTTCTTTGTCGATGGTTTCCATGCGTTTCTTCTATGCTATTCCCTTCTATGCTATTTCTATGCTTTTTTTTTTTATTTCTAACGTTATTTGTTTCCATTAAAAATGTTTCAGAATTTTCAATATTTTTGTTGCAAATTATTTGTTCTACAGAGCGAAGAGATAAAAGAATCAAATCAGATTATGTGCAAAAAGAAGGGATATAAATAAGCCCCTCATTTGAGTCGCCCTGGCTTATTTTTCTTAAATCATCTTGGCCTGGCAACTTGAGTTAGGACTGCATGGTTCTTTCCCATTTCCCCAATAGTGTAGGTAGGAATAAAAGATGCACGGGTTCACTGTGAGGCAACACCCATGGTTCGATGTTTTCCAAATGCTGTCTTTACTGAAGATGATTTGTTGTTCTGCAGAAAATTAAAATTTTATTTTACTGTTTGCATTGTTAGTGGAGTTGTTTTGGGATCTAAACTTGGCCTACTTGTTTAATAATCAAAGTTTTCAGTCAATAAGCCGACTGCATCTGATGTTCCCAAATGGTTTTCCCTCCACTCTCGCAGTTGCGTTAACTGGGTCATTGAAATGAGTGCATTGATCTTTGTAACAAGGTTGACGCAGATGAATGCTGCAAAAATGTGCTTGTAGGTTAATTGTTACTGTAAAATTATCCATTAATGTAGGTAAGTGGTAAAAATAATCAAGAGGGTGAGGAGATTGGTGGTTGTTTGACGTAAGGGAGATAATAAATTGCGGGAATAATAAGGGGAGCAATGGAACTGGTGGGATTGCTCTGCTGGGGACTGGCAAGGACCCATAGGATTTTATGACTTCCATGTCTAAATAAGTAATTATATAACGATTTGTGCTCCAGGGGAAAAATTAAAGAGGGTTGCTGAACCAACATCAAACAATTAATTCTCTCATCTCACAATGAAATTAGTGATTTATCTAAAGTTTACATTTTAAGTTCAGGCTATTAGCATGCAAGGTACAACTTCCAAAAGGGCACAAATGAAGATTACATCCTTCAGAAGACGCTATGCTAAGAAATAAAAATGGATTTTGAGAGGTTAAGAAATATTAAAGTTTCAAAGAAAACCTGAAAAGTTGTGTCAGAGTACCTTCCTTCCAAACATTAATGCCAATGACATCAATCCACTTTGATGCCTGTTTTATAAGGCTTAATCACAGTAATTCAATATCTATTTAAGATTACTGCATGTATCAAATAAACATGTAAAGTTAACCTCATGCGTGTTCAAATCCCCATGCAATTACAACTTATACTTTTGGTTCCTCAGCATCTGTAACTTGTCTAGATGACTCCTGCAACGATGTTCCATAGACTCTCACTCCTTATTCGTCAGTTTTAGATTAGTTGCCCACATGATCTCGTGAAGTTTTGATAACATTAAAAAAAACTTAAGTATCATAAATTGACAGATTGCATGGTTTACAGTTGACCTTATTTAAATAAAATTATCTTTTTGTTTAACATTGGTCAGGATATGGGCTGTTAATGCCAACCCAGCTTTCCCAGGTCAGTCAAGTCAAGTCACATTTATTTATATAGCACATTTAAAAAACAACTCTCGTTGACCAAACTTTACATTTGTTATAAGAATAGTATACACAAGCAAACCACATACATATATACAAATAGCCCTCGCTCAGAGGATGTCAGGAAAGACTTGGGAGAACAGATAAGTTTTTAGTCTAGACTTAAAGGAGTTGATGGAGGGGGCAGTTCTGATTGGGAGGGGGATGCTGTTCCACAGTCTAGGAGCTGCACTGTGATAGTTATTTTCTTAGTACTGTAGTATTAAAGAGAAGATAGGGACTTAAAATAAAGACCTATGCCATTTCCAGGGCCCTTTCCCAGGTCAGGACGAGCACTGCTTGGTTGCAGGGAAAATCTGCTGCTACTCTGTACCATTCTACCCGAGCTCAATATATTTTTCATTTCTCATTTAAATTTTATTTTAACTGGCAATGCTGACAGTGGATATGGCATTAGTGAGGATGTTGAAATAACTGGCCCTGGGAAAGATGCTAGGTGGTCACCCTGCATTCCTAGCGCACACCCTTTGCTACTACTAACACTCTCAAGCCGAGGTCTACATTACAGAGGTCACAACTGCAACAATTATCACTGCTGTGGCACAATCTTAAAATCAAAATGCTTGCACAGGACTAACCCCTACAAAAGTTATACCAGAGGCCGGAGGATTCCTATGTACTCAAAGGAGCCAGTACTTCATGTCATCGGATAATCCTTGGACATATGCAGTCTGTGCTATGCTACATACTTCTACCAGTCTAGCACAAAGTGTACTGCCCATTATGTGTTTGAGGCTATGCACTAGTTTTGTGTGTGTGTGTGTGTGCGTTATTTTCTTAGTAGTATTAAAGAGAAGATAGGTACTTAAAATAAAGACCTATGCCATTTCCAGGGCCCTTGTACAGGTGTTTTACTGCTCCCCACTACAATGTGAGTACCATGTAAGAATGAGCTTGCAGGGATTGCAATATGGAGGTGATGAATCCCAGACTTGCATAGGAACTTTCACATCACTTTACTGTGTGCTGGCTCTGACAGTTCATGGTTATTTGTGGAACTATCCCCTGCCTCATGAATGCTGTGAGCACTTAGTCACAGTGGCATAGCCTTACAGCATGGAAACAGGCCCTTCGGCCCAACTTGCCCACACCAGCCAACATATCCCATCTACACTAGTCCCACCTGCCTGCATTTGGCCCCCCTACCATCTAAACCGATCCTATCCATGTACCTTTCTAAATGTTTCAATAGTTGCTGCCACAACTACTGTACCTCCTTTGGCAGCTCATTCCGCACACCCACAAACATTTGTGTGAACATTTTACCTCTCAAGTTCCTATTAAATCTTTCCCCCCCTCAACCTAAACCTATGTTTCTTGATTCCCTTACTCTGGGCAAGAGACTGTGTGTCTACCCGATCTATTCCTCTCATGATTTTGAACACCTCTATAAGATCACCCCTCATCCTGTGGGCTCCAAAGAATAGTCCTGGCCTGCTCAACCTCTACCTATAGCTCTTGGTAATTCTGAGTAATTCGGTTTGATACATTTGATAAAAGTTGATCTTTTTCAAAGATAGTTGCTTTGTTATAATGCACAAAATTGGCACACACACAAGCAGGAGGAATTGTTGTTTTGGTAATGACCTGCTTTATCAGATAAGGTAAGCAATTTAATATTTAATTCTCAGGAGAGTTACTCGAAGATTTTCCCATTGGTTATTTGGACAGTTAGAAATAGAGGTATAACAAATAAGATTAGGAAACACACCATCAACATATTTGCCCTGTTACCGAGGATTTAGGATTTCTTAATAATTTTTTGCAGGAGGTAAAGAGCTGTTACCATCTTACAGCTCCAAGTGATTTTCTCTCTTCTGATGAATGCCTGAGGCATTTTTGGGATTTTTCTTTATTGTATACTGGCATTGCAGGAGGCAATTCTTTTAGTCTTCTCATAAGGTCATACGTGATAGGAACAGAATTAGGCCATTCGGCCCATCAAGTGTACTCCGCCATTCAATCATGGCTGATCTAACTCCCCTTTCCAACCCCATTCTCCTGCCTTCTCCCCAAACACCTTGACACCTTTTCCTGTTTCCCATTTATTTCAGCTCATTAATGTTCGATCATAAGACAGGATACCAGCCATGCCGATTTTTTGCTAATCCCATCTGCATGCACATGTGCACTGTGCTGAGTAAATTATTAGTTCTAGTGTTGAAAGGCTCGTTAATCAGTGCTATTTGAAAGGACCTCTGGAAACTACTGAACATTAGACCTGATGCACTGAGTACAGGTGAGTACAAGCAGCAGGGAAGTAATACATGCGGGTGGGGATTCCGGATGAGGCTGGAACAATGGAGATTTCTGGCCACTCCACCCCAGCTAACGTTTAATTGTTCGTGAACAAGCCTGAAGAGCTTGGAGCAAGGCTGCTGCCACAAAGTGGAGACCAGAGATGGTGTGTTTGTCTTACTGTACCATGTCTCACCCGCTGACTCACCTGACTGTGCTGTACACCCTGAGGAATTCTCCATTTATAGTATGGACTGTACAGAATGCTCTGGCAAGGAAAAAGATGGAGGCATCTGCTTTTTGTTCAATGTGTCATGATGGTCTTGCCTCAATTCTGTTTCTCTGACATGGAATACTTGTTTATAAGATTCTGTCCCCCTTGTTAGTGGTTTAAGTACCATCCCATGCCAATGCCAAAGAGGCAGGTTGAATTATTCTCTGTTGTCAACTTACTAGAGACAGTGAACGCTCATTGTCAGCAACTTGAGAATGTACTCACCAAATGTCATTAGCATATCTCCTGCCCTATGATTAGTGTTAAAGATTGATGCTGCGCCACCATCAAGTATCGCAATCATTCCATCCCTTGCTCTTATTTCAGCCATTTTGATTGTCTGTTGGTGCAGCCTCTGCTGTTTTACAGTTCCACATGGGAGGGTGAGACACCATTGAGAAGAATAACATTGCAGTGTCCTGTGGAAGCTGTCCACTTCAGGGTTGCCTTGAATCAGTGGATTGGAACATGTTCAGGACCACATGGAATCATAGACAAGTGGGTGCAGGAGTAGGCCATTCAGCCCTTCGAGCCAGCACCGCCATTCAGTATGATCATGGTCGATCATCTAAAATCACTACCCCGTTCCTGCTTTTCCCCCATATCCCTCGATTCCTTTTGCCCTAAGAGCTAAGTCCAACTGTCTCTTGAAAACATCCAGCAAATTGGCCCCCACTGCCTACTGTGACAGAGAAATCCACATTCACAACTCTCTGGGTGGATTTTTTTTTACTCATCTCAGTCCTAAATGGCCTACTCCTTATTCATAAACTGTGACCCCTGGTTCTTGACTCCCCCAACATTGGGAATGTTTTTCCTGCATCTAGCTTGCCCAATCCTTTAAGAATTTTTAAGTTTCTATAAGATCCCCTCTTATCCTTCTAAATTCCAGTGAACACAAGCCCAGTCAACCCATTCTTTCTTCATATGTCAGTCCTGCCATCCTGGGAATTAACCTGGCGAATCTACACTGCACTTCCTCAATAGCAATAAAGTCCGTCCTCAAATTAGGAGACCAAAACTGCACACAATACTCCAGGTGTGGTCTCACCCTGTACAACTGCAGTAGAACCTCCTTGCTCCTAAACTCAAATCCACTCGCAATGAAGGCCAACATGCCATTAGCTTTCTTCACTGCCTGCTGTACCTGCATGCTTACTTTCAGTGTTCAAGAAGGAACTGCAGATGCTGGAAAATCGAAGGTACTCACAAATGCTGGTGAAACTCAGCGGGTGCAGCAGCATCTATGGAGCGAAGGAAATAGGTAACGTTTCAGGCCGAAACCCTTCTTCAGACTGATAGGGGGTAGCAGGGAGAAGGAAGGAAACAAAGGAGGAGGAGGAGCCCGAGGGCTGGGGGATGGGAAGGAGACAGCTAGAGGGCTAAGTAAGGGGAGGAGACAGCAAGTGCTAACAAAATTGGGAGAATTCAATGTTCATGCCCTCGGATGCAGACTCCCCAAGCGGAATATGAGGTGCTGTTCCTCCAATTTCCGTTGTTGCTCACTCTGGCAATGGAGGGGACCCAGGACAGAGAGGTCGGATTGGGAATGGGAGGGGAAGAAAGAACCTACCTGACCTCCCGGTGGCTCAGCACTTCAACTCCCCCTTCCATTCCCAATCCGACCTCTCTGTCCTGGGTCTCCTCCATTGCTATAGTGAGCAACACCGGAAATTGGAGGAACAGCATCTCATATTCCGCTTGGGGAGCCTGCATCCGAGGGCATGAACATTGAATTCTCCCAATTTTGCTGTCTCCTCCCATTCCTTAGCCCCCGAGCTGTCTCCTCCCATCCCCCAGCCCTCGGGCTCCTCCTCCTCCTTTGTTTCCTTCCTTCTCCCTGCCACCCCCTATCAGTCTGAAGAAGGGTTTCGGCCCGAAACGTTACCTATTTCCTTCGCTCCATAGATGCTGCTGCACCCGCTGAGTTTCTCCAGCATTTGTGTGTACCTGCTTACTTTCAGTGACTGATGTACGAGCACACCCAGGTCTCTTTGCACCTCCCCTTTTTCTAATCTGACACCATTCAGATAATAATCTGCCTTCCTGTTCTTACCACCAAAGTGGATAACCTCACATTATTCCACATTATACTGTATCTGCCATGCATCTGCCCACTCACCTAACCTATCCAAGTCACCCTGTAGCCTCAAAGCATCCTCATCGCAGCTCACACTGCCACCCAGCTTTGTGTCATCCGCAAACGTGGAGATGTCACATTTAATTCCATCGTCTAACTTGTTAATATATATTGTAAATAACTGGTGTCCCAGCACCAAGCCTTGCATCACTGCCTGTCATAATAAAAAGGACCTGTTAATTCCTATTCTTTGCCTCCTGTCTGCCAACCAGTTCTCTAGCCATGTCAATACCCTAACCCCAATACCATGTGCTCTAATTTTGCACACTAATCTCTTGTGTGGGACCTTGTTAAAGGGTTTTTGAAAGCCCAGATACACCACATCCACTGGCTCTCCCTTATCAATTCTACTTGTTACATCCTCAAAAAATTCCAGAAGATTAGTCAGGCATGATTTCCCCTTCATAAATCCATGCTGACTTTAACTGATCCTGTCACTGTTTTCCAAAGGTGCTGCTAAAGCATCTTTGATAATCGACTCAAACATCTTCCCCACTACCGATGTAAGGCTAACTGGTCTATAATTCCCCGTTTTCTCTCTCCCACCTTTTGTAAAAAGTGGAGTTACATTGGCTACCCTCCAGCCCACAGGAACTGATCCAGAGTCGAGAGAACATTGGATAATGATCACCAATGCATCCATGATTTATAGGGCCACCTCCTTGAGTACTCTGGGAAGCAGACCATCAGGCCCTGGGGATTTATCGGCACTTCATATAGCCTGAATGAGTGTACCTCAGTTGCCACTGGTTCTGTCAAGAAATATATTGACAAAGACATTTAGGATCTATCCTACATGAAACCTTCAATGAAGAGGGAGATTCTCTCTCTGCTAAAGTCCAGATCTGAAAATTTCAGGATTGATGATCCCGCACTGTACAGGAAGGTCTCCCTCCGCAAGGTTATCATGGATGGCAAGAGAGGCTCCCAAATCAAGCTAGAGTCTCGATTTAGTCAAATAGATGGCAGACGTTGTGGCAGGACCTGAATACCATCACTAACTCGAAGCTGAAATCAGGGGGTGATCTCTGGCAACTATGCATGCTAATGGAGAGCTTAATGCATGTTAATCCCATTTTGAGCAGGCAAACTAAGTTCCACGTTGCCGCATCTGCCCCACCCCCCTCTGGCTTGTCTGATGCAGCTCGGTGGCAGAGATCAGACCTGTGTTCACATGGATAAACTCTTGGTAAACAAGATGGAATTGCAGGACGGTTTTTGAAACCGTGTGCCGAACAACTAATCACAGCCTTCAGTGACATCTTTAATCTTTCACTGCACCAGTCTTCTGTCTCTATCTGCTTGTCATTGCAAGGAGTCTCCTTAGCTTCATATCCCAGAGGCCAAAGAAGGTCCCCAGAATGCAATGCAGATTCTGCCCATTGGCTTTATCTTGCACCAAACATTATTCACATTATTCCCTTCATCATGTATCTGTACACTGTAGATGCCTCAATTGTCATCATGTATTGCCTTTACACTGACTAGATAGCACGCACCAAATGTTTTTCACTATACCTTGGTACACGTGACAATAAACTAAACTCAAACAATAAGAAGGGAGAGCTGAATCAACCATTATACATGGTGTTTTTGGACATGACAAAATCCCTTGGTTTGATGCCCAGACTACAAAGGCTGGATGCCTGACAACGGCAAATTTCTGTAATAAGCATTCTACTCTGAGCTCCTGTACAGCATCAATCCCAGAGGGGCAGAGAAAACACTTCAGGACATTCTTCAAAACATCCTTGAAAACTATCTAACAGCCTCAACTGGTCCAACACTGCTCAGACAGTTGGAGGAGCATCCAAGAAGCTGCTAAATGTTTTGATTTCTCCAGGAGCACATGAAAGGTAAACCCAAACAGCGGAAGAACTGCTCAGTCCTGCCTCACTTCTTCAGAGTCCGCAGTTCACTTTTCCTATTCATGAGTCACCCTTATTATCCAAAGAACTTAAATTGAAATAAGATATCCTTGACCCTGAGAAACTAACTCTGGAAAGCAGACATACCATGGTAAGAATACACATCAGGGGTGAAAACAGAAAAGACTGCAACACTTGGCTGGTCAGGCAGCATCTGTGGAGAGAAAGAAAACAGAATTTTTCAGGTTGACATGTTTTCTGGAGGAGACCTTCATACTCAGACAGAGGGGAAATGAATTATGTCAGATGAAGGAGAGATTAAATAAAACACTGAACTTTGAGAACTCCTTCAATTTATGTCTCCAGATAAATTAACCAACATGAACAAGCCTTTACCACCCTCCCTCAGCCAAGGGTATTTGTCACATCCAGTCTCGTTGGTCTCCACCCTATACGGACATTTTGTTTGTTCTCTTTATTTCAATATCTGTAACTTTAAGCATATTTGATTTCTAACTTTTCCTGACTTTGATGATGGTCATTGACCTGAAGCATTAATTCAATTTTTCGATCTTAAAATACTGCATGACTGTTGATTATTTACAGTGCAAGGTTAATTCCTGGGATGGCGGGACTGTCGTATGGTGAGAGAATGGAGCGGCTGGGTTTGTACACTCTGGAGTTTAGACGGATGAGAGGGGATCTCATTGAACCATATAAGATTGTTAAGGGCTTGGACAGTCGGGGGAGTCCAGAACCAGAGGCCACAGTTTAAGAATAAGGAGTAAGCCATTTAGAACGGAGACGAGGAAACGCTTTTTCTCACAGAGAGTGGTGAGTCTGTGGAATTATCTGTCTCAGAGGGCGGTGGAGGCAGGTTCTCTGGATGCTTTCAAGAGAGAGCTAGATAGGGCTCTTAAAGATAGCGGAGTCAGGGGATATGGGGAGAAGGCAGGAACGGGGTACTGATTGGGGATGATCAGCCATGATCACATTGAATAGTGGTGCTGGCTCGAAGGGCCAAATGGCCGACTCCTACATCTATTGTCTATTGTCTATTTGACCATATTTTGGATTTCCAGCACCCGGAGTGTGTTGCTCTTTCATTATTATTTAAAGGGATGATTATGCAGAAGATTTATTAAGGTCTTGCTGCTGATTTCAATTTTGATATCAGATTGCCTTTGTACTTCCTTTGTGAAAAGTAAGTTTCAGAATCAGGAGCTACTTTTCCCAGTAATGCTTCATGTGATCATTTCATGTTTACAGATCAGCTGCTGTTTTCTAATTATTTTGCTGCTGCTTATTAACCTTTGATCATTTTAATACTTTTTAAATCAGTGCAGAGTTCACTTTGTCTGTGTGCTCACATTGCGGATAATGGATTAGCTGATAGAGGGGAGCAGTAAAGGTCATAGTGATAGGAGTAGAATTTGGCCATTCGGCCCATCAAGTCTACTCCGCCATTCATCATGGCCCGACTAACCCCATTGTCCTGCCTTTGTCCCGTAACCTCTGATACCTGTACTAATCAAGACTCTATCTATCTCTGCCTCTGTATGAGGGTAGGAGCAATGACCAGCAGAGGGAGCAGGCTGAGGACAATAGTACAAGAAGCCACACTAGGTGGGACTTCAGCAAACCTACAACATCCTGTGCTCAATCAACATCCCAGCAGCCAGGGTTGCGGACTCAGGAGCAACATCCCACACAATTGTTTCAGCAGGGGACATCAAGAGTATATTTCAGTCCATAATACACTTTTGTTTAAAGAAGTCACTGAGGCTCTTTATACCAGATGGGCCTTCTAAGAAATTCTTTCCCCAAGAGCACCATAGAGGGTGTAAGGGTTCACATGAATAAACGCCTTCCCAGCTGCCAAAGACCACGTTCATTTGTCTGAAGTGACAACTACCAATGTAATCACAAATAAGGCAGCCCATACCCTTCGTGAGCTGAACATTTCTATTGCATACTGGTTGTTGGGTTGGCTTCATCTCCAGAGCTGCGATTCCTGTACCCTGTGTTTGTCCTGCATATACCACTTGAATTCCCTTTGGAAAACTAATTGTAGGCTGGCTTTTGAGAAACTAGGTTTGTCCTTTCATCATCAGAAATGGGAAACAGCAGCAGAATAGTTTTACAACATGAGACAAAACCAATGCGATAAACATCTTTAAATAATCCAAATGAAGAAGAGAAATGCTTGAATTGATGAACTGGTCCGGCAGACCATGCACAAAGAGAACCTGATGTACAGAATTTACATTCTAGGTCCATCTGCTGCAAGATTTCAATCTGAAATGTTTTTTGGCTCCAGAGATGGTGCTTTCCCAGCTCAGCATTTTCTTATTACAGATTTATGATATCTGCAAGATTTTGAGTTTATGTTATTTGACAGTTGATCTGCCAGCTCAAGCAATGCTGCTGTTGAAACTTGCAAAGGAAGGAACTGCAGATGCTGGTTTACACCGAAGATAGACACAAAATGCTGGAGTAATTCAGCAGGACAGGCAGCATCTCTGGAGATAATGGATTTTCAGATCGAGAGCCTTCTTCAGATTCAATGGGTGATGTTTCGGGATGAGACCCCAAACGTCACCCATTCCTTCTCTCCAGATGCTGCCTGTCCCGCTGAGTTGCTTTAGCATTTTGTGTCCATCTTCTGCTGTTGAAACTTTACTGGAAAGGTTCTGCAGTTTGCCCTTGACCGAGTATGCTCCATATCATTGTCGTGATGGGGTAACAAGCTTGCAGGACTGGTGGTGATCATCAGGGCTTTTGGCAAGTGGAGCTGAGGGGTCACCTCATGGAGGAGTGCATCACCTAAAATAGACAACTCATTTCCAACATACCAGCTGTCCTATAATCCTTACCGCTTCCTTACTGTCACCATCTGATTGCATTATCTGAGCCTAATTTTATGGACTTGCCACTATAATGATAAACCAACACACTGTACAGAACAGAAACCAAACTCATCAACCACATCAGTGATACGTCTATAATTATAGGAGAACGTAGATAATTAGGTATTGTTGTCTTCTCAGCCATGTGATTAAGAGATGATAACTTGTTTGATATTTCTGGAGGGTAGAATGCTTACCTTGACTGTTGAAGATTTCCCAGGACGTCTTCTATCATTGGAGCCACGACCAAGGTGTTAGATTCCTGGCATTTACCCATCGTCAGCTTGCTGTCCAAACTGCTGTCCAATAGGCTTTGTGCTGTGGGGTAGGGTGGTTGGGATTGGAAGGCGAGGACAATCCTCCATCCTATGTCCAATTTTGCTTCAAGGCAGCATGTGAAATTCACGGGTCCTCCCGTTGCATATTTTGTTGTAACTCCGCTTCTACATCCTTGTCTGTTGTCTGTTTGCCTGATTATAGATGTGTCACTGTTGCCATATCAAGTCAAGACAAGAGAGTTTATTGTCATGTGTGTCTCAGATAGGACAATGAAATTCTTGCTTGCTGCAGCACAACAGAGTATTGTAAGCAGAAATACAGAACAGTTCAATGTGTCTATATAGCATAGACCATATATATACACATAAATAAACAGATAAAGTGCAATAGGCTGTTATAGTTCAGAATGTGTTTGATGGCGTGTTTAATAGCCTGATGGCTGTGGGGAATAAGCTGTTCATGAACCTGGATGTACCAGATTTCAGGCTCCTGCACCTTCTACCTGATGGCAGCGGTGAGATGAATGAGTGGCCAGTATGGTGTGGGTCCTTGATGATGTTGGCAGCCTAACCACAGACGTTAGTGCCATTGGTCAATAGTCATTGGGACACATCACCTTGCTCTTCTTGGGCACCGGTATTATTGATGTAGAAATGAAGTCAGAGATTACAGATAATTGTTGTTCTTTGCTCATTATGAAGCCAATGAATTGTGTTGGTAGCACTGGCTGCATGCATGTGTCATTAAAACATTATCAGGCATCAGAATTATCATGCATATCTCACACAATGCTAACTCCCTGTGCAATTGTATTTTGGGATTTATGACTATAAATTGCATAATTTAATTGTGATTCAAGCTATTGTGATGGGTGTTGATTTACGATGTCTCTGTAAACAGATATACTTTGGAAAGTATATTTCAGATCTAATTATGATTGCTCAAAATCCAGTTCCGGTGATGCTTCAGCATTTTCTCATTTACTGGTTACTTGTATATTTTATATCCTACCTGAATGACGGTGGTTTTAAACCTACCGGACTACAATCATTGCTACCTGCTGTAAATGTAACATTTGTCACAATGTGATACAACTATAATCAAGGACATTGCTTACTTGAGGAAGAATATTCTTTTTAAAAAGTTGAACTGAGAATGATTTGCTTTGGAACTGTTGAAAAGCCATGTATAATGTGATAGATTGTACCAGACAGCTCTGAAGCCAGCAGTTTGTACATTCTGAAACTGTCATTTTTACATATTCTGTATCTGACCAGCTCAATGGAGTATTTGTCAACGACTATATTACCAAAGAGATAGCAAATGTAACATGATGTTATGTTCTCTCAGAAGATTAAATTAATAAGGTTGAATAATTAATGACTTCTGTTCATTGTTAGAGGTACTTGTAATGTTTGGGTCAGTCGGCAAGGTAATGTGGCAATGATTCTCCCCTCAATACTATCTGTCAAGCTTGCCAAAATATGAATGATTCAGTTAAAACGTCCAATAAAGATCCAAGATAGCTATAATCAAATTTTAATAGCTTGGATAATGTCTGTACTTAGAAATTTCATACTTTCTGTATTCTCAAAGAAAAAATCATGCATTTAACATCTATATCTGTTTATTCAGTATGGTCATCCATTTGCAGTGCTAAAGGATAGAGAGCCAAAATAATTACTTTTGTATTGTTTTTTCTCGCCTTAAGCAATCAAAAACCAGGCAACTATTTTTGAAGTTCAGGTGCCTTGTGTTTTATGCGTGTGTGATTTGTATTTTTTGGAAATAACATGCTTGTCTAATTATCACCAAAACCTCATTTGGGCGCTGCATAAATGTATCTCTTGAAGTTTCGCATTTTTTAATTACATGCTGCTTTTCACGAACATAACCTCTGCGTAAAATGTGAGGTGCCCATATTGTCACTGTTATTATGCAGCCTTCTCATGCACAGCAAGTTTACATCAATAGCAATGTGTTGACCAGATAATATGTTGGCTGCTGCTAATAGTGCAATGGGATCTTTTGTATCCATAGACAAGCTGGATAAGGGATAGTGTACAGTTATATCTTAGAGGCGGCTGGTCTATTTGTGCAGCATTGTCTCAGTAATATTCTTGTGTCAGCTAACATCTTAGACGGATATAACCAATAATTTATTGATGCAGAAGTGAGAGGGTTAACACAGCCAAGCCTGACCCCAGCCAGAGAGCTACTAAGATACATTTCGCAGAGGTAGAATTTGAGAGAATAACTAATGACACAAGTGAAGGTGTAATTGTTGGATGTTTTCTCCTCCTCCTCCTCCTCAGTGACATCTTGATTTTGCATTTTCTAATTCAGAAAATTAAATGCTATTTACTGAAATGTTACAAAGACAATTTTCCCTGCAGCGTTTGACGTTCCAACATTATCTTGCTTGTGGTGTGTTTGCATTCATACAGACTAACCACATATGGTACAGACATCTGTCACTAGCTTTCTTAGAGTTTGGCGACTTGGTTCCTTAAATTATTACAGTAACATTGCTCCTTCATAAGATTTTCAGATGTTCAAATGCTCCCAAGTCAGAATTTATTGTCATATGCTGAAGCACAGTAAGGTACACAGTGTCTCCTCCCAGGGCACTGTAAAGGTAGTCTGGGAAACACATGGCAGAAATAAGAATTGTTCAGAATAGAATTCCAAAACCATGTCCCAGAACACATATCATTGGTGAACCACCTACACACACTGCTGATCTACAAGAAAAATGTTGGTTTTACTTACTTGCAGCATCAGTGAGTGTTAAGGTCTTGAACGGTTGACAAGACTTTTCCTAACTTAAATGGCATCAAGCTGATGAGGATTAAGGGGCCTAGCCTAGGTGGCTGAGATGGGGTGAGTAGTGAGGAGGGGAATGGAAGGGACATTGCCAGAAAGACAAACTTAACGGTAAATCAGATGAATCAACTTTGATATCCATTCTGTGACTCAGCTAGCTGTTAAATTATTGAAAGTGTTCAACGATTCTTTTGCTTCTGGCATTCATATGCAACCAAAAGCTCTTTAAACTATTACAATTATTAAAAATTTGATTTAAAAAAAACCCCCACAGATTAAAAGAAATTCAAATAATTAAAAGGAACTAACCTTAGTGCATAGCCTTAGTTCCCTCTGGTGAACAGAGTACAGGAGCTATCCTTGTGCCTGGGTGGACTCTACACAGGTTGGTTTGAGGCGTTTCCACTTTGAGTAAATTATTGCAGCAGAGAGTAAAGCAATTTAGCCTGTGATTTCTGAGCCACGTCTCTGATGATAGAGACTACTTCCTGCCCACTGTAGACTTTCAGAAAAATATATATACCTCCTGGAGTAAGTGATCATCGTAAATTTCCATGCTGCAGAACGTTGAAGATCTACATCAGTAGATCTAACCTGGAACCTAACTTTTGGGGAATGACCACTTGTAGCCACATAAGGAAGTTCCTTGTGGAAGAGAGGAAACAAACTACTGAGGAGGGAATTTTTCTTTGTCGGATTCAGGAATTTTCTATTAGTTTCTCACTGCTTATAGATTGACCATTGAAAACGGACTTTGATGGCAAATGTGACATTTTCAAAAATAACCAAGCCAATTTATAATCACAACATATTTGTATGTAAAGTTCACTTTTTTCAACAATTTTCTTGGTATGTATAAATTGTATGTATCATTAGCTGCAATTTCATCTTGTATGTCTCCTATAGAGTCATAATGTCATAAAATGTTACAGTGTGGAAACAGGTCCTTTGGCCTAACTTGCCTACACCAGCCAATATGTCCCATCTACACAGTTGCACCACCTGCATTTGGTCCATATCCCTCTAAACCTGTTCTAACCATGTTCCTGTCCAAATGTTTCTTAAAAGTTGCGATAATACCTGTAGTAATAGTTGTGTTAGTGATAATATTGTAAGATAACCAATAAGCTTATAAGCAAAGACACATTAGCAATAGAAACAAGGTTTAAAAAAAGGGTGTGCACAAGATATTGTGGAAAAGTAGATGTTGTATCGACTCTGCCCTCAGGAATATTTCAGCAGGTTACTCATAAAACAGCAACAACAAGCATTTATTACATAAGAGTTACAAAAGGGAATTAAAGAAAATCTTCTTCTTGCGAATGGCGTGCACAGCCTAATGTTGTAGGACAACTTGTTCTATTTGGTTGTGCACGCTGGGTTGATTGCATTAGTCGAAACAGGGCGGACCCACGTGAAGGTTGCAATCTCCTACCCCTATTAAAGAAAATGTATTTTCAGCAGGAAATATGGGAAGGCGAAAGTCATGATTTTTTTTTATAGGTGCCAGCATTGTTAGATAGCTGAAAGGTTGAAGTTGAAGTAACACAAGTACTGTCAAAGCAATCATTTGGTTCTGAATTTTCTGAATTGCTCTTAAGCAGAATTATGGTTGTATTTCCATGCTAATTGTTGAGATTTTGCATTGAAGTATCCTACAGATTTCACCAACATACGTGATACACCTACAATGATTTATCCATTTGTGCTGAAATTAGTTTAGTTTAGAGATACAGCGTGGAAATAGGCCCTTCGGCCCACCGTGTCCACACCAATCATTGTTCACCTGTACACTCATGTCATGTTATCCCACTTTCACATCCTACATATTAGGAGCAAATTACAGAAGCCAATTAACCTGCAAACCTGCATATCTTTGAAATGTGGGATAAAACCCACTTGGCTACAGAGAGAATGTACAAACTCTGCACAGATAGCACCCGTGATCAGGATTGAACCTGGGTCTCTGGCGCTGTGATGCAGCAGCTCCATTGCTGTGCCATCGTGCTGCCCTGTGATAGAGACTTACATTTTTTTATAATGTGTGCTCGCAAAATAAAAATACTTACGGTGAGTGCAAAAATGTTATACGTATGAGATGTAAATGCTCATAATTTTATTGGTTTGTCAAGGAGCATTGATGATTGAATTTTGGTTTCATCTGGCTTCCAGATATATAGGGATATAGTTTTGCTCCAACCCCGTTTCTATCTGCAAATGAACAAGTAGCGGGCTTGTTGCTCACAACAGAAACATAAACGATCCTTGCACTTTCACCATGGTGTCAATTTAGGCAGCGTACAATACCAGTCATTGTGGAAAGTCATTGTTAACATGTTAAAGCCTGAATTATTCAGAATTTCCTTACGCGGTTAGCATTACTACCGGATGTAATTACACATTTGAATGATACGAGCCTGGCAATTTATTGTATTTGCTCCTTTTCTGCCAGCATTGCTTCCTGATCAGCAGAAACCCTGTTGTCTGTACACTGTGAAATAACGGCAGTGGATATGGACCAGTTCTCTGGAATTTTTCCCTCTCTCTTTGTCAAGTGACCGATTTCATTCTATTGGTATCCTGTGCCTCACTCTCAGATCCTATTTCCTTCATTGTTATGCAGTACTGTGTGGACTGTGTTGAGCAGGTTATTTCAGCCATTTCTGTAAGTCAGGAACTTTGAATGCCTTGTGATAGATGCTACTAGTATCAGGTATAATTTGAGTGGAAATGGGTAGAAATGTAACAAAGATGTGGAAAAGGGATGTGGACAGGCATCAAAGCTCAGGCCACCTTGCAAGCTGAACACATGCTTTATGCAAAGGTAGCACGCATTCTGCTTTGTCTTTGACCTCCTGCTTTGTTTGAACAAAACCTAAAATAACTCCAGGAACACCACCTCATCTTCCATCTATGTGCACTATAGACCCTTGGAACTCTATTGAATTCATTAACTTCAGTTAACCAGACTTTCCTATTTGTGTCACAACTGGCCAGTTCTGGTATTAGTTTATCCACCTGGATCATCATTTGTGTTTGTTTTCTCTTTACAGATACCGCCTGACCCGTAGATTATTTAAAGTCTTCTCTTTTATGTCGGTTCGGGCAAATGTTGTGCGCTGCTACCATGACATAATCAGCTAATTTCAGGAGTTGTACCCTAGTTTGTTTCATTTGTTTTATTTCCTCCATTCTGCCTGCATTCATCTCTCTATATTTGCACCTCCTCCAGTCAGACCAGCAATGATTAACAAGCAGACACCACCCTCTCTTAAAGGACACCAATAACATTTGAGTCTCCTAGGACGGGTGGTGCAGTGGTAGAGTTGCTGCCTTACAGCGCTTGCAGCGCCAGAGACTGGGTTCTATCCCGACCATGAGTGCCGTCTGTACGGAGTTTGGACGTTCTCTCCGTGAACGCAAGGGTTTTTGTCGAGATCTTCGGTTTCCTCCCACACTCCAAAGATGTGCAGGTTTGTAGGTTAATTGGCTTGGTATACGTGTAAGTTGTCTCTAGTGTGTTGGTGTTAGTATGCTGGGATCGCTGCCTGGTGTGTCTGGGTGGTCCGCCCTGTATCCCTAAACTAAACTAAAATGCTGGAAACAATCAGCAAGTAACGGGTCTGTCCCACTTGGGCGTCATTTGCGTGTCACGCAGGCGGCACTCGAAGATGTTGTGAATCCCAAAATCCTGGGGCGCCACACGTGACCGCGTGTCACTGCCTGTGTCACCACGCACCGTGCGCGAGTAATGTACCCCATGTGCGCGTAGATGTACCCCACGTGCACACCACGTGCGCATGTTTACCTTTCACGTTTACCTTTCCAAAGATGTTGCCTGACCTACATTTATTTTCTAACTTTTCCATTTCTGATCAGTGAGCATCAATGTAAAATGTTAATTCTTTTTCACAAAATGTTTATGGCCTTTTTTATCGTTATCTTTATCTTTATATAAGAATACAAGATTTATCTTTTTAATTTTGCCGTTTTCCAGCATCTGTAGTTCTCTTTGCTGTTCAGTTAGAAAAAGCTCAGCATAAAATGTGTTACTTACATATTTCCCGATGGAAAAAAACGATGTAATCCCATTGCTGCTCCGTAGTTATGCCAAAGCCTTCTGAGGAATTCCATCCCATTACTTTCCTTCGTAAAACCATTCCCAGCACTAACAAAAACATGTTTTATGGGCAAACAGCCAAGCAGTATTTGAAAATGTTACCAGCTAAAGCACTAAATCACTTTTGGAAATCAAACCTACCCAGACATTTGCTACTGCATCTAGCCTAGGATTCTGTATTTAAGATTGAATCCGTTAAAAGTGCACAGAACTAAATTATTGATGCAAGCTATTTTTTTTCAGGCTGTAGGACAGTGCCTGTATTACAGAGCAATGGCATCATTCAGCTATCTTCAATGGGATCTTAAAAACAAATTCTGCTAACTTCCAGTTTATGTAAAGCCGAAGAGATAATTTTGCATAATTTAAGGTTGTAAACCTGAGCACTGTTGTATTCGTAATCTTCTCTGAAATTGCATTGTTGGTAGTTCCAACAAAACATTTGCCGTAGACTCTTGTCAAATGATTTATTGTTTTTGATCCAAAGAAGGTGTAGCAATTAGCATAATGAGTAAAGTGTGGAGTTTCAAAGATTGGCAAAACCGCTGAAATTAATTGAATACATGCAGGGCTGAAAGTGGGGGAAAAAAATTGGACTCTACTTTTCCACGAGTGCTCTCTGCATATTTTGTATAAGACTTGTGCACAGATTTTGTTTCGGGTGATAAGCCTATTTGTATTTGCAGATGAGGACGCAGCACAAATTCAACAAAGAACGTTGATTGCAATTAAAAATGATACATGCAAATAAACCAAAATACAAACATGAATATTGAAATCACCATGTTCAAAATGAGATAATATTCACTGCAAATCCCTGTAGTTGCCTGCATTAACCATGTTTTTTTCAATAGAAGCACCCTTTGCTGCAGCAGAAAGAAATATATCTCGTCCATTCTTAGTCTAGCAAATGGAAATTTGACATTTCAAAATAACAAAGGAAACCATTCTGTATCCAATATTTGTGATAAGTAATGCATGCTATGATGTTCCACAGAACGGTTCACCCTTGTAAGAAAACGTTACCAATTAAATGCAATGCTGTAGCTTTGCTTGGGCTTGCTACTAGTGAGTTAGCTACTGAGCAGTCTGTGTTGTTGCCTTTTATTTCCCCCCCCCCCCCCCCCCCCCCCCCAGTGAAACATTAGTGAGGTTCACCGTCAGCCACAATGTACTTGGGCCATACAACCTGATGACATTGAGACTTTCCAGGGTTCCATTCTACTGTTAGTAAAGAGAGAAAAAAGGAGATTTCGTTAGGCAGCTTCTGAAGATATGCTGGGCATGGTCAGAAGCTAAAGCAGCTGCCTGCACCATGGTGACCAGATGGAATGGCCACAGGCTACAGATAATCTGACAGCATCACTTCTGCAGACTGTAACTCAAACACCTGCATTTCTGGGTAAAATATCTATTTTTCTGGCTGGGTGGCAGCAGGGTTGGCAAGGAAAGGACATATCAAGCTTTGAAGCATCGCTGCAGGAGGTGCTTTGATTACTTCACTCGAGGCAATGGAGCCACCAGTGAAGCATAATGTTATGTTATGCTCATCAGGGCCGTGTTCAATTTACCGCTCTCTTCACTGGAGCATTTTCAAAATGTACAATAAAATAGATATTTCATCATTCTTGTATCCATTTATCGTTGACAAAGTTATGACTTGAAATTTGCCGCCTGGAAGCTCAAGAAGAACAAATTCAGTCATAACTTTCAAAAGCAAATTATCAGAAGGAAGATTATATCCACGACTGTGTTCAGTTTTGGTCACTTTGTTTTAGGAAAGATGTTAAACTGGAAAGGTTGCAGAGAAGATTTCTGAGGATGTTGCCAGGGCTCTAAGCTATAGGGATAGGTTGAGCAGGCTAGCGATGTATTCCATGGAGAGCAGCAGTGTAAGGGGTGATTTTATTGAGGTGTGTAAGGTCATGAGAGAAATAGATGGGGTAAATGCACAGAGTATTTTACCCGTAAGTGGGCAATCCTTAAGGTGGGGGAAGGGTGGCGGTGGGGGTAGAGTTAATAGGAACCTTTTTTCTCACAAAAGGTGGTGGGTGTATGGAACAAACTGCCAGAGGAGGGAGTTGAGGCAGATACCCAGCACGATGTTTAAAGCTGCCGACAAGGGAGGTGCCCTTGTAGTTTGGTGACCTCTACTGTGCTGAGGCCAGGGGGCCAGCGCTCACACCTATCCCTTGACCATGAGCCCACAGAGGAACACCAGGCAATAATCTCCCAGACTGTCTCTCTGGCGATCTGCCCTCCACAGGCTCACACTTTATTTTCCCTAGCCCCATTCTGCTCACTTCTACTTCCTCCCCAAAATCCACAAACAGAATCCCCCTGGCAGATGGATTGTTTCTGCCTGCTCCTGCTCCACTGAAATCATCTCCACATTGATTCTATCCTATTCTCCCCTTGTCCAATTCCTTCCCACCTTCATCCAATACAGCTCACATGCCCTTCAGCTCTTTAGTAATTTTCAGGTTTAGCCCTCCCAAATACTTTACCATGGATGCCCAGCCCCTCTACACCTCCATCCCCCACCAGGAAGAATGCAAGGCCTTCCATTTCTTTCTTGAACAGGGACCCAACCAATTTCCCTCGACTAACATTCTCTCTCCGCCTAGCGGAACGTGGCCTCACGCTCAACAACTTCTCTTTCGACTCCTCTCAGTTTCTCCAAGTTATAGATATAATGACAAATAAATTGTATCTTGTATCATCTTGTAGTCATCGCCATTCTCACGGGCCCCAGTCGCACCAGCCTGTTGTTGGTTAATTCAAACAGTCCTTGTTCCAGGCATACACTGGTCCTATCTCCCAACTCCTTCTCCACTACACCAACAACTGCATCGGGGCTGCCCTCATGAACCTCATCACTAACTTCCCACTAACTGCCCACAAATTCACATGGAAAATCTCTGATACCTCTCTCCCTTTCTTAATCTCTCTGTCTCCATCACAGGAGATGCACTATTGACTAATGTCAAAAGAAAGAGGCCATCTCGGATGTTGTAGAATGGAAAGCCCTGTCTTGGGAGAAGATGCAGTGGAGACGGAGACATTGAGAGTAAGGGATGTTGTCCTTGCAAGAGGTAGAGTGAGAAGAAGAGTGTCATCCATAACTGTGGGAGTCAGTAAGTTTTGTAATAGATGTCACTCGATAGTCTGTCCCCTGTGATGGAGGCTGCGTGATCAAGAAAGGTGAGAGAGAGCGAGGTGTCAGAAATAGTCCAAGTGAATTTGAGATTAGGGTGGAAGTTAGTGGTAATGTTAATGAAATCGATGTATTCTGCATGGATGCAGTCATCGATGATCAAGAGTTGGCGGGTGGTGCCAGTGTACGTTTGGTACATGGACTGTTCCAAGCTTACTAAAGCACCCAATTGCTAACTATTTTAACTCCCATTCCGGCTCCCATACTGAACTTTCTGTATTGGACTTCCTCCATTGCCAGAGAGAGGCCAGCCACGAACAGGAAGAACTGCACCTCGTGTCTGCTTGGGTAGCTTACAACCCAATGATATCAACATTAAATTCTCCAATTATAGGTAACTACAAATCCCACCCCCCTCCCTCATTTCCCCCCAACCCACCTTTTTACACCCCCCTCCCCTGTGCCCCCACCTGGACTCATACCTACCGCCCCCCCCCCCCCCCACCCCCTTCCAGCTGCTGCATTCCTTCCTCTAGATTCACAATTCACAACTTTTCAATCCTTTTGTCTTCCACCTGTCCTTTCATCGCTGGCCTTTGTTGAAGCATCTACCTATAAAAAAAACACCCATCTCATCTGTATCAACCTATTACCTGCCAGGCGTTATCTTGCCTCTCCTTTTTTACAGTTTTCTTCCCCCTCCCCCTCCTCCCTACAATCACCGAAGAAGTGTCCCAACCCGAAATGTCACCCACCCATGTTCTCCAGAGATGCAACATGACCCACTGAGTTACTCCAGCACATTGTGTATGTTTCGTACAATAAGATCTGAGAGCTTGGTATCATTTTGACCTCTCCGGCTGGCTGGCTTCCATATTAGTGTGCTTCACCGATTCAAATGACAAACACATTAATCACTGGTGATATATTAATGCTATACAATTTATCATGTCTAAGGAAGTAGATATTAGTGATTATAGCCGTATCAAAGTTTCGAGAACTTGGGAAGATATTTAGTCTTTGCTACCTGCAATCTCAGATCTTTATTTGTGATACACCACAATAATTGATCCGTTAAGTTGGAGCAGGTCAGTGTTGGAAATAAAATACCAATTCTTCAATGCTGGCACTAAGCATTGTGTACGTGAGCAAAGATTCCTTTACTTTGCCTCCACAATGGGGAATGAGTTTAACTATTCAAGAAATGGATTATATCAAGAGAGTTGCCTGCTTATTTTTCCTCTCTTTCTTAATTTCAGTCCTTTAAGATCCAGACACAGGAATAAAAGTTAGTGCTTTAAATCCCATACACCACCGGATCTTATAGGTCATTTCTAAACAGCAGAGGAAGATTTTGATTCTTGTTCTAAATTGCACCTTTCTAAGAGTTCTTACGTTTTCATACCAGGGCCCTATTCAGTATCTACTTCTCACAAAGCACAGTGAATGATGCAAGATGGAATTGAGTTTCCTCCAACCTACCCCCTGATTTATAGTGGCCAATACGTTGAGACTAATTTAAGGAAGGAGTGCAAAGAAAATTTACGAGGAAGTTGAAAAGGGCTTGAACGGCTGTGCTATAGGGAAAGGTTGAGCAGACTAGGACTTTATTAAGAAGCTAAGGGGTGATGAATAAGAAATGTATAAAATCTTGTGGAAAATAGATAGGGTGAATGCACATTCTTTTACACAAGATTGGGGAATCAAAAACAAGAGGACATATGTTTAAGGTGAAAGGCAATGGGTATATGGAATTAGCTGCCTGAGGAAATAGTTGACAAATGTAATATAAAGGCATTTAAAATACACTTGGTCGGAAAGGTTTTGAGGGATATGAGCTAAACACGGGCAATTGGGACTAGGTTTTCCATGTGCTATCTTAGTCAGCATGGATGAGATGGGCCAAAGGGCCTGTTTCCATGATGTATGACCCTATGATTAAGTGATGAAAAAATGAGTGACAATCCTTTGTTTCTATTTGGTTGAAGATTCAATATCGGAGTTGGCTTAGAAACATAGAAACATAGAAATTCGGTACAGGAGTAGGCCATTCGGCCCTTCGAGCCTGCACCGCCATTCAATATGATCATGGCTGATCGTCCAACTCAGTATCCTGTACCTGCCCTCTCTCCATACCCCCTGATCCCTTTAGCTACAAGGGCCACATCTAACTCCCTCATGCTTCTAATGCTTTCAGAATTAAGATGTCACTGCTGATGCCAGAGCTCTCGTAAAGGGAGTATTTAAAACAAAGGGCTTTATTTTCAGCTTTATGAAATATAAATGTTTTCCTGTGTTTGAGGAGGTCTAATGTCTTTCATTTTTGCACATTGGTAGTTTAAAGATGGTGAGCACCTGCTTCTCGTCCTCTACTATCACTCTCTATACTCCTGCTTCTTTTCAATGACCTCCTACAATGATGCGTCTCCCTCATCCTCACGTCCTCCCATGTAGGGCTCTTTGGCTGCCGTCACCATCGAAACCTTGGCATGGGAACACTCAACAGGCCAGGTAACTCTGTATTTGCCTTGCCTGACCTGATGCTGACTTCCAGAATGTTCTGTTAATAGCCTTATACTCCAGGTCTATATGAAATCATCTTCAGTGTTAAGGATCAATATGTGATTCCCATCAATTGTTCATGAGTTGGGCTAAATATAAATTGACGCTGGACCTTGGTAAATGACCTTAAACATGGGAAAATACAACACTTCTCCAGCAGTAAGTAATTCATTAAAAAGTATATATGTTTGCATATGAAACCAGCCATATTCGCATGTGAACTGAAAAGACAAGGAAATTGCTCCTTTATTAGTAACAGTTTTATTCAAATTGGATGGGGCTAATGGGATTGCATTTTCTTCCCATGCTTTCTCAATGTCATTTAGCTCCCATGTGTCTGTGCTTAGAAGTTGGTGTGCAGTGCTCCACTTTCAGATGGGCTCAGTTACCTGTGCTGAGGAGTAGCATGTTACCTTCATGAAATATTTGTAAGAAGCAGTAAGGCTCATTTCAGCCATTGTAGCTTTAACGTTCTGGAAAGGGGAATATACTGCATCGTCTGAGCTAAATACTGGAGCTGTTAACTGGCTGCACGGCCCAAAATAATCAGGAAGATCAGCACGTAAGTGAAAGCTGCATAAATATTTCTCCAGTTAGCGTTCAAGGTCAGTATCATATGTATGGTGCCTTGGTGATTATTTATGTTATATTCTCTCTGTCATGACGCTCCGGTTGCAAGAATAGGCGTGCGGGTGGTAAAGTTTGCGGTACTCCAAACAGTGACTGCAAGAATAATATCACCATTTATTGGTATTTCAATAAGAATACCTATTGTACAGTTGACATAATATTGATAGTCAATGCTTTTAATAGCAAACAAAAATGGGAGGTGGAGTCTGAATCTATATCAAAGCTGTATTTGAATGTCTTTTTTTACTTCCATTGTGGAATGAATACAATAGCTTTATGTTTTGATCAAGGCTTGATTTATTTGTTTCATTGTTTTAGCTGTTGCTACCTACTCAGTATGATTGTCCATTGACCTTAAGCCAGCTGAAATGTAAAGGCTGAATTAACCAAAATAAATCATGAAGAAATCAGCAAATGTTTAACATAAAAATAAGTCGGCAATATCAAAGCATGTAACATTCAATATGTAGGTCAAACTGAATTTTAGTGAATGGTCTCAGATTGAGGATTCGGGGCCTTGTGAAGACTGTAGAGTCAGAGTGTCGTACAGCGTGGAAACAGGGCCTTCAGACCAACTTGCCCACGCCGACAAACAGGCTGCATCCACACTAGTCCCACCTGCCTGCATTTGGCATGTTAGTAGTGTTAGTACTTGCAAGATAGGAAAAATAATCTTTTTTTGGATTGAGGCGATAGTACTTTTGTGCAAAACAATAATACCTGTATAAATCGGATGGGGCAACACTACTTTAATGCAACACAGGAACAGCTGGGCTTTTGTGCTCATCTCCGGAGTGATTTCTATCTTCTGATTCAAACAGTGTCATCATCGGAGACACAATTGAAAAAAATCATCCTTGAGGTACTGATGGTTAACAATGGTGACAGATCAAAATGGAAATTAATCTGGGAAAGCACTGAGTCTCTTTGTGAGCATGCATGATTGCAGCAGAAATGGCAGAAGCAGTGCATTGTCATCTACAGTATGTATCCACATCAAACATTAACTGTCCCTTCAGCTGTAGTCTCTGTTGAATCACATTGGCCCAGTCATAAAACCGGTAACAATATGTGATTTTTACCCTCTAGACAATGGTCAGGAAGAAAGAAGAATTCATAATCTGGAGAAAGTGTGTTGTGTTTTTTCACAATTGTAAGTAGAAATTCCCATGAGTTTATAGTCAAATATGAAAGGCCTCCCAATCAATAGTGGGAGTTGCAAAATTGATTCAGCTGCCTCAAACTTCCTACAATGTTGCTGCAGCATGAGGTATAGACTCATTAAAAAAACAAGATTAGTGTTGCCTTTTAAATTAGAAACATCTTTGGATCAGAGACATAGAGCTGTACTGCATGGGAACAAACCTAACTTATCCATGCTGACCAAGTTGGCATGTTGGACTAGTACCTTTTGACTGCATTTGACCCATGCTCCTCTAAACTCTTCATATCCATATATCTGTCCAAATGTTTTTTTGTCTCACCACTTTTAGGGAACCATGCACTTGTACTCTCAGATCATTCTGTTCTGCGATACTCTCCAGGGCTCCACCATTTACTCTGCAAGCCCTGCCCTGGTTTGACACACTAAAGTGCAACACCTCACACTATGTCAGAATTATATGCCTTTTGTCATTCGGTGGCCCAGCTTCCCAACAATCTTAACATAGAAACATAGAAAATAGGTGCAGGAGTAGGCCATTCGGCCCTTCGAGCCTGCACCGCCATTCAATATGATCATGGCTGATCATCCAACTCAGTATCCCGTACCTGCCTTCTCTCCATACCTCCTGATCCCTTTAGCCACAAGGGCCACATCTAACTCGCTCTTAAATATAACCAATGAACTTGCCTCAACTGCCTTCTGTGGCAGAGAATTCCACAGATTCACCACTCTCTGTGTGAAAAATGTTTTTCTCATCTTGGTCCGAAAAGATTTCCCCCTTATTCTTAAACTTTGACCCTTATCCTTATCCTTAATCTTGTTGTAAACTTAGATAACCTTCCTCATTGTCTACGATGCCACTTATTCTGCTATCATCAGCAAATTTACTAATTATGTCAACCACATTATTATCATCCAAGTCTATAACGTACATAACAAACAGCACTGGACCAAACCCAATTCCTGTGGCACTGTGTTGTTTAAGAAGGAACTGCAGATGCTGGAAAAACGAAGGTAGACAAAAATGCTGGAGAAACTCAGCAGGTGAGGCAACATCTATGGAGTGAAGAAAATAGGCAATGTTTCGGGCCAAAACCCTTCTTCAGGGGGGGGGGGGGGGGGGGGGGGGGGGGGGGGGGAGGGGGGGGAGGAGGAGCCAGAGGGCTAGAGGGAGATCTGAGCAGGGGAGGAGACACCTGTGACACTGCACTGGGCAAACAGAAAATCGGATGACAATCCTCCAAAACTACCTTTGACTTTTTGAATCCAATTGCTTAGTTCATCTTGGATTCCATGAGATCTCCTTTGCAAAAATGGAACCAGTTCTGAAAATACCCAGTAATAGGCCCCATGTCGGTGATCTTTCATTAGGTTGAAACAGTCAAAGATATAATTGTTAAGAGAAGTGTAAGATGAAGCTGAAAGGTTGTAAATGGTTTAATTTAAGACATTTGTGGTATAAGGTCTTTTCATAAATGATAGGAGCAGAATTAGATTATTCGGCCCATCAAGTTTATTCCACCATTCAATCATGGCTGATCTATCTCTCCATTCTAACCCCATTCTCCTGCCTTCTCCCCGTAACCCATGACACCCATATCAATCACGATAGTGGACAATAAGGTAGGTTATCCAATTTTGCAATAGTATATAGGTTAGTTTGGAAGATGGGCCAAGGAATGGCAAATAGAATTTAATTCTGACATGTGTGAGATGTTGCACTTGAATACGTCAAACACGTGCAGGACTTGCACAGTAAATGAAAGAAACCTGGAAAGTGTTGCAGAACAGAGAGATTCATTTTCGGTTGCAAGGTTTCCTGAAGGTGGTGAGTCCTTTGAATGGGTCGGGTACTTTTCGACACCGCCGTTTCGGCGCCTCTGTTTATAATATCTGTACTCATCAGAACCCTAACCCCCTAACCCTAGCCCTAACCCTAACCCTAACCCTAGACCTAACCCTAACCCTAACACCCCGAAACCCTAACCGTAACGCCCCGAAACCCTAACCCTAACACCCTGAAAAGGCGAAACGGCAGTGCCGAATGGTACCATTCCGCTTTGAACAATGTGATGAAGAAGACCTTTGGCATGCGTTCCTTCATTGGAAAGGGTAGCATTTAGTACAAAAGTAGGAATATAATGCTGCAGTATTACAAGTTGGTTCAATGGATATTTATTGTCACATATGCAATGAAACATTACGTAGTGACATTTATTTTGCATATAATGCCAGCCCAGCCAAGTTTGGAACAATTTAATCAAGTTCAAAGTCCCGGCCTGGCCAAGAGTAGCCGTTGGTGTCCTCCGCCGCTGCTCCACTGCTGTGGGTTGCGTTCGGTCCATGCACTTGGCCACTTGGCACGTCCACGCGCTCGGTCCAGCCGAGTCCCAGGCTGTTGCAGGGCCACCAGCGGGCCACTCCACCGTCAATGCAGTACACTGACTCCCGCTGCCGGTCCACTTAACGGCTCTGCTTCCGACTCCTCCCATTCCGGGCAGGAAAGCCGGCTTTCCAGGTGGGTTCCAGGTACAAGGTGCGGGTCCTAGATCTGCGGCGGGCCAGACGGGCCTCCCGGGTGGGTTCCGGTCCGCGTCACGGGTCCTCCGTCCACGGCAGGCGAGTCCCTGGTCTCCAGCGAGCGAGATGAACCTACATGGAGGGTCCTTGGGCTTCGGGCCGTGGTTCACCGGGAAACTCCTACTGTGCGCATGGCTACCCGTTGTTAGTGACACCACACTTGGAGTACCGTGTGCAGTTGTGGTTGCAAACTTGTCGGAAAGATGCCATTGCATTGGAAAGAATAGATTCACCAGGATATTCCCTAGACTTGCAGGCTTGTATTCGAGAGAAGATGGGATAGGTTGCGACTTTTCTCTTTGGAGATTCAGAAATTGTGCGGTGACCTTATTGAAGTGTATATGATCATGAAGGACATGGATATAATGAATGCCTACAGTCTTTTCACCAGAGTGTTGGATTATAAATTGGGAGGCCAGATGGTTAAGATGAGAGGGGAGAATTAAGAGACAACTCAGGCGCAACCTTTTCACTCAGAGGGCACGTCGCTTATGGAATGAATCACCAAAGGAAGCGGATAAAATTATGGCTTTTAAAAGACATTTAGACAGATGCGTGGATAGGAAAGGTTTAGAAGGATCGGGGGGGAAATAAGGCTAGCCCAGAATGCCAACTTGGTCGGCATGGACAAGTGGGCCGAAAGGCCTCTTTCCGTGCTGTAAAGCTGTAAGACTCCCATGAATGTTCCTTGGTTTAACAATAATGTTCATTTTAGTCTCTTTTCAGCATTTCAACGTATATAATATTCACACCTAAATATGATTAGAACAGCTAGTAGTCTATCACTTCCTTTTCTCTTCTGGTCTCTGCGTTTGAACTCAGCTCTGGTTAATTTGGTGAAGTGCGCTCTCCTCCATAAATCATTTACATGAGATGAGTTTTAACAGTTTTCTAGCAGGGTCAAAACTGGCCATGATATGTTACAACTTCACCATGATCGCTTGGAGAAGCATAGCTGGGAAAGAAAATAGAAATTTGGGGTGCATTAATGGGTGCATTTTTAATTCATCTTCCGTATCCAAATAGTGTCTGTACAAATTGCCAAAGAATCACCATTAACACTGGTCACAAAAAGGAAAGTACATAAATGCCATCACAGGTTGGATCAGTAATTAAAATGTTTAATTGTCAGAATGGTAGCATTATTTTCAGCATGCCGGTAAAGTACGTAAAAATAAAATGAAATGGTCTTTACTTCAAAGGAAATGGAGAATAAGAATATGAAGTCCTGCTACAACTGATCAGGAAAGACCACATTGGGGGTTTTGGTCACTTTATTTACGGAAGTACATACTTTCCTTGGTGCAGTGACAGGTTACTCAATTGATTCTTGGGATAAGAGGCGCATCACGTTAGGACAATTTAAGGAGAATGGAAATGTACTTCTAGGCTTTATAAAAATGAGAGGTGATCTTTTTATTTCTTTTTCATCTTCTGGGATCTCAAGATAGCTGACAAATCTAGCATTTATTATCTTTCGCTAATTGCCATTGAGAAGGTGGCGGTGAGCTGCCTTCTTGAACCATTGCAGTCCTTCTGGGGAAGATACCTACCCTCACAGTGCTGTTAAAGAGGCTGTTTGAGCATTTAGACCAGTAGTAAAGGAGGACTTGGGATTTATTTGCAAGTCTGGGCGGTGGTTTGCGACTCGAAGTTGAACCTTCAAATGATGGTGTTGTGATGTGACTGTTGCCCTTGTTCATTACAGGTTTGGGAGATGAAGTCGGAACAGTCTGTGTGAGTAGCTGCAGTACATTTTGAAGGTGGGACACACTGCAGCCATGGTCTTTGGTGAGAAAGAGAATAACTGTTCAGGATGGTCAACGGTTTGGGTTGGTTTGTCCTAATTGGCGTTGAGCTTCTTAAGATTTGTTGAAGCTGCACTCATGCATGGAAAAGGTGCATATTCCATCTCACTCTTGACTTGTGCCTTGTGAATGGTGGAATGGTTTTGGATTGTAGTTGGTGACTCATTCACCACAACATACCCAGCCATTGAACTGCATTTATGGCCATGGTAATTATGTGGCTGTCACAGCTTGGTTTGTGGTCAAGATGACTCCAAAATGTTAATGATGGTGGGTTTGGCAATGGTATTCAATGTCAAGGGCAAGCATTGAGATTGCAGGAGATGATCATTGCTTGGTACCTTTGTGGCCAGAACGTTACACTACTTGCTCACCCGTACCTGAATATTGTCTACGGTGCATGTACATTTGAGCGGTTTCATTTTCATTGTGAGTGGAATTGAAAATGGTGCTATTAACAAACATCCCCACTCCCCATGGGAACAAGTTGGATGGAAGGGAATCTACATCGGTGAGACCAAGCGTTGGCTTGGCGATCGCTTTGCCCAACACCTCCGCTCGGTTCGCAATAACCAACGTGATCTCCCGGTGGCTCAGCACTTCAATTCCCCCTCCCATTCCGAATCTGTCCCTTCTCTACAGGGCCTCCTCCATTGCCAGAGTGAGGCCCACCGTAAATTGGAGGAGCAGCACCTCGTATTTCGCTTGGGTAGTTTACACCCCAGCGGTATGAACATTGACTTCTCCGATTTCAGGTAGTCCCTGTTTTCTCCTCCACTTCCTAGCTCTCCCTCAGCCCACTGTCTCCGCCTCTTCCTTTCTTCTTCCCGCCCCTCCCCCCCTCCCACCCTCACATCAGTCTGAAGAAGGGTCTCGACCCGAAACGTCGCTTATTTCCTTCGCTCCGTAGATGCTGCCTCACCTGCCAAGTTTCTCCAGCATTTTTGTCTACCACCATGGGAACAAAGTCATTTGTGAGCAGCTGAAGATGGCTGGGCAAAGGGAACAGCCTGGGGAACTCCTGGGTGATTTCCTGGGGCTGGGATGATTGGCTTCCAACTCCCACTGACATTTCCCTGTGTACAAGGTGTGACCACATCCGTTGAAATGTTCTGCTTTAGTTCTCATTGACATTGGTTTAACCAGGGCTCATTAATGCCAGACATATGCTGCACTGATGTCAAGAGCAGTCACTTCCAGTTCACTGCTGGCATTCATTTCTTTGCTCTATGTTTAAACCAAGTTTGGAGGCAAGTAGTTCTGGAAAATAACCCCACACGGGGTGATGTCACAGTTATCATTGAGTTTGTGCTGCATGGTAGCACATTTAATGGCAGCTTGTGTCACTATGCTAATGACTGAGAGTTGTGATTGGGCAATAATTAGTCAGATTTAACATAACTGGGCAATCTTCCATATTGTGCAGGAAGGAACTGCAGATGCTGGTTTACACTGCAGCTAGACACAAAGTACTGGAGTAACTCAGCGGGACAGGCAGCATCTCTGGAGAGAAGGAATGGGTGATGTTTCGGCTCGAGACCCTTCTTCAGACTGGAGTCTTCAGCCTTCTTCAGACTGAACTAGGGTCTCGACCCGAAACATCACCCATTCATTCTGTCCAGAGATGCTGCCTGCCTCGCTGAGTTACTCCAGCATTTTGTGTGCATAAAGGGCCGGTCCCACGAGCATGCGACTGCATGCGGCAAGCGCGACCTAACGTGGTCGCTTGAGCCGTACAGCCTCGCGGGGCCGGTCCCACTTCGATTGCCGGAGCCGTATGGAGTTGTGCGGAGCTGGGCCCAACATCGCGCGGGGCTCCGAAAAACTGACATTGTCCAAAAATTTCACGCTGCAACGGCCTGCTGGCCTGCAGCCGCATTGAGGCCGTACGCACCGCCTCGACGGGCGTGTGCAGCGTCTCGACACCGTACGCAGCGTCTTGATGCCGTACGCAGCATCTTGACGGCGTGCGCCTTCACTCGAACTTCACATCAACTTGTATGGGATCACTCGACCTCCGCGCGGCCCCCGCTTCCGGTTTGGTCGCGCTCGCCGCATGCAGTCACATGCTCGTGGGACAGGCCCTTAAGTCTTCCATATTGTTGGGTAGATGCCAGTGTTGTACGTGTACTTAAACTGCTTGCTCGTGGCACAGCTCGAAAGGTTTGCAGTACTACAGTTAGGATGTTGATATGTCCATTGTGACCAGCCATTTCTTGATACCACATGGAGTGAATTAAATTGTTTGGAGACTGGCTTCTGTAATCCTGGAGGAAGCCAAGATGTATCATTGATTCTGCACTTCTGGATGAAGGTGGTTATGAATGATGCATTTTTGTCTTTAGTACTCATTAGTGTTGAGAAGTGGTATGTTTTCTGTGCTCCTCCCTCCTGTTAGTTGTTTAATTGCCAATCACTGTTCATGACCAAAATGTGGTAAGATACATTAGTTGCAAGATTATGCAGCAAAGTATATTGCATTCTGTTTTGGCTGTTTAGCACACATGTTGTCCTGCCTTGCAGCTTCACAAGATGGGATCATTTTTGGTATGTCCATTGATGCTGTCAGCATGCTTTTATTCACTCTGCATTGAACCAAGGATGACACATTGGTTTGATAAGCAATGATAGTTTGAAACAATGAGGTTACAGAATGTGGTAGAGTACATATTCCTACTGATCATATTCCTACTTCTAATGATCCATAGCTTCTCATGTATGCCCAGTTCTGAGTCTCATTTAGCGTGATTATGGCACAACTTAACAGTAGGAATATTCTTGGCATGAAGACAGCAATTTGACTCTGCATAGTGTGGGCAAATGCACCTTGTACAGGTAGATGTTAGGTTTATCCCTTGTGTTGGTTTGCTTGCTATCTGCCACAAGCCTAGTCTGGTAGTGATGTGAAGAAACAACCATGTCTCGTGATGATGGACATGGAAGTGTTGCACCAAGAGTACATCATGTTTCTTTGTAACTTTTGTAACCATCAAGAGTTTTTTTCCTGGAATGAAATCAATCTGAGTAGTTCCCAACTGGAAAGCATGGATGCACCGCAAGGCCCACTCTCGACTGAATATCAGGTCTGTGGTGTTAAAGTCAGATGATCCCAACCTGAACAGGAAACCTCAGTACATCATTTACAAAGCCATCAGGAATGCCAAGGGACAACTCCTGACCAAGCTAGAGTCCCAGCCTCACTAAACAGACACCCATCAATTGTGGCAAGTTTCGCATGCTGCAACAGGCTACAATGCAAAATCCAGCAGCATTGCTGGCAACAGTGCATCATCCCCCATCGAGCTCAACGCATTCTCTACTTGTTTAGAATAGAATGCCAATGGGATGACATTGCCTCAGGTCACAATCACAAACATTGGATCTGCCTTCCAAGGAAAGCACCTGATCAAGATGCAGTCCCCAGCCATGTCCTCAACAGTTGTGCAGCCCAGCTGTGGCCATCTTCAGTCTCTCCTTATTTCAATCTAGATGTTCACCTGCTTTAAGAAGATCACTGTTGTCCCGATGCCAAAGAAAACCAAGGTGGCTGACTACTGTCGGATGGCGGTGATATCCCCGTCATAAAGTGCGTCAACTCCAGGCTGCCAGTTGGCCTTGATCCATCGCAATTCACCTATGCCTGTAATATGTCAATGACAGGTGGTATCTCCCACAGCCCCAGAACATTTGGATAATAAGACAGAACACTTACACCAGGCTCCGAGTTATGACGATAGCTCTGCATTCAACACCACAATTCCAACCAAACTGCAGGATTTGGGGCTTGGAACTCACCCTCTGCAAATTGATCCTTGACTTCCTGACCCATAGACTGCAATTAGTAAGAATCGATGACAAACCATCCTCCGTGATAATTGTCTCCACCAGTGCCCCACAAGGATGTGTTTTGAGCTCCATTACTATACTCCTGATGCACTCACAACTGTGCAGTCAAATTGTACTCTAACTCTGTTTACAAGTTTGCCATTCACACCATTCTGGTATGCCGGATCTCAAACAATGACGAGGTGGAGTACCGGATGGAGATAGAGAGCTTAGTAGCACAATGTCAAAACAATAACTTCTCCCTCAATGTAAACGGAATGAAGGAGCTGGAAAGAAGGTAGCGTACACGCCACAGTCTATAACAATGCTGCTGAGGTGAAGATGGTTGAGCGGGAGGTGGAAATATCACCAATATTTTATTCTGGTCCATCCACATTGACGTTATGGTCAAGAAAGCACATCAACATTTCTGTTTCCTCAGGCAGCTAAGGAAATTTGGCATGTCTCCAATGACTTACCAATTTTTACAGGTGCACAATAGAAAGTATCCTATCCAGCTGTACCACAGCATGGAATAGCAACTTCGCTGCTCAAGACTTGCTCAAGACTGCTCAAGCTCGAGAGTTGTGAATTGCTGTTGATTAATATAGACGCTTGAAAGTACGTATCGCCAGATTCACGAACTGCTTCTTGCCCACTGTTATCAATCTACTGAATGGACCTCGCAAATATGAAGGATGAATTTCTTATCTTCCAATGACCTTGTTGCAATGACCATGTCAACTAGTGGACACCCTTCCCTACTAATCTTATTTCCTAGTGCTTTGTCTACAGCCTTGTGCTGGAGGAGTCTGGTGTGATATTGTGTGTAGGACCATGTTGGATTGTAGCTAGTGTGCAGCATGGGCCATGGAACCGGGGGGGGGTGGGTGCTGCAACTTTTTTGGCTAGACATGTTTCAATGTCTCCGGCTTTGGACGAGACGCTGCTATGCTCTGAGCAACCTGGTGGTGGGTGTTGGAGAGCCAGGGCAGAGGGAGGGATGGAAGCAGAAACAGCAGCGGGGGCAGATGCGGACGGGGAGCCGGGGCTGGTGAGTCGCTCGCTGCAGCTTCGGCCATGGAGCAGCCTCAGTGCAAGAGTCCCGGGCCGTCGGAGATGCCGGAAACGTTACGCCGCTGCCGGGAGAGTCTATGCGCCAAATTCACCCAGGTGACTGGCATGGACCAGGCAGCGGCTCAGTGCATCCTGGCGGACAACCAGTGGCTGCTGGAAGTAGGTACCAAGCACTGGGTAGAAACGGTGGAAGATAGAGGCCTTCAAATGGGGGTGGTTGGAGAAAGCATCCTGCTTGCCTGCTAGATTTTCACTTACTGTAACTGCAGGAAAAATGTTCCCGATATTGGGGGAGTTCAGAACCATGGGTCACAGTTTACGAATAAGGGGTAGGCTGAGATGTGGACAAACTTTCTTCACCCAGAGAGTTGTGAGTCTGTGGAATTCTCTGCCACAAAAGGTGGTGGAGGCCAATTCACTGGATGTTTTCAGGAGAGAGTTGCATTTAGACTTGGGGCTAGCGAAATCAAGGGATATGGGGAAAAAACAGGAAAGGGGTACTGATTTTAGATGAATAGCCATGATCATATTGAATGGCAGTGCTGGCTCGAAGGGCCGAATGGCCTATTCCTGCACCTATTTTTCTATGTTTCTATGATTGAGTATAAGGCAATAAAACTCGACCACTTGATTTTGAAGCATTCATGCATGGTGGAGGTGTAATGTAGTCATAGAGTGATCCAGTGTGAAAACAGGCCCTTCGGCCCAACTTGCCCACACCCGCCAACGTGTCCCAGCTACACTTCCTCGACCAGAGAAGCAACCCATACCCAGCCACTGACACTCTCCTCCGCCTAGCGGAGCTGGTCCTTACCCTCAATAACTTCGAGTTCGACTCCTCCCACTTCCTCCAAATACAAGGCGTAGCTATGGGCACACGCATGGGCCCCAGCTATGCCTGCCTATTTGTAGGTTACGTCGAACAATCCTTGTTCCATACATACCAGGGCCCCATCCCCAACCTCTACCTCCGCTACATCGACGACTGCTTTGGTGCCACCTCCTGCACCCGCACACAACTGACTGACTTCATCCACTTCACCACTAATTTCCACCCGGCACTGAAATACACCTGGACCATCTCCGACACTTCCCTACCATTCCTTGACCTCACTATCTCCATTGCAGGTGATAGACTTCTAACCGACATACACTATAAACCCACTGACTCCCATGGCTATCTGGACTACACTTCTTCCCACCCTGCTTCCTGTAAGGACTCCATCCCCTACTCCCAATTCCTCCGTCTACGCCGTATCTGCTCCACGGATGAGGCGTTCCACACCAGGACATCTGAAATGTCCTCACTATTCAGGGAACGGGGAGGACCATAAATGAGGCTCGCACCAGGGTCTCTTCCATACCCCGCAACACTGCTCTCTCTCCCCATCCCCGCACTCGCAACAAGGGCCGAGTCCCCCTAGTCCTCACCTTTCACCCCACCAGCCATCACATACAAAAAATAATCCTCCGTCAGTTTCGCCACCTCCAACGTGACCCCACTACTGGCCACATCTTCCCATCTCCCCCCATATCTGCCTTCCGCAAAGACCGCTCCCTCCATAACTCCCTTGTCAATTCTTCCCTTCCCTCTCGGTCCACCCCCTCCCCGGGCACTTTCCCTTGCGGCCGCAGCAGATGCAACACTTGTCCCTTTACCTCCCCCCTCAACTCCTTTCAGGGACCCAAGCAATCGTTCCAGGTGCGACAGAGGTTTACCTGCATCTCTTCCAACCTCATCTATTGCGTCCGCTGCTCTAGATGTCAGCAGATCTATATCGGTGAGACCAAGCGGAGGTTGGGCGATCGTTTCGCCGAACACCTCCGCTCGGTCCGCAATAACCTAGCTGACCTCCCGGTGGCTCAGCACTTCAACTCCCCCTCCCACTCCGTCTCCGACCTCTCTGTCCTGGGTCTCCTCCATGGCCACAGCGAGCAGCACCGGAAATTGGAGGAACAGCACCTCATATTCCGTTTGGGGAGTCTGCACCCCGGGGGCATGAACATCGACTTCTCCCAATTCTGTTAGTCCTTGCTGTCTCCTCCCCTTCCTCAGCTCCCCTGCTGTCTCCTCCCACCCTCCAGCCTTCCGGCTACTCCTCCTTTTCCCTTTCTTGTCCCCACCCACCCCCACCCCTGATCAGTCTGAAGAAGGGTTTCGGCCCGAAACGTTGCCTATTTCCTTCGCTCCATAGATGCTGCTGCACCCGCTGAGTTTCTCCAGCTTTTCTGTGTCCCAGCTACACTACCTGATTTTCGTCCATATCCCTCCAAACCTGTCCTATCCTTATATCAATCTAACTGTTTCTTAACTGTTGGGATAGTCCCTGCCTCAACTACCTCCTCAGGCAGCTTGTTCCATACACCCACCACCCTTTGTGTGGAAAAAGATACCCCTCAGATTCCTTGGAAATCTTTTCCCTTTCACCTTAAATCTGTCCTCTGGTCCTCGATTCACCTATTCTGGGCAAGAGACTCAGTGCATTGAAATGTATATTTCTCGAAAGTCTTACTTTTAAAAAAAAGTAACGTTTCCACAAACATATACCCCCTTTATTAATGTCATGGTTTGATGATACTGAATTCAAATCAAAATGAAACGAACGTCAAAACGAGAACGCATACTTTCAAAATACTCTGATTTTTTTCCCCGAGCAAAACAAAATTTGTATGACTTTGCAAAATCAGGAAATGTTATGATTATTTCTTGTCCCTTTTTCCAACAAAAAACAAAAGAAAGCCCGAAATTATAACACATTTAAAAGTATTTCTGTCAAATTTTCTGTACTGTGGAAGGCACTGGTGTCGGGGGGGGGGGGGGGGGGGGGGGGGGGGGGGGGGGGGGGGGGGGGGATATCTCCCCACTTTTTGAGGTGGGGATGGCCTGTATTATTATCCCCCGATTTTTGGAGGTTGAGCAATAACAATAATAATAATCACCAGCTCCGATCTCTCATGTAGGCCCTACATTATCTTAAAAAACTTCAAACCAAAAACTTTGAAATCATACTTCTACATAACTACTACTAAAACATGATTTTAATACATCAAATTTCAAAATGTCCCTACCGTGTGAGGGGGGGTCACCCCCCTCCCACACCCTCCCCCTACTTGGTTGCTCCACTCCCTCGCTGGTTACCCCCAAGACCAGTGATCAGTGATTGCTCAGCCCCCCACACTTTCAAAAATCCCCCCCCCCCCCCCACTGTGTAGGGCAACTCTCCCAGTTTAGACAGCAGTCCACTAAATGTTGGTGAGGAGGACTTTGTATGTTGACTGGTCTGGGGTTTGTTACATCTGAATTTGTTGGTTTGGTCAATGGCTGTTCAGTATTATTCTTTCCCTATTTGTGCAGAGCAGTGCCACTGCAACCGAGTGGCTTCCCAGACCTTTAAAAAAGTCACGCATGTGGTGAGTCTGGAGTAACAAATAGGACAGACCAGTAAGGATGGCAAACATTTACCCCTGAAAGAAACGGGTTGTTACAATAATCCAGTATTGTACCTCTTCATCAAAACTCGTTTTTACCAAATCAGATTATTAATTGAATTTTGTAGTGGGATTTGAACTCGTGGTTTGGGAGTACCTTTCTAGTAAATTAACCACCAGAACCACAGGGACCTGATAGAGTAGATGCTATGAGAATGTCCCTCTGTAGGGTAGAGTGTAGAATTAGGAGACAAGCTCTCAGAATAACAGGTGGGCCACGTAATACTGAGATGATGAAGAAGTTCTTCTCTAAGAAGATTGTGAATGTTTGAAATTATCTGCCCTAACCTCCCCGATCCTATAATTTATATAACATAAGGGAGTACAACAGAATCTTTGTTTAATATTTTATTGTACTTACAGATCTTAATCTGCTCTTCCCTTTAAACACTGCTACATCTGGTAATCATGCAGGAGTCTATTCCAATACATAAAGGGGACCAACCCTGTCCGGTCCTGACAAGTTGCCAAAGTTTATCCCAGACACATCTTTATGATACAAGCATCATAGCTGCGGTGAATTAATTAGCTCCACCCTTCATGTTTTATTATTTCAGTTTTGATGTTTGACCATTATCAAAACAAAAATGATTTGAAGGGGAAATTTATCACATTCTGTAAAGTTGATGAAATGTCTTTTATTTTAGTGATGATTCTGATATTTAATAGCCCTGTCCCACGGTGCGAGTCCACTCACAAGTTATCCCGAGTTAAAGAAATAATCAAACTCGTGGTTTTATACGAGATTCCAAGTTTATGTTCACGAGTTTCAACGAGTTCCCACGTGTATGTCTAAGTTTGCCGTTTACTTCTCATTTCTGCGATGTACCAAGTTCCTCTCCCGAGTTACTCTTGAGCCAACAACATCTACCGACGTGTGGAAAAATCATCACACGATAAAAATGATGTCATGCAGTTTTTTTCTACGCTATAAAAAGACTCCCATGTTTACATTTGTTAGGGTTACGGAATCAAGGGATATGGGGAGAAAGCAGAAACGGGGTACTGATTCTGGATGATCAGCCATGATCATATTGAATGGCAATGCTGGCTCGAAGGGCTCAATGGCCTACTCCTGCACCTATTTGCTATGTGTTTTTACCTTTTAAATGTTTTGACATGTGTTTCAGGATTCCAGCATCTGCCTTTCCCAATATCCCTTTCCCTGTATTTCTCTTGGGCTTTTCCTCTCTTTCCCCAACTCCTATCTCCTCCATCTGCCAGTCCATCTGAGTGTAGATATGAAGTTTTTCTTGGCTGTCTATCTGTATGTGTGGACTTTCCATTAAAAGTCATCCATGATCATTATCTCACAATCCTACCGATGTTTTTGCCACTCATTTCTCATTGAGTCATGGGTTCATACAACACAGAAACAGGCTCCTCCGCCCACCATGTCCACTCCAACCATATCCTCCCTGACCGTTATTCCAGTTCTGGCCTATATATACTTTGTAAACCTGTTTCCGTGGCGTTCTCAGAATACCACTACAGTACTTACTGGGTTGAGAAAAAATCATCAGATGCCCTCTATTCCACCTGCTGCTCACGTTAAATCTACGCCCTTTGATGAGTTCAATTAATCTGATTAGTGCCTGTCCTCATTCATTTCATTATGCGTTCACTTGAGCAGCGTGTGTCAATGCTCCAGGGACCCGGGTTCGATTCTAACCTCCGGCACTATTTTATGGAGTTTCCCCCAAGTGCTCCCTTTCGCTCCCCGCAAGCTGCTGTGTTGTATGAATGCTCCCCGCAACACCTGCTGTGTTGTATGAACCCATGACTCAATGAGAAATGAATGGCAAAAACACCTGTATGACTGTCACCTTCCCCCGATGTGTCGGTGAGTGGTCGAATGGGGCTCAGGTGGCAAATTGATGTGAATGCGGCAGAAATTAGTTTGAGGTAAACGAGTGATTGACGGCTGGCTCAGTGGGCCGAAGGGCCTGTTTCCGCCCTTTGGGACATTTTCACCAGGTGTGTGCGCTGCCATATGCGAGGCTTCGCTATTTGTAAAGGTTTCTTGTCTAATGTACTTTTTTAAACTCACTGAACCCGAGTTTGGGGATTTTTCAATATATAGGCTGACGGTTAGTACATTTCTCACCATTGTTTATTCATCGCTCGGCAGACTGTATTTCGGGGATCTTGCCTCACACCTGTATCATTGTCCACGTTATGATATCCTGCACTGTTTTATCCCTTTATTCCCCTTCGTGTTGGCAAAGATTTGCAATTGGTTTATTTTTCACATAAAGGCGATTTATTTTTAAGAGTTGGTGTGGATCATTTCGTTTTCAAATAATCTTATTCAAACAAGAGGTGGACACAAAAAGCTGGAGTAACTCAGCGGGTCAGACGGCATCTCCGGAGAAAAGGAATAGGTGACGCTTCGGGTCGAGACTCTTTTTTTCAGCGATGCTGCATGACCCGCTGAGCTCCTCCAGCTTTTTGTGCCTGTTTTTGGTGTAATCCACCATCTGCAGTTCCTTCCTACACTTATTCAAACAGGAATGCTTTCACTCCCATGGTGTAAACATGATTATTACTATGTTCTGTGTCAAGAGTCACACAGCTTGGAAACAGATCCTTTTACCAACTGCATCCATGCCAGCCATTAAGCACCCATTTACTCAAATCTTACATCAATTCCGTATTGTTCCTCTGGTATCCCCATTAACTTTGCCCCAATTCTTCGGCCATAAACCTACACAAGAAGTGATCAACCAAAGCACCTGCGTACCTTTAGGATTTGGGATAAAGCTGGGGAATCCCACATGGTCACAGAGAATTTGTAGTATTTGTAGCACCTAGAACAAGATTAAATACTGGTCCCTGGAGCTGTGAGCCAACAGTGCCAACCTCTGTGCCAATGTGCCATCACTGGATTTAATTTGCAGGTCTTGTTGACAGCCAGACTACTGAGATTCAGACAGTTAAATTCCAACAAATACACATCATTGTTTGGCATAATCACCCTCCTTTCTCTCTGTGACTATGTATGGAATTCTCTTCCTTCAGTATTTCCTTCACTATGTACCGTATTTTAATATTTAGGTTAAAATGCCATTGTTGCCTCATGACATGTTGGAATACATGGCATCATTGATTTTTATGTAAGAAGGCTGCAAAGCTCTTTGCAGTTCAGCTGCCTGATCCTTTGATGTTGGATAATTTTGAATGCAATGTCTCTTGCTGCAGCTTTGGCTTCACAAGGTGGAGGACTTTGTTGCCGTCCCCCATAGTGGGAACCATTGTGGGGGGGATGTTTTTCTGTTTATTGGTAAGTTATTTAATGTTGTGTCTTATCTTTATTCGTGTGCTACATCATTTGGTGTATGTGATAATAAATGTATCCTTGTATCCTTAAGTCATTAACTCGTTCCAAGGCTGCGATTTATTTTTTTGACAATACTGGAATAGAGGTGGTGAAGGAATTGCCACTGGAGATGATTAAGAGACCATTGTTCAGAGCAGCAATGCCCATGTTGAATATGAAACAGGTTTCAGATTCAGATTCAGATTCAGATTCAATTTTAATTGTCATTGTCAGTGTACAATACAGAGACAACGAAATGCATTTAGCATCTCCCTTGAAGAGCGACATAGCAAACGATTTGAATTAAAAAAAAAAAATAAGTGTCCGGGGGGGGTGATTGGCAGTCACCGAGGTACGTTGTTTAGTAGAGTGACAGCCGCCGGAAAGAAGCTGTTCCTCGACCTGCTGGTTCGGCAACGGAGAGACCTGTAGCGCCTCCCGGATGGTAGGAGGGTAAACAGTCCATGGTTGGGGTGAGAGCAGTCCTTGGCGATGCTGAGCGCCCTCCGCAGACAGCGCTTGCTTTGGACAGACTCAATGGAGGGGAGCGTGGAACCGGTGATGCGTTGGGCAATTTTCACCACCCTCTGCAATGCCTTCCGGTCGGAGACAGAGCAGTTGCCATACCATACTGTGATGCAGTTGAAAGCCCTTGTGGTTACTCTTGTGCCCTTCATATTTTCATTCACCTGAAACGTCAACTCTGTTTCTGTTTCTCCAAATGCTGGCTGACCTGCTGATTATCTCCTGCAGTGTCTGTTTTTATTTCTTGTAATTTTGTTCTTTCATGGTCACACTTAGAACTAATGATCAAGAGACATGAGATCAAATTCTACCCTGACAGATGGGAAACTTCAGTTAATTAAATGAATCTGGATTTAAAAAAACCCAGTTGTAATGAAGACTATGAATCTATAAAGTAGTTGTAACAATCCGTGCAATTAACCTCTCCTATGGCGAAGGAAATCTGCTTTCCTTAGCTTGTCTAACCACCATGTTGACTCCAGATTCACTTAATTGTGTGATTGATGCATTATTGTCTTCCAAAATAGCTTAGTACGCCAGGATTGAAGGGGAATTAGAGAAGAGCAATAAATGATGTCTTTCCTAGGGACGCTGATAGTTCATAAATAAATTAAAATAAAATCAAGGTGCTAAATTTGCTTTTGCACATGAGAGGGTTCTCCAGAGTGTTTAATTGTCATATGTGCCAGCAATGGAACAATGAAATCCTTACTTGCATCAGCTTAACGGGCCCGTAAATACAATAAACACAGATAATATATAATAACTTGCTTTCAAAATTCAATAAATTAATAGCCATAATACGAGTGCAAAAAAATCACCACACCGGGATAACCCTATTATTTTGGTTACTAATTCTGCATAAATTTATCTTAGCCAACTAGAATTCAGTATAATTATCTCAATGGCTTGTCTTATGAATCATCTGCAGAAGGAGAAAAGTAAAATCTAATTTGGCAGATCAGTCTCCCTGAGATAGTTCCTTGTCAGATGGTCGGGCAGCTGAACTCCAATATATTTCACTCTGAATTAAATTTATAACCAAAAAGAGGACTTTAAATTTGCCAGTTAAGCTGCAGACCAGATATGCCACATTCGGTAAAGAACATAAGCTGAATATGAATGTTCTCATTCATAATTTCCGAAAACTCAGAAGGAAGCATGTTTTTAGATACTTATCTCTCTCCCTCAATCAGAGCCTTGGCTCCATCGGTTTGAAACCTATCCAGCTGTGGAGAACATGCAGTTTTGTTTTAAATCAACTGGACTCCATCAGTAGATACTTTTTTTTTAGATAGCAGCATATAACTATGAATTACAAACAAACAAGAAACTGTAGATGTGGAGGAAGGAACTGCAGATGCTGGTTTAAACCAAAGATAGATGGAAAAAAGCTGAAGTAACTCAGCAGGACAGGCAGCATCTCTGGAGATATTCAAGATTCAAGAGAGTTTATTGTCATGTGTCCCTGATAGGACAATGAAATTCTAGCTTTGCTTGAGCACAGAGAACATAGTAGGCATTTACTACAAAACAGATCAGTGTGTCCATATACCATTATATAAATATATATCAACATGAATAAATAAACTGATGAAGTGCAAATAACAGATAATGGGCTATTAATGTTCAGAGTTTTGTCCAAGCCAAGTTTAATAGCCTGATGGCCGTGGGGAGGTAGCTATTCCTGAACCTGGTCAATGCAGTCTTCAGACTCCTGTACCTTCTACCTGAAGGTAGCAGGGAGATGAGTGTGTGGCCAGGATGGTGTGGGTCCTGGATGATACTGCCAGCCTTTTTGAGGCAGCGACTGCGATAAATCCCCTCGATGGAAGGAAGGTCAGAGCCGATGATGGACTGGGCAGTGTTTACTACTTTTTGTAGTCTTTTCCTCTCCAGGGCGCTCAAATTGCCGAACCAAGCCACGATGCAACCGGTCAGCATGCTCTCTACTGTGCACCTGTAGAAGTTAGAGTCTTCCTTGACAAGCTGACTCTCTGTAATCTTCTCAGGATGTAGAGGCGCTGATGTGCTTTCTTAATAATTGCATCAGTGTTCTCGGACCAGGAAAGATCTTCAGAGATGTGCACGTCCAGGAATTCAAAGCTCTTGACCCTTTCAACCATTGACCCGTTGATATAAATGGGGCTGTGGGTCCCCCTCCTACTCCTTCCAAAGTCGACAATCAGTTCCTTGGTTTTGCTGGTGTTGAGGGCCAGGTTATTGCGCTGGCACCATATGGACAGTCACTTGATCTCTCTTCTATATTCTGACTCATCCCCATCAGTGATACATCCCACAACAGTGGTGTCATCAGCAAACTTGATGATGGAGTTCGCACTGTGACTGGCTACGCAGTCATGAGTATAGAGTGAGTACAGCAGGGGGCTAAGCACGCAGCCTTGAGGTGCTCCAGTGCTGATTTAATTGAGGCGGACACATTTCCACCAATACGAACAGACTGTAGTCTATGAATGAGGGAGTCGAGGATCCAATTGCAGAGGGATGCGCAAAGACCCAGTTCTGCGAGTTTGGTAACCAGTTTGTAGGGGATGATTGTATAAAATGCCGAGCTGTAATCAATGAATAACAGCCTGACATATGAGTTTTTGTTGTCCAAGTGGTCCAGAGCGGAGTGGAGGGCCAGCAAGATCGCATCCACCGTTGATCTGTTGTGGCGGTAAGCGAACTGCAGTGGGTACAGGTTTTTGTCGAGGTAGGAGTTGATTTGCGCCATGATCAACCTCTCAAAGCACTTCATCACCACAGGCGTTAGTGCCACTGGTCGATAGTCATTGAGGCACGTCACCTTACTCTTCTTGGGCACTGGTGTAATTGATGCCCTTTTGAAGCAGGTGGGGACCTCAGACCTCGGAAGTGAGAGGTTGAAAATGTCCGTAAAAACTCCAGCCAGTTGGTCCGCACAGGTTTTTAGAACACAACCGGTAATACCATCAAGACCAGGCGCTTTCATTGGTTCACCCCTCTGAAGGAAGGAATGGAATGATGTTTGATTCCAGAGAAGGAATGGGTGATGCTTCAGGTCGAGATCCTTCTTCAGACTAGTCCGGAGTAAGGGAAATGAGAGATGTAGACAATGATGTAGAGAGAGATAAAGAACAATGAATGAAAAATATGCAAAAAAGTAATGATGGTAAAGGAAACAGGCCATTGTTAGCTGCTTGTTGGGTGAAAATGAGAAAGTGGCGCAACTTGGGTGGGGGAGAGATAGATAGAGAGGGAATGCCAGGGTTACTTGAAGTTAGAGAAATCAATATTCATACCACTGGTCAAAAAACCATAGATGTGTAAGGAGGAACTGCAGATGCACTGTAGATGTTGGAAATCTGAAATAACATCAGAAAGTGCTGGAAGTACTCAGCAGGTCAGGCAGTATCTATGTGGAGAGAAGCTCAGTTGATGTTTGGGGCATTAATGTGTTGTCAGAATTGGGGGAATAAATACAATCAAGCATGTAGCAAGTTGTAGAGAAGTGGCAAGGATGGAGTGACAGTGATAGGGTGGAAACCACGAGAATGAAATCAAAGGTGGCGGTGTTGACTGAGAGAGGGTGGGGAGGACTTGTTAATCATAGCTGTTTTGTATGAAGGAGATGTAAATGGAATGAGAAGAACAAGGACAGAGGAGATAAAGGAAAAAATATAACAGAAGTATCATTTGTTGAAAAACAGAGGGGAATGCAGGATTATCGAGCAGGATCAGCCAGCATCTGTGGAGAGAGAAAAAAAAGTAGGTGTTACAAGTTGATGATCTTTTTTTTGGCACTGGTCAAATCTGACACAAACTGAAAGGTTAGTCGCCTGAAATTGTGGAATCCAATGTTTAATCCAGGGGCAGTAATGTGTCTAGCGAGAAGATGAGGTGCTGTTTTTTGCACGTGTGTTGGGCTTGTTGGTACTTTGCAAGAGGCCAAGCACATCTTTGGTGTTGTACTTGTCACACTTCAGTGTACTGCAGTGCTCAGGATGTGGTTCCCTCTACATTGGATAAACCAAGCACAATTTGCTGACCACTTTCATATCACAAACACTTGTTACACCACTATTGAGCGTTATATATTAGTGCAAATAAACCCCCCAAATCCAAGAGGTTAAATTTACACAATGCAGTTCTGATCAAGACTAAATGAGATGATGTACTTGAAAATTAAATTTGACAATAAAGGGGCTGTCCCACTGTGGTGACCTAATTGGCGAGTTTAGAAGAGTTTGCCCTCGACTCATACTCGCAGCGTGGTCGGCACGAGGTCCTAGGAGGTCTTTGTAACTGTCCTTCACGCTCGAGCGTAGTCCCCACGTACTCGAGGTCTCAGCTAGGCCGCAGCGTATTTTTCAACTTGCTGAAAAATGCCCGAGAGTAAAATAAGATCGCCATGGAAAAAAATAGATCTTTTTTTACTCGTAGGTTTAGTTGAAGTAGGTCGTAGTAGGTCGGCATGTTATTCGTAGGTAATCGAGGATAGTTGAAGTTAAGGAGGTCGTCTTCACTCTCCACTATTCGGTGTCCAATTTTCCCGAAGCTAGTCGAAGCTAGTCTTCAACATAGTTGAAGGAGGCTGAAGGAGGTCTTGAACATAACACATTTTCAAACTCTCCTAAACTCTTCTAAACTCGCCAATTAGGTTGCCACAGTGGGACAGCCCCTTAAAAGGAATAATATGCTTTCCATTATGTGTGTCAGATGTGCTTTGTGTAACTCAGGTTCTGAGTGTTAGTGGAGTTTATGTATCTGCTTGCTATTTGTACCCAGACTGATATCAGTACATGTAATGTAAAATTGCACCTATCTTTCCAGAATTTGTTGCCATGGTGATATTGTCAACAGAGGCATAAGTTAGATGCTCCCCAATCCTCCAGTAGTCAATCTGCATCACAATCTTCTGGTAAATTAATCAGGACACACTATAGCAAAAATAATGCTAGATCAGGAGCAGCCTTTCAAGTGTCTAATGCCTAATGAAAGGGGCGCAAAATAGTGCAACATGTAACTAGTTCCCTTCAGTCTGAATCAGAAGATGGCAAGATATTTTGCTGATTGGACGCGTTGCTGCAGCCTGGAGTGAATTTGCACTATTGTAATTGCTGTTCTAACGTGATGTAGAAACCAGATCCTCCCGTAAAAAGTCATCTGCATTGTTTTTCCTGATATTTTTCCCTCCGTGCTGCTCTGCAAAGAACTTCATATAAAAACTGCTGAATTATTTCAAATCTGTTTGCAAATGATATTACTGGGTTCCCTTGTGTAACCCTGTGCTCTTTCAGATGCAGTAGGTGGTACAATTCAGATTTTTCACACGTCATCACAGTTATGACTTCAGACCTGTAAGGCATTACTCCATTGTGCAAGCTGCACTCTTCCAGGTATTGGGGAGTGTTTACAAATATTTGATGCAGGCTCAGAAGATGAATGCAATGGGGAAGAGGAACATGTGCTTGCTGCTGAAGAACCCTGTACACAAGAGACACTGTCCCTCTGCAAGGACCTTCTGTCAGGAAGTACCCAGTGTGAATGAAGCCTGTTGGGGAACATTTGTTCTCTTTCAGTACCTTAATTTTGGGGAAATTTGCAATGTAATCAGATACCTCTGCAGTTCTCAGCCATTAAGATGCATTAAAAATCGCAAAGTGATTTCCATTGCGATAGCTGAATTATTTGCAACTTTTGTAATGCAGCATTGTGCATAATCAATTTGAATGGTCTGGAATGATGCTGTGGCTTCAATCTATGATCTTCAATTTGAGCGCAACGTAGGCACCAAATGTCAGTTTGTATTTTCTGAAGGCAGAGAATGGATTGAGGATCCCCTAATGGAAAGCTAGGCATTGCGACTGCAAGATGGGTTGATGAGAAGCATGGTCCCTTTGTAAACCTTGGTGATGGCTCTTTTCATTTAGCTGCCTTTCTCCTTTCTTTTTGTTCATTTCTCATTAAGTGAACGTGGATGCACTGGGCACCACATTTTGGAGAGGTATCTACTGTAACTAGCTGGTAGTATTATCACCGGGATCCCAATCTCCAGCAGTTTACTTGAGCTTTATTTGATAGAGAATTGTGCGACGTTATGTCCATTGAATCGGAAGAACTGTGCCTGTCCCTTTAACAAACAGTGCAGCTGCAGAAGCTTCATCACTGCTAAAAGCTGATCTCACAGAGAGTGAGACCATGTTCTAGGCCCTGCCTGCTTTCGAGCCAGTGGCAAGGATCCAGGGGATATTTTTGAAGAAATGTAGGAGCATTAAACCCTGGTTTCCTGGGCAATATTTATCCCTCCCTCAGCATCAGCAACAACAGATTATCTAATCACGATCACATTTAATTAATTTGTGGGAGTTAGCTGTGCAACATTGGCTGCTGCATTTCCAACATTAATTTAACATCAAAAGTACATCATTTGCTGTGGAGTGCATCTGGATGGCCTGAGGTCATGAACTGGTACACAATCAGTTACATGAGGTGAGTCCAATCAATGAATGAATGCTGGAAGAAATAGATGGGTTTAAGCTCATTCTCCCCTTGCCAAAATGATGAGAGCCCTAGGTGGATGAAGAAAAAGGACCTGTTTTCTTTGGTTTATAATTGGGGTACATTGCGTAAAGATAAATGGTAGAGTGATTAGAGACGTTGATTGCTAATTGCAAAGTGTTCCCAAAGAATAAGGGTAAGGGCATTTAATAAATGTGCAGGAACAGCATTTTTAGAACCTGCTGCAATCCACGTAAACTTAATGCAAAGAGGCTATGTGCTTTGGATATTATCTGATGGTCACATTTGGGAACTTTACCAGCCGCAAGTATTCCAGTCTACCACTTGGTATATTTTCCATCTGTAGCTGCAACGGCCAAATTAAGTTGTTCAATTGGCCGTCTGGTATGGTTCTTGCATTATCTGGGCCAAAGGCTTTTCAACTATCAGCATTAATGGTATAAAGCAGAAGCTTGTATCTCCTCTTTATGTAATCTAAGCATGTCAGCTAGCTGTCTTATTGAGTGTTTAAGAAGGAACTGCAGATGTTGGAAATAGAAGGTAGACCAAGCGTAGGCCTGGCAATCGTTTCGCCGAACACCTCCGCTCAGTCCGCATTAACCAACCTCACCTCCCTGTGGCTCAGCACTTCAACTCCTCCTCCCACTCCGAATCTGACCTCTCTGTCCTGGGCCTCCTCCATGGTCAGAGTGAGCACCACTGGAAATTGGAGGAGCAGCACCTCGCCTTGGGCAGTCTGCACCCTAGCAGCATAATCATAGAATTCTCCAATTCCCGGTAGCCCTTGCTGTCTCCTCCCCTTCTCAGCTCTCCCTCAGCCCTCGGGCTCCTCCTCTTCCTTTTTCCTTTCTTCTCCCCGACCCCACCCCCACTCTACATCAGTCTGAAGAAGGGTTTTGGCCCGAAACGTTGCCTATTTCCTTCGCTCCATAGATGTTGCCGCACCCGCTGAGTTTCACCAGCACTTTTGTCTTATTGAGTGGTTGTGATGGAAGTTGATTTTTCTCTCAATGTGGATGCTGCTTTACCTGCTTTGTGCTTCCAGGAATTTGTTTTCATTTCATTGAGCAAAGTAATTGATCATGTTAGGGGGGGGGGGGGGGGGGGGGGGGGGGGGGGGGGGGGGGGGGGGGCTTTCCGTTAATTGATGCTTAATATTTAAAAATTACACGCAGAGGAAAATATTCAATGATATGCTGAAGGCCTCCTTGAGAATAGGTGACATCACTACTAATTCATGAGAATCCACGGCCCATTATTACTTTAAGCGGAGAATTTGTGATGATATTGGGAACCTTGAGTCCATACATCAAGAACACTCAAAAAACACTGTGTAAGGTCAGCTCCAGTTGTCCACTTGCCCACCCATCAGGTACCATCAGACCTATTTGTAGAGGAATCTGCAATTCCCACATTGACCAAGAGAGCCACATCAGATCTCTTAGAACCAGAAGGAAAGCGAGTCATTTGCATCTCAAGCGACTGCCTAAGAAGCAAAAGGATGATTGAGAAAAAAACACTTTATTGCTAAAATTGAAATTAATTCCTAACAGAATACTATGAATCCCCCAGTACTGTGATGTGATAATGGAAACTACAACATGTGCAGTGTATGCAGAAATTAACTTATAGCTTCTTGATATGGATATTCATTGCTTTCCCTCAGTAAGATTTTAAATGGTTAACCCCAGGGTTAGTTAATGGTTAGTCAGCAAACCTTTTAGTTCCAAGTGTTGAAGTGAACCAGAAAGGGTTTAAACATGTTTTGCCATTTGTGAGAAGATGGAGCCCACTTTAGTTTGCTAATATATAATTGTATGGGTGTCAATATCTTCCTTATAATAGGATCTAATTGAATATTAATAATATTTATCTTAGCACAGTATGGGTATGGTGACTTTTCATTTTTAGATTAAAATAAAATTTACAAAATATTTCAAATATTCAAAACATTAACAAATGTTAAGGAAAATGTAGAAAAATCCATAGTTAGACATGATTTACAATTGCTACGAATAGAAAAAAGCTTTTATTTCTATGTCAGAAAAATGAATTCTAAAAAAATAGTTAAAATGATGTGACTCATTGTGACTAGTTCACAAGTTCATGAATGATCTGTTGAACGTAAGTTTCAGACCTTCTTAGAAATGAGACTGGAAAACTAAAAAAATGTGATATTTATTCATGACCACCAGTCAGGACCATTGACCTAGGATTACTCATAAAAGAACTAAAGAATCATGTAATCCATTCTGCAAATGACAAGAGAACACTTCAAGAAATACTGACAGCATGTAATAATTCAGGTACCATAAAACTTGAAAGATAATTATAATTTGCTTGGGTTACCAAATTCCTGATCCAAAACATTGGTAGGAGTTCTGGACTTTCTTATAATGTAACCCCCAAGTTTAGTCCAAGCAGTATATAGAAATTACTGATTTAGAAATTGGACAAATGGACATAATTGGACAAATGGACATAGTCTACTTTCCTTTATGTAAAACAGGGTAGAAAGGTCTGCCTATTGCTGCCTAATTAGCTTGGAAACATGTTCAGTGACATTTTGTTGGTGAACTGACTTCTTAAAAAAAACTAAGGGGAAGTATAGGTCTCATGCAGGGGTTGGCAACGTACAGCCCATTGGCCGAATGTGGCCAGTGACCCCAAATCATCCGGCCCACGGGCATATATTTTTTTTTCCGTAATCATCCGGCCCGCAGACTTCCGCCATCTCCGATACCTGGAAGGCAATTTTCAGACCAAGGGTTGGGTGAAATACCGTGAAAAAGATTTATTCAATCCTGCTGCCCATCGCCCTGCATGAGGCCAGGCTCCTCCTCCCGGGCCCGCGGCGCTCAGGCGCGGTGACGCAAGGAAGCCTGCGCTGGCGGCCGCAATGGCAGAGCCACTGAGCGCGGCGGAGCGCCGAGCTCTGGCTGTACCACATCCTGCGCAAAGCCGCCGGCACGGCCGCGAACCTTCCGTGTCTGGGCTTCGCTGTCGGGATCGCGGTTGTCAGTATCAGATTACTTGTCAGATTACTATCTAAATTATGTCAAGTTGGGAAAAGGGGAAGTACAACGGGATCTGGGGGTCCTAGTTCATCAGTCTATGAAAGTAAGCATGCAGGTACGGCAGGCAGTGAAGAAAGCGAATGGCACGTTGGCCTTTATAACAAGAGGAATCAAATATAGGAGCAAAGAGGTCCTTCCACAGTTGAACAGAGCCCTAGTGAGACCACACCTGGAATATTGTGTGCAGTTTTAGTCCCCTAATTTGAGGAAGGACATTCTTGCTATTGAGGGATTGCGCGTGGGTTTACAAGGTTAATCCCCGGGATGGCGGGACTGTCATATGCTGAGAGAATGGAGCAACTGGGCTTGTACACTCTGGAGTTTAGAAGGATGAGAGGGTATCTAATTGAAATATATGATTGTTAAGGGTTTGGACACGCTAGAGGCAAGAAACATGTTCCCGATGTTGGGGAGTCCAGAACCAGGGGCCACAGTTTAAGAATAAGGAGTAAGCCATTTAGAAGGGAGACGAGGAAACACTTTTTCTCACAGAGAGTTGTGAGTCTGTGGAATTCTCTGCCTCAGAGGGCGGTGGAGCAGATTCTCTGGATGCTTTCAAGAGAGAGCTAGATAGGGCTCTTAAAAATAGCGGAGTCAGAAGATATGGGGAGAAGGCAGGAATGGGGTACTGATTGGGGATGATCAGCCATGATCACATTGAAGGGCCAAATGGCCTACTCCTGCACCTATTGTCTATCGTCTAATAGGCCGGGGATGAGTGAGTGTGATATTTGAGCCACCGCCTTCAGGACAGAGCCAAGGCAATGGTATGTGGGTACGCCGTGTTCATGAGCGTCCGTAACTAGGGGCCAGTGCTCCGGGTGACGTCCTCGAAGGGGTGGGATCTATGTGAACACGTGATTTGATGCCTGCCGATGGGGGCGGAATCCATGTGTACATGTGATAGATGTGGCCTGCCATCCGCTCACAGACATGCGTCCTGGCCCCTATGCAGAACAAGGTTGCCGACACCTGGTCTAATGAAACATCATGAACATAACGTTAAACTGTTGTGTTTTCTCTGTTTCTCACTCTATGGATGCATTGGCTGTGTTTAGTCAGATTTCAGAATGGTATTTTGCTTTTCCAATATTTAATGCTCATTTATATTTGCCTGTGAGAATATTGAAGTGTTGTTAGATTGTCAGTTGTGTGATTTGACCTAGTGATGAAGAAGGATTACGGGTACATTTCCATCGCTGGATGATGAGTGACTTGAGGCTAAACTTTATCCCTGAAGGAACCAAGCCCGCTTCAAATGTTTGAATACCATCTCTCTTCCATTCTTCCTTTGTGGTTACTTGTCCTAATACACACACATGGTTCAGTGTCAAAATGTGTTCGAATGGTGCTCCTGGGACAAATTAAAGTGGTATAATAAAATGGCAAGTTATTTTTGGCAGCATCTATGCTCATCTTGTTTAATTACACCCATACGCTGGGCAAGGCAGAAGGATAATTAGCATCCATGAAATCAGTGTAGACATTCATCAAGGTTGATTCTAAATGCATGGGGGACAGTGAAGAGGTGGTTCAGCCATTAAATGTTGCCAAGTGTAATTCCAACGGGTTGGAAATTGCCTCTGCAAAGCATCACGTTTTCCTGATGCAACTGGATGACTTATTTCCATTGCCATTTTGTCCACTTACCGTGTACTCATCGAAGGCTCTGTTCACCAAAGGACACAGCTTATGCTGTTTCACGAGCAAGGTTAATGTTTCAGTCTATTTTCTAATAGTTGTAAGTTGAGTTCGAAATTTCCAGAAGACACATTTTGGAAGCACTGTAGAAGTGTAAACATTTATATTTGGAAAGTTCATACTTCAAAGTCAGTGGATTAGTATATCTACAACCTTTATTCATTTAATTGTTTTGTAAATAACTATGGACAAAAATGGCAATTGGTTTGTATTATTGAAACTCAAGTAGTGTTTGATGTATCATTGATGAACTTTAATTTAGCTCACGGTCTGGACAGATTCAGTGCAGATTGGCACCCTTGGCTTTAGACTTGCCATTTCATTACACTCACATATGCAGCATTGACATCTTTGGCTCTCTTCAGTGCAATCAAAATTGAGTTCAATCTGGCAACAAGTGAGCATTTTTGCTTTGGTAGCCAAGATCTTGAAGAGAGAGAAGTATAACCACCATTCCAGTGCGGCAACACACTCACTGTATAATCTCAGTGCAAGGAGTGTTATTTATCTTTCTTAGTAGGTTTATTCAAACCAAATTTAGAACTCAAATCAGCATACCATCACGTTAAAGTGAAGCGCGTTTCAAGGAGCATCTATTGATGATCTCTTTATGTACAATGCTTAACACCATGAATGAAAGATGTTAGGAAGCAACATTACAGTTGTGTAATGTTTTCAAATATTCAGAGGTATTATGGAAACTCTCATACTTTGCATAAACCCAGTGCATCTTATTTAGTTTCATTGCATGTTGGGCAATGAACTGCAAATCAAATACTGTAGTGAAAATATATTACAAGCAGTTGCCTCATTTGAAAATGAAATTTCAAGAGTGGCACACTTTGTTATCTAATTTGGCTGTTTTTATTCTGAGAGCTGATGAATGAAGGTGGCCTACTGAGATTGACATATGGTTATTAGCAATTGTTGCGGAAATAGGCAAAGCCATGATATACAGCTCTGTTTACATGGTACCATTCATGCTGTTTGGAGTTGGTTTGGACTTTGTAGATTCAAAGCAACTTGCCATTGCATTACAGAAAATGTGCAATAACAATGGGTTTGTGTTAGTTTGTCTATTAATCTAGATGTAAATTACCAGCAGCTGAGGATATGGATTAATGTTCGTTTGTAAACTGGCAACTTCAAAAATGCTGCAGGCATAGAAACATATAAAATAGGTGCAGGAGGTGGCCATTTGGCCCTTCAAGCCAGCACCACCATTCATTGTGATCATGGCTGATCGTTCCCTATCAATAACCAGTGCTTGCCTTCTCCCCATATCCCTTGACTCCACTAGCCCCTAGAGCTCTATCTAACTCTCTCTTAAATCCATCCAGTGACTTGGCCTCCACTGCCCTCTGTGGCAGGGAATTCCATAAATTCACAACTCCCTGATGAAAGGTTTTTCTCACCTCAGTCTTAAATGACCTCCCCTTTATTCTAAGACTGTGGCCCCTGGTTCTGGACTTGCCCAACATTGGGAACATTTTTCCTGCATCTAGCTTGTCCAGTCCTTTTATAATTGTATATGTTTTTATAAGATTCCCCCTCATCCTTCTAAACTCCAGTGAATATTGGAGTACTGGAGTATTTGGAGTACTGGAGCATTGGAGTATACTGGAGATTACTGGAGTACTTGGCATCACCCGACCCAATGCCTCATGGCCACTTTCCAAAGGGCAGGATCTACAGTTGTGTGGATGCTGTAAAAATGAACACATTTCTCCAAATTAAACATCAAAAGCTACTCTGGATTCAGGACAAAAATCAACTCAGAAGAGTAACATTGGATTTATTCAGAAACGGGTATATTTGAGTAGATAAAAATGTAAGGTTGTGAAAGGCAAACAAAGCTCGAGATAAATGCGATTTGATTGTCCTGACCAAGTACCTACTCTTTAAAATATTTGTAATTAATTTATTTAGTAATAAAGGGTTCACTGAGTTGAATCCAGATAACATTGAAAGTAAACATGATGTGGACAGGGCTGGTGCTGGAACACTGGGCTGTTGAATGACCACATTGGGCAACACAATGGTGCAGCAGCCTAGCAATCTGGTTTTTGACCTGCGTGGCTGTCAAAGGAGAATAGATTGTACTAATTCCTGGAACATCATCAGGTATTGTGTTAGACATGGGAGGCAGCTATCATTCATCTCATTTGGTACCGGTTTCAATTGTGCCATCTATATAGTTCCAACGCTGTATAGTCTATCGATGTGGACTGAGGAAGGAATTCAGATGACCATGCTACCATTTATATTTTTTGGTGGATTTAAGGAAAATAATTATTTAGTTCACTTTTATATTTTGTAAGATGTATTATAGTTTTTCTGTCATTTTAGAAATCCAGGAACATGCTGAGCCAGAGAAGGGTTTCGGCCCGAAACGTCACCCATTTCCTTCGCTCCATAGATGCTGCTGCACCCGCTGAGTTTCTCCAGCATTTTTGTGTACCTTCTGAGCCAGAGAACATTGTAAGTCCAAACCACCATTTGTGGCTCAGCATTCTCTATGGACACTGAAATATTGGTATGCTATCCTTCATGTGCTGCTAAGTACCAGCAGTATGTTTAACCATAAGACCATGCCTGGTTCTGATCCTGTTCCTTGGGCTATCACTTCCAACTGAAGATCATTCATAACAGATCCTGGCCAGTCCTTCTGTCCTGGGACACAAGACTGATCAATGATCCAAGCTAAATTGCTACACAAGCCCAAAAAGATATGGTTTCAAAATTCAATAAATATGTCCCTGTCTTTGCATATCAGTACAATACCAAAAACAAGGACATTTTAAATACTTTTTAAGAATATGTAAGATTATTAGATTTTAAAATCTGGAAGAATGGAGATTGAGCATTTCTTAAATAATAAATCAGTAATCTTGAATGTATCCTCGTGAATAATATGATTCAGTGGGAAGTATACTAATTCAGTCATTTAGTTTGGTTCTATGTATTTTTAAAGTATTTATCCTCTTCAAGAATGTGTGAACAAATATCAGACAGGAAAAGAGCAAACATTTCTGCTCACGTCCTGCCCATCACAATGCAAACATTATCTCTCTAACTGGAGCTGCAGAATCTTCTGAGATATGAAATAAAACCAGTCCAGTGGGGAAAACAAATCTGGATAATTCCCTTCAGAGCAGTTGTGTAGAAAACGAGTCCATGGATCTTGCCATTTTGTCTGTTGTGATATCGGTCACTGCGACAGATAATCTTAGATCTCTTGGCAACAGAGTGAATCATTTCTTCTTGAGCCCCCCTTAACCTGTGCTTTACATCTCCTCTTTTCAAATAATACAACCCCCCCCCCCCCCCCCCCTTCTCTCTAACCGAGCCTAACTAATCCAGTTGAAATAATTTGTCCATCTGAACACAACCTGGTGTTTTCAATTATACATAAATCATGAGCAAACCAACACTGGGACAATTATTCTTCAGAGTAGATATGATAGACTCTTGATGTCTATTTGGGTAGTTCAAGTCAATAATTGAGAGCCATATTGCTGTAAGTGTTGAGGGTTTCAGGTGTTATCCATTCTTTGTGTCTTTAGGTCCTTCTCCCTAGGGCCTCCTCACAGGTTGAGCTCCAAGTAGCTTTTAGGTATTCCCACTCCTCATTTATTGCCCATCCTTCCTTCCTCCTCTGCTGTAGCTCTGTGTTTCTCCTTGAGAGGGTACCCTTGATATTATTCACCATTTGAGTACTACTGAGATATTCAATGCTGTATTTACCTCTTTGGCTTTTGGCCTGGTGGTGTCTCTTCAACCTTAGCTTGAATTTCCCTACATACGGACAGACTCTCACAAGCTGCAACAAAACTTGGTCTTACACCCAATACAGCAAAGACACAGGTGATGAGGATCCACTCCTAAAACAGCAACCCTATCCTTATGCACACAGCACTGCTCTCGAGGAGGTAGAAACATTCACATACCCAGGCAGTGTTGTGGACATCACCGGAGGGGCAGAGGTAGACATAAAAAGTAGAATCAATAAGGCTAGTGTGGTGTTTAACATGCTCAGTAAGATCTGGAGCTCAAAACACCTCAATCAACACCAAAATACGCATCTGTAACTCAAATGTGAAACAGGTGATGCTGTATGGATCAGAGACATGAAAACCAACAAAACACACAACAAACAGGCTGCACGCATTCATTAACACCTGCCGTAGGAGAATACTTAACATCTGGTGGAGAGACAAGTGAAGCAATGTGGACCTGTGGAAAAGAACAAGCCAAGAGCCCATTGACTTACAAATTCGAAGCGAGAAAATGCAGTTGGATTGGACACAGCCTCAGAAAACCTGCCACAAACATCACCCAGCAAGCCCTGAAATGGAACCCCCAAGGAAAAAGGCAAAGAGCCAGGAACCCCAGGAACAGCTGGAGAAGAGGTGACCAGACAGAAATGTCTGAGAGTGGTTTCAACTGGGGCGATCTCAAAAGAACCTCCAACAACCGAGTGAGGTGGAGGACATATGTCAACGGCCAATGCTCCCTAAAGGAGCAAGGGGCTTAAGAAGAAGAAGAAGATATGGCTGTAAGATTATTGTTGTGAACCAACAAACAACTAAGCATTAAGACATCTGAAAAACTAACCACTTAATACCAGTGTAGTTTGGAAACGTTGTTTTTAAAATAGATTTTAGAACAGATTTTAAGGTAAACAAGGGCCGATGGACACTATACTTTGAACAAGTATAACAGTAACCATGATGGGGGGTCCCATTTATAATTGGGAAGCTTTTTAATTCTGTAACAGATTCGAGTCAATTGAAGTCATGTGAATTAGCTTTGTTTTTTTAAAAAGTGAGGCATTGAAAGCAGAACAGGGTAAGTGTGTGGTGTTAATTGAAGAGTGGAATTGGAGTAGTACAATTATGGTGACTCAGGGGTGATGGCAAATGAAGGTAGTAGGAGGAAGTAGGGAAAAGTGTGACATCAGTCACTGGTGAGTGTTTTTTGACATCTCTAGCTGTACTGGTGAGTGCAGCTTAAACTTGGAATGGGAGCCGGGGAAAGAAATGAACTATTAGGTGGGTAATTGGTAAAAGTGATTAAGCTTTCCCCAAGGTTTAAGATGGTTCAGAATTAATGGTAAGGTGATTTAAATAAAATGAAAATAACTGATTGCATATATATATATTATATATTAGGAATTTGTTCATTCATATTAGATGATAGGACAGCATAAATGTCCAGTTCTGGCATGTTCCTGGATACCAGTGTGATTCAGGCCAAATACCGCTCAAAATTCAACCTTCTACCGCTGCACGACAGAGAGCATACTATCGTATGGCATCTCTGTGTGGTATCTCAGCTGCACGGAGGCGGAGAGGAGAGCTCTTCAGCGTGTCGTCCACGGAGCGCAGAAGATAATTGGGACACCGCTACCAGCCTTCCGCACACGGTGCCTCAGGAAGGCCATCAGCATTCACAAAGACTCCTCACACCCTTGTAATGGACTGTTCAAACTACTTCCTTCCGGCAGACGTTACAAGGCCTTCCACGCCCGAACCTCCAGACTCAGGAACAGCTTCATTCCCAGAGCTATAGCTGCTGTGAACCGGCCCTGCTGAGTGCCCCCCACCCCCACGGACTGTCTCCCTCGGATGGTCACTTCGCACAGACACATCTGCACTTTAGTCTGTTTTGACTATTTTACTGTTGTAATGTTCTTTGTACAAACCATGTTCCCAGGGATATCTAAACCAAAGGGCTGAATGGCCTACTCCTGCACCTATTTTCTATGATTCTATGTTTCTAAATTTTAGTAGTTACTTAAGTTATGATGTCGGATGGAAGCTGCATACCCAAATCTCGTTGCACTTATGTGCAATGACAATAAAATATATTATTATTATTATTATTATTACATCTACATGGAGCTTCCAGGAAGATTGTTCCCATGTTGGGGAAGTCCAGGACAAGGGGTCACAGCTTAAGGATAAGGGGGAAATCCTTTAGAACCGAGATGAGGAGAACTTTTTTCACTCAGAGAGTGGTGAATCTCTGGAACTCTCTGCCACAGAGGGTAGTTGAGGCCAGTTCATTGGCTAAAAGAGGGAGTTATATTGGCCCTTGGCCATTATGGAAAGGCAGGTACGGGATACTGAGTTGGGATGATCACCATGATCATATTGAATCTAGGTGCAGGCTGAGGGCCGAATGGCCTACTCCTGCACCTAATTTCTATGTTTCTATGTTTCTATGTTTCTATGCATGTTCTACCTGCCACTGTGTTTCCTCCAGTTTTCTCTCGTCCGATAGACATGCAAGTTGATGGGTTAATGGTCACTATAACCTGGTGAGTGAAAGAGTCCTTGGGTAGTGTAAAGAAACTAAACGGGATTAGTGCAACTGGGTAATTGATGATTGCGCATACTCCATGGACTGATGGCCTGTTTGTGTGCTGTATCTCTCTATCCCTCCATCACACCGTGACAGGAATTATAGACAAAAGTGCTGGAGAAACTCAGCGGGTGCAGCAGCATCTATGGAGCCAAGGAAATAGGCAACGTTTCGGGACGAAACGTTGCCTATTTCCTTCGCTCCATAGATGCTGCTGCGCCCGCTGAGTTTCTCCAGCACTTTTGTCTACCTTCGATTTTCCAGCATTCGCAGTTCCTTCTTAGCCAAGAATTATAAACTAAGTCGTAGTTGACAGGGATTAAAATTGGAAAGATGCAGTAAATCAAAGAATAGGCACAAGTCTGGAGAGACAAATATATTGATTTGGGAAATGCTAAACAGACTGTAACTGGAGGTGAGACTGTATAAAAGTAGGAGTAAGATAGCAGATAAGGCAAGAGGTTACAAAAATAAAAGAAGAACAAAACCAAAAGCTCAGCATCAGAATGCAACAGAGCATTGGAAACAAAACTGAAAAGAAAAAAAAGGTAGAAATTGGCAAGTATGATTGGATTGCCATTAACTGGCTGCTGGATAACATAATAATAATAATAATAATAATAATAATATTTTTTATTGTCATTGCATATAAGCGCAACGAGATTTGGTATGCAGCTTCCATCCGATGTCATAAATGAGAACCTGAATATTGAAAGACAATAGACATTAGGTGCAGGAGTAGGCCATTTGGCCATTCGAGCCAGCACTGCCATTCAATGTGATCACGGCTGATCATCCCCAATCAGTACCCCGTTCCTGCCTTCTCCCCCATATCCCCTGACTCCATTATTTTTAAGAGCCCTATCTAGCTCTCTCTTGAAAGCATCCAGAGAACCTGCCTCCACCGCCCTCTGAGGCAGAGAATTCCACAGACTCACCACTCTGTGAGAGAAAAAGTGTTTCCTCGTCTCCGTTCTAAATGGCTTACTCCTAATTCTTAAACTGTGGCCCCTGGTTCTGGACTACCCCAACATTGGGAACATGTTTCTTGCCTCTAGTGTGTCCAAGCCCTGAAAGGTGTGTAACATTTAAAGAGGACAGGAACATGTGGATGGGTGGTAATATCAATTAATGATCGCCTGAAAGCTATACGGAGGGATGTCCAAAGCTCAGAAAATCTAAATGTTGAAGCAGTTTTGGTGGAGAAAGTGCAGGTTACAATCAGATCAGCTATGATCTTATTGTATAGCATAGCAGGCTCCAGGGCTGAGAGGTTTACTTCTCCAAATTCGCATGTCTGTGTGATTACAATGCACATTTTTTGAGATAAATTGATTTTCATTTGCATTAATCAAATTACAATCTTACTTTCCTAAATACATCAAGTAATATCCGTAAAGGGAAAACAAATACTGCTTTGGCACATGGTGGATTTTGCTTGGCAGTATACAAGTGTGTAAGCAGAAATTCAAAACTGCTTTTTTTGTGTGTGTGTGTGTGTGTGTGTGTGTGTGTGTGTGTGTGTGTGTGTGTGTGTGTGTGGTGTGTGTGTGTGTGTGGGTGTGTGTGTGTGTGTGTGTGTGTGTGTGTGTGTGTGTGTGTGTGTGTGTGTGTGTGTGTGTGTGTGTGTGTGTGTGTGTGTGTGTGTGTGTGTGTGTGTGTGTGTGTGTGTGTGTGTGTGTGTGTGTGTGTGTGTGTGTGTGTGTGTGTGTGTGTGTGTGTGTGTGTGTGTGTGTGTGTGTGTGTGTGTGTGTGTGTGTGTGTGTGTGTGTGTGTGTGTGTGTGATTAGTTCCCAAAATAATACTCTGTCCAATATTATGTTCTTTTGGTGTTCAGTGCATAATTTATTGCCATTCATTAAGCATTGTATCACAAACATACACTTATGTGGTCTCGGCTAATATCTTTAAATATACTACAGGACTGCCTTGGGGAAACAAATTATGGTCAGTATGGTATTTAATGGTTGTCTGCCAGGACCAGAACACTTTTCATCTTATTATCACAATCGGCAACTGTCCTCTCCTCCATTAACCTTTTAGCTCGTCCCCCGGCAAATTTAGTTTCCCATTAATTCATCTTCTTGTATTGTGGTGTAAATACCGCTGACCATTGATTACTTCAGCAACAAACAGCCATTGAATGTTCCCGACTGTAATCATTTTTTGTGATACATTTGAGCAAACGGAAGGATTTTATAGAACAGAGTTTGAAAATGTTCCTAAGGATACAGGATTTCCATTTGCCATGATGGTGTTGATAATATCTAAATAAATGGCTATTGATGCTCTGCTGATTGCATCATGAAATCTGTGCATTTAAATAGATGCATCCATCTTATGGCTTGTTTATTGATTAAAAGTGTCGAGAGAAAATAAATCTGTAAATTAAAGGCTTGTTCTTAAGTACAAATTAGTAAACATATCAAATGTAATTGCTCATTAGTGCCTGAGGAGCATAAATCAAACTATTTGAGGTAATCCTTAAGATTTAACTTTGGTGTTTAGTTTTAATTCCCGCTCTTTCTCTCATCCCGCCTCAGTGTTTCTGGTACTATTGACAAATTGATGGGTACGGTTCCTCCTGACCTTTGCTAAGAGGCTATTATTGATGTACCTTCACAGTAAGAGCTGTCAAGGTACTCAGTGTTGATGGGACCACAACAAAGTCTGATTCCATCCTCTAATATTTGCAAAGAAATCAGAGATTGGGAGCAGGAAAGGTTCCCCTGTCTGACCCTATTGATACAGATATTTTTAATTACACCCAAACCATTAACACAGATTGATCCTGGAATCCTCTTTATATGTTTCTTTGTTGCTTACTGGATACGCTCCAATCCCTATTCACAACCTTAAATTCTAGATAACAAGAGTAAAAATCAACCTTGCATTTTTAAGAGTGCTCTGCACACATTACATCATTAAAGTTTCAAATCTAAGCAGTGTCCATGTTGGCAAATGATTCCTGAATGGACAAAATCCAGAAACATTGTTAACGCATTGTGTTTGTATTTTGAACATGTCAAACTTTGATATTGAATCATTGGCACTGTGTGCTGCCCAGCACTTTCATTGTATCTGTTTGGAACATGATGTGGGTTATTATACAAAGTGCCTGCTGATGAGAAAGGCAGCTGGGTGGATACTGATTGCTCTTGAGGAATGCATCGGATTGCACACACTGTGATGAGAGAGAGAAAAAATCAAAAGCTGAAGCCAATATTGGAACAAGATTCAGTCTTTAACACTTCAAGCCAAATAACTGGGCAGTATTTAATGTATTATGCTCCGAAGCAGAGAATTACACACCCACCTCCCCCCCAAAAAACAGCCCGGGAAATGTCCAATATAAGTAAATCCTGAACCTGTTGACTAGACTCTTTCTTCCTGGACAAATACTCTCTCGTGTTGATATTAAATATTTTATCAGCATAACAATTCACTACTTTTCAAAGAAATACTCAAAGTACAACTTAAGATGGACACAAAATGCTGGAGCAATTCAGCAGGACAGGCAGCATCTCTGGAGGGAAGGAAAGGGTGACATTTTGGGTCAAGACCAGACTGATGAAAGTATCATCATAATTAAGATCAAAGTAATTGTCTGTAAAATAATTTTTGTAATGGTTTATTTTCCTAGTCCCTGCTCAGATGACCCATTTTGGAAGTGCCTTTAAAAGCTACATTTAGAGCTAATGGAAATATCAAATTACGTAATTTGACAATTGCAATGGCTTTGTTAAAGAAGCAGATATGGAAATATGTAACCTAATGAATTAAGTGCGTATCGATAATATTTGGTAACATTTAAATTTAGGAGACATGTGTGAAATGTTGTGAAATCTTCATTGGACCAATATAAAAATAATACATTGCCGTTTACATTAAATAAGTTAAATCTACCCAAAATGGCACCGATTCCTTTTCTCCAGAGATGCGGCCTGGGTTACGCCAGCATTTTGTGCCTGTCTTCAGTGTAAACCAGCATCTGCAGTTCCTTCCAACACACTAAATCTATTGCCAGTTCCCCATAGTCTCCAGTTTGTGTCTACTTCATCTTTAAGTAGCCTCAAATACAATGCTTTACCTTGCACTTCCCTCTCTGTGGTGATTTCCAGAGATTCATCACCCTTTGGGTGCTTTAGTTTAGTTTTCCATGCTTTAGTTTCATGAGACTATTGTCTAACTTTGTAATTATATCCACCTTGTTGAGATTTTTCCCACTAGCAGAACATCTACTCCGTCATAGTCCCTTGTTTTGACAAATTTAAAAGAATGTAAATTTAATTTCTTCAGCTGCTTGCAATAGGATAACCCTCTCATCTGAGCAATTAGTCCTCACCTCCATTTTCAACTGGTCACTTCAACTCTCAATTGTGCCTGCTTGTTTCAAGTCAGCTGTGATCATACCAGTCCCCAAGAAAAATAACATCACCTGTATATATTGTCCTTAGTACGGTATTGTCTGTATTATTTATTGTGGTGTATGTGGTGGTTGTATTATACTGTATTGTATCTGTCTGAGAGCGAACCAAGACACATTCCTATCAACTTGTTGACATGGCAATGAATTTCTTGAATCTTGAATCTTAGTTTAGCACATGTCAGTCTTGTCAGCACTATAAACTTAAAAAGATGCTCAACATTTCAAATAAACTGCCATTGTCAGCTTCAGCAAGTTCAAAGAAATGGGCATAATTTTATCATGTATAGACAAAAATGCTGGAGAAACTCATTGGGTGCAGCAGCATCTATGGAGCGAAGGAAATAGGCAACGTTTCGGCCCGAAACCCTCCTTCGCTCCATAGATGCTGCTGCACCCGCTGAGTTTCTCCAGTATTTTTGTCTACCTTCGATTTTCCAGGATCTGCAATTCCATCTTAAAATTTTTTTCATGTATGTTCTCGGATCACTGATCCGCTCGCCAATGTAAATACCTTTTATGATTTACTATCCTAACTCTGAGCGCAATCATCATATTTTTTCAAATTGAAAAGAGTCTCAGTGTTTGGGGTAATATATTTTTTGTGTTCCGTTCCTTCTTGTTTAATCTTTCCATATGAATTTGCAGACTCTATGCCTTCTTCACAACTTGTTTTTGCAACCTATATTTGTATTGCCAGCAAATTTGGCTATAATTTAATGAGAACTATCATGCATGAATTGTACGTAACTGAAGCCCTAAATCATTCCCATGGTTTCCTATCAGTTACATTTGCCAACCTGAAAATGGCTCATTTATCCTAATTCTATTTTATGCTAGTTAACCAACCTCCATCTGCATGTTATTCCCAATGCCGTGAGTTCCTTGCATAGGCAGTAACTTTTAGAGAGAGGGACTTTGGCAATATCTTTTGGAAATCCAAATACACTCAATCTGTTGGTTCCATTCATCCACGCTGCTCAATATATCCACATACATCCTTGAGAAATTTGTGAAAGGTATCCCTTTCATAAAATGGTGTTGAATTTATTAAATGTCTTCAATTATCGAAATAAATAATGTCTTGCCATTATCCCGTAGCTTTCTACTTCCTGCCTAATCCCTTTCTTAAATTGGGCCCTTCCTTTTATTTTGTTGTGATTTTCCAAATGCTGGAATTCTCCAGACCCAAGAGAAATTTGAAGCATCACAGGCGATGCAACCACTATCAGTGCATGATTTTATTTTGAGATCACCAGCAGGCAGTTCATTAGGATCATGGAACTTGCCAGATGTAACTGGGAAAATGGACAAGGGAGAGCCAGTGGATGTAGTGTACCTGGACTTTCAGAAAGCATTTGATAACATAGGGGATTAATGGGCAAAATTAAGGCACATAGTATTTGGGGTAGGGTGCTGACATGGATAGAAAATTGGTTGGCAGACAGGAAACAAAGAGTAGGGATTAACGGGTTCCTTTCAGAATGGCAGGCAGTGACTAGTGGGGTACCGCAGGGTTCGGTCCTGGGACCGCAGCTATTTACAATATATATTAATGATTTAGATGAAGGGATTACAAGTAACATTAGAAATTTTGCAGATGACACAAAGCTGGGTGGCAGTGTGAACTGTGAGGAGGATGCTATGAGAATGCAGGGTGACTTGGACAGGTTGGGTGAGTGAGCAGATGCATGGCAGATGCAGTTTAATGTGGATAAATGTGAGGTTATGCACTTTGGTAGCAAAAACAGGAAGGAAGATTATTATCTAAATGGTGTCAAGTTGGGAAAAGAGGAAGTACAACGGGATCTGGGGGTCCTTGTTCATCAGTCAATTAAAGTAAGCTTGCAGGTACAGCAGGCAGCGAAGAAAGCGAATGGCATGTTGGCCTCCATGACAAGAGGAGTTGAGTATAGGAGCAAAAAGGTCCTTCTGCAGTTGCACAGGGCCCTAGTGAGACCACACCTGGAGTATTGTGTGCAGTTTTGGTCTCCTAATTTGAGGAAGGACATTCTTGCTATTGAGGGAGTGCAGCGTTTGTTCACTTGGTTAATTCCCTGGATGGCGGGACTGTCATATGCTGACAGAATGGAGCAGCCGGGCTTGTACACTCTGGAGTTTAGAAGGATGAGAGGGTATCTTATTGAAACATATAAGATTATTAAGGGTTTGGACACGCTAGAGGCAGGAAACATGTTCCCGATGTTGGGGGCGTCCAGAACCAGGGACCACAGTTTAAGAATAAGGGGTAGGCCATTTAGAACGGAGATGAGGAAACACTTTTTCTCACAGATAATTGTGAGTTTGTGGAATTATCTGCCTCAGAGGGCAGTGGAGGCCGGTTCTCTGGATACTTTCAAGAGAGAGCTAGGTAGGGCTCTTGAAGATAGCGTAGTCAGGGGATATGGAGAGAAGGCAGCTACGGGTACTGATGGTGGATGATCATTGAATGGCTTGAAGGGCCGAATGGCCTACTCCTGCACCTATGGTCTATTTTATTTAGCCATCTACTTTTAAACAGTTTTTATCATTGTTTCAAGTTCCTATTTCTCCTTTGCATCAAACTTTAAATTATTATTGTGATACTTTTCATGTCTTTTATTTCGAAGATAGATATAAAATATTTGTTCAGAGTCTGCCAAATCCCATTATTAATTCCCCAGTTTCATACTCCAAGGTTGCAGTATTTATAAATGATGCTCGCTTTCTTTTAATCTACTTGTACGCCCACGTTAAACAGTTTGTGTGTCTGAGGTTCTAAGTCCATGTTCTTCTCTTTTTAATAGATTAAATTTAAGAAAGTACACATGTTCGCATTCTTCTCCCAAAATGTATTCTATTTTGCTGCTTTACATTGAATATGAAACAATCTGCTAACCTGCTTGTTTTTGTTCTCCTGAACTCGCAACCTTTAAGTTAAGACACTGGGTATTTAGATATTATGATTCCTTTACTTGCTATCATGTAAATAAATGCATCATTCCAGCAAAGCTCCAAATCTCCATAGCCAATCTCAGTGTCCTGTTCAAGAAGGAAATAATTCATGTCTTTGTTTTTAGTTTCCTTTTAAACAATTTCAGATCCATAAAGATGCATTTTTAACCTTATCTTTCTTTTATCACCATTACTCACATTCATTTACCAAACAGGCTTTGAGAACTTGCATGTCAACCTGACTTTGTTACCCCCCAAAATATACATTGTTATTTCCCACAGTAAACTGTTTAACTTGCCTTTGGTAAGTCTTTGACCTCTTGCCTTGTGTTCTACTTTTCATCTTGGCTCGTAATAAGCAGCGATGGAAAAGGGCTTTTGGGAGATCAGAAGCTCATAATGGCCCCGATATTGATTCAGCCCACGTTCCCCAGAATGATACCTGGGCTTAAAACGTTAAATTAAAGACTGTTTGAATAAACAAAGCTTGTATTCTGTTAAACATAAAGCAGCAAGGATTGGTTTTATAATCTAAGATCTATTAAAGCAATTGATTATCTGGGGATTGAGAGCAAGAGGCCATAATCTTAAAACTGGAGCTTCAACTGTTTGGTGTGATGTTGTTAAGCTGGAAAGGATGCTGAGAAGATTTATGAGGATGCTGCCCAGGACTCGAGGCCCTGGGCTATAGGGAGAAGTTAAACATGCTATGACTTTATTCCTTGGAGTGAAGGAGGATGGGGGGTGGTCTTTTATGGGTGTATAAGACCATGAGGGGATTAGATAGGGTAAATGCACCTTGTCCTTTACCCAGAGAAAGAGAATCAATACCCAGAGGAGATGGGTTTAAGATGAAGGATGAATGATTTAATGGGAACCCAATGGGCAACTTTTTACACAAAGGATGGTGGGTGCATGGAACAAGCTGCCAAAGGAGGTAGTTGAGGCTGGTACTGCCGCAACATTAAAAAAGACATTTGGACACATAGATGGATAGCATAGGTTTAGAAGGATTTGTGCCAAATGCAGGCAGGTGGGACTAGTGTAGGCAGGTGGGGCTTGTGGGTCGACCGGCAGGTTGGGTCAAAGGGCCTGTTTCCACACTGTATGTCTCTAAAATAAAAATAACTCCTCTTTAAGGGCAATAGAAATCTGGCTCCTCAAAAGACTATGGATCTTGAAATTATTGAAACTTTCAAGAATGAGGTTGATTTGAATTTTATTAGGAAAGGGTATCAAGGGATATGTAGCAAAGAAAAGTAAATGGCATTGAGCTGCAGAACAGCATTAGAATTGGTTGTTGGAATGTGTGATTCCAGTTTTTGTATTCCGCACGTCTTGACAGTAAAGGGATCAGTCCTCTAAGGAGTCTTTCCAGTGAACTACATCTCAATTCTGCGGCCAGGCCTCCATTAAACCATTAACCCAATTGAACTTCAGTCAGCTCAACATCTGTAGTTCAAAATCATAGATCCATAGCCTTTTGGAGAGTCCCAGATTTCTATTGCCCTTAAAGAGTTGATTTTTTATTTTAGTCATACAGTGTGAAAACAGGCCCTTTGACCCATGCAGACCATCTACACTAGTCCCACCTGCCTGCATTTGGCACATATCCTTCTAACCGTATACTATCCATGTACGTGTACAAATGTCTTTTAAATGTTGTGACAGTCAGGTCATTTTGTATTTCAAGAATTCTCTTTTGCTTAATTTGGAGAAGGGGCAGAATGATCAGTTTCTGGCAATAAGATGTATATATAAGATGGGACCTTGTTTCAAATAAGTGATGTTACTCCTCCTGTTTAAATCAGTTCCAACAGTTTGATTATAATTGTATTAAGAAGATAGCTGATAGATGATATTTACAGACTTTGTGATCCATCGCAAGTTTAGGATTTGCAAAACATCTGAAGAAAGGGTTCGGCCCGAAACGTTGCCTATTTCCTTCGCTCCATAGATGCTGCTGCACCCGCTGAGTTTCTCCAGCATTTAATCTACCTTCGATTTTCCAGCATCTGCAGTTCCTTCTTGAACATCAAGATTGCTTAAATTGCTATAATAAAAAGCTTAACACAACTTTATCTTTGAAGCAGGATAGGCACACTTGTCTGTTCTAAATCAGTTTGTACAATATGTCCCTCGCGAAATAACACAGGGAAATGTATAACTGGACTCTTTGGTTAACAAACAGTTTTCTCTCTCATTAAGAAACATAAAACATGGAGTATGCACTTCAGTTGCATATGTATCAGACAGTAGATATTTTACACATTTCACTGTGCTGATTTGGCAAAACACGATTTGTATTGAATCACAGAATCGCATAAAATCACAACATTGGGAATCTGAAACGAGAATAGGAAGGGATGAAAATACACAGCAATGGGTTAAGCAGCATTGGAGAAGAAGGAAAAATAGCTAAAGCCTCAATTTGTTTCTACAGGGTCCGTAAAGATATTCCGTATTCAATTGTTGGATAACCCCCTGAAGTTTGCACACAGCTATTGGTCACAAAAAAGTGACTTGCCCAATTGTCTGCCGGGTTCACCTGATGCTAAATATTCTGAACAGCTTTTCCATGCATCACTTTGCATAATTTTCTTTTTTGGGGGGTTACGCATAATCATCTCATGCATCAAGTTCCATAGAAGTACAATTTATCTAACAACCGGTTATAAAGGAATGACTAACTCTCAGAGACAGTACATATATGACTGGGATCATCCTTCCAATTATCCTTCTTTCCACTTGCTTGTGTGCCTACACTTACTTGGACATTTATTCAGATCCATCTTTCTTTCGAAATATCCCAGAATACCAGAAATTAGATTGAATTTGTTTTCATTTGGACAACTGTTAACTGGACATAGAACATAAACACAAAGCTACCAAAGGAATGAAAACCGCCTTGCCTTGAAACATTGCAAATGTCACCTCCCCCCTGAAAAATCCATTGATGTAGTGCAACCACTTGATCAAACTTTTGTGTACCTTTCAAGAACTTATTTGGGCAGAATGACATAAACCGTCCTATTGTTATCATTTTTCCATGACAAATAAAACTGGCCTGTTCCGTTTTTTAACCTGCAGAAAGGCCAATCAAATGCCAATTTCCATCCTCCATGCACTGTGGTTATTATCTTCAGCCAAGTAGGTTTTGAACTTTTCTCTTGAGGTGTGAGATCCTGTATTTATCTCTGTTAAATTCTTTGCTTTGTTTAGACCACTTGTGAATATCGTTTGGGCAGCTCCATTATATGTTGTTGCTCTCCACAAACCTACACTGTTAAGTGCACTTTGTGAATTTGACTAAACTGGCATTGAATTTCTGTCACTTTACGTAAATTAGTGACAGATGAGTGTTTTTGCTTCAATCTGGAACATTGTGCTCAGTAAATCCCCCCCCAATTAATGGGGGAGTCAATTATTAAAGAAGTAATAATGGCGCATTTGGATAGCAGTAAAAGGATTGGTCCAAGTAGCATGGATTTATGAAGGGGCAATCCTGCTTGACTAATCTTCTGGAATTTTCTGACGATGTGACAAGTAAAATAGATGAAGGAGAGCCAGTGGATGTAGTGCATCGGGACTTTCAGAAAGCCTTTGATAAGGTCCCACACAGGAGATTAGTGTGCAAAATTAGAGCACATTGTATTAGGGGTAGGGCATTGACATGGATAGAGAATTGGTTGGCAGACAGGAAACAAAGAGTAGGAATAAACTGGTCATTGTCAGAATGGCATGCAGTGGCGAGTGGAGTGCCACAAGGCACGGTGCTGGGGCTGCAACTGTTTACAATATATATTAGTGATTTAGATGATGGGATTAAAAGTAACACTAGCACATTTGCAGATGACATAAAGCTGGGTGCAGTGTGAACTGCGAAGAGGATGCTAGGAGGTTGCAGGGTGACTTGGACGGTGGGCAGATGCATGGCAGATGCAGTATAATGTAGATAAATGTGAGGTTATCCACTTTGGCAGCAAAAACAAGGGGGCAGATTATTATCTGAATGGTGTCAGAGTAGGAAAAAGGGAAGTGCAATGAGACCTGGGTATCCTTGTACACCAGTCACTGAAAGTAAACATGCAGGTACAGCAGGCAGTGAAGAAAGCTAATGGCATGTTGACCTTCATAACACGGGGATTTGAGTATAGGAGTAAAGAGCTCCTTCTGCAGTTGTACAAGGCCCTGGTGAGACCACATCTGGTGTATTGTGTGCAGTTTTGGTCTCCTAATTTGAGGAAGGACATCCTTGCTATTGAGGCATTGCAGCATACGTTCACGAGGTTAATCCCCGGGATGGCGGGACTGTCATATGAGGAAAGATTGGAAAGAGCGGGTTTGTATTCACTGGATGAGAGGGGATCTTATATAAACATATACAGTTATTCAGTCTGAAGAAGGGTTTCGTCCCGAAATGTTGCCTATTTCCTTCACTCCATAGATGCTGCCGCACCCGCTGAGTTTCTCCAGCACTTTTGTCTACCTACAATTATAAAAGGACTGGACAAGCTAGATGCAGGATAAATGTTCCCAATGATGGGGGAGTCCACAACCAGGGGCCATTGTCTAAGAATAAAGGGGAGGCCATTTATAACTGAGATGCAAAAAATCATTTCCACCCAGAGAGTTGTGAATTTGTGGAATTCTCTGCCATAGAAGGCAGTGGAGGCCAATTCACTGGATGCATTTAAAAGAGAGTTAGATAGAGCTCTGGATGCTAGCGGAATAAAGGGATACGGGCAGAAGGCAGGCATGGGTTACTGATCGTGGATGACCAGCCATGATCACAATGAATGGTGGTGCAGGCTCGAAGGACCAAATGGCCTCCTCCTGCACCTATTTCCTATGTTTTTATGTTTCTATGACAGTTGTAATTTTATTCACTTCTGTGGCTTCCTCTGGCAGCCTATTCCACATACAAACTATCTTCTGAATGGAAATTGACCCTAAGGTCTGTCTGTAATCTCTTCCTTGTCACCTTAAGCCTATGTCCTCCAGTTTTAGAATCATCCATACCTGGGAATAAGGGAGTTGGTTGTCTGTGAATGTCAACCATCCCTTTCCTTCCACTGATGTGGCTGGACCTGCTAAGTTCTTCCAGGAGTTTTTTTCCCCAAGTTCTTAGATATTTTTTTTATTTCCTCTAACCTATTTAGGGGTTATTATGTGCGCAGGCATATTAAATCAAACATTCTACATTTTGGATAAGTATAATTGACATAAATTGTTATTATTGGCGGTAGCTTTATAAAATCATCGCTGATGGAACCATTCAGTCAAGTGAGTTTATACGTTTTCTTGGGAAACTCATTTGGACAAACTCTCTAGCATTGTTTTCATATGGTGTTTGAGTATTTATCTCATTGCTATTCAAAAGATTACTGTGAAATATGTGCCCACTACATATCAATAACACCTGCACTGAAATATAATACTACAGTTGTCCTGCATTTCTTGACATAATGTGAAGGGTTTCAACATGATGTTGCCACTCCATTATGTAAATGACCGTAAAGGAAACTTATTGAACTTTCTCTCAAACATCATTGGACACCCTTGAAGAAAATGTATCTAGTTGTCTTCATTGTGACCAAAGGAACTTAAAACAAATATTCATTTTTTCTCACTTTAAGATTTAGTTTAGCTTCTCAAAAGTGGATGTGAGAAAGATCTGCATTTAGACGTGTGTGAGGGAAAGTAAATTTCGGAGAGATTAAATCAGCTGAAAATGACAATGTTTTTGGAACCTACTTCCACTCCACTGACTTGAACACTCAATCAGCCTATCCTGGCGCCTTGGCTTGCCAATTTCAATATTCATGGGAATATTTTTAATATCTATAACTTAATTTAGTATGTGCCAGTTTTCACTGTTCTTCAAACTTAAACCAATGATAACTGACAATGCTATGACAAGAGAGGGGGCTGAAAATTGAACATGGAAATTTACCTCAAAGTGTCGTGTTTTAAGCCTGTTGGCTTGAACCATTCTGTGGAGGGCTCTTTGCACAAAACTGGCACAAATAGTGGAGTTGCTACCTCACTGCCACAGCGACCCAAGTTCAGCGGTGACTTCTGATGCTGGATGCGTGCAACTTGCATGTTCTTCCTCTGACTACACGCATTTTCTCTGTGTGCTCCAGTTGCATCACATTTGCCAAAGACATGCAAGTTGGTCGAGCTACGGCACTTTAAATTGCTCATAGTAGAATCTGGGGAACGTTGACGGGGATGTGGTCCCCTCTGTTGCACACTTCAACATGTGCTAACAAGTACCCAACCTATTTTTAACAGCCTTGATTTACTTGGCGTGCTAATATGAAGCGAGCATCATTATAATTGAAGATAGACACAAAATGCTGGAGTAACTCAGTGGGTTAGGCAGCATCTCTGGAGAAAAAGGTGATGCTTCGGGATGGGACACTTCTTCAAACTGGTGACGTTTCGTGCCAGGACCGAAAATGAAGGGTCCCGGTCGTCAGTCACCATATTAAATGTCACCAGTCTGAAGAAGGGTCCCGACCCGAAATTTCACCTATTTCCTCCAGAGATGCTGTCTGACTTGTCGAGTTACTCCAGCATTTTGTATCTATCTTCTGTATAAACCAGCATCTGCTGTTCCTTTCTAAATAATCATAATGCAGTCATTCCTATTGTTAGCATATGTCAGTATAGCAGATATCGTTGCAGAACAGCAATCAGAATTGGAAACCTATCTGACAAACCCCCATTCAACCCCCGCCCAACCCCCCCCCAACCCCAGCCAAACCCCCGCCCAACCCCCGCCCAACTTCCACCCTTCCAAACTTCCACCCAACTTCCACCCAACTTCCACCCAACCCCCACCCAACCCCCACCCAACCCCCACCCAACTTCCACCCAACTTCCACCCAACTTCCACCCAACCCCCACCCAACCCCCACCCAACCCCCACCCAACTTCCACCCAACCCCCACCCAACCCCCACCCAACCCCCACCCAACTTCCACCCAACCCCCTTTCCAACCCCCACCCAACCCCCACCCAACTTCCACCCAACCCCCACCCAACCCAACCCCCACCCAACCCCCACCCCACTTCCACCCAACCCCCTTCCAACCCCCACCCAACCCCCACCCAACCCCCACCCAACCCCCGCCCAACCCCCACCCAACCCCCGCCCAACCCCCACCCAACCCCCACCCAATTTCCACCCAACCCCCACCCAACTTTCGCCCAACCCCCACCCAACCCCACCCAACCCCCACCCAAACCCCCGCCCAACCCCCACCACAACCTCAGCTTCTTCCCATCAACAATCTGCTTCTTTAACTACCCTGCACATCTCTAATCACAACACTACCTCAGCACCGAACCACAAAGGGTTTGTACTACTGTTGGTGCTCTATAAACGTTGGGATTTTGCACTATCATTGTCTAGTTTACTTAGAATAACTGATAATTTATTGCACTTTTAAAATGCTGTTTAATTTATTGTGTCTGGAAAGCAGTAGTTTGAAGAATTTCCTGATCCTGGTTCATGTCCGGTGCATAAGATAAACACTTTCAACTCCCGACTCTTGGCTTGGGAACTGAATTAGCCTTTGGAATTTGTGCTATTGGAACTGAGATCTATCTATTAACTGGGTGCTTGAATCTTAAGATGCTATAACAACCTGAATTTATAGAACACGTTTAATGTTATAAATGATCTACATATTTTGGTTTGTGCACTATTGTGGACATGTTTACTTACAATATCTGATCATTGATTGCAATTTTTGGTGTTGTTGTATCTAGTGTGACTTTAAAACTACAGCAAGTAGAAATGTCATTACTCTGTTTCATGTCTGGTGCTTATGACAAATAAATACTCATGACATGGGGACCAAATCCGCTTTTGGAATTTATGCTTTTGGAACTGAGATCAGTGAACTTAGTGTTGTGTTACGTATCAATAACAATCTGAATTCATATAATCCACTTAATGCTGTAAAATGTCCTTTACATGGAACTATTTTGAAAAGAAGTCAGCACCAAGCCAAAAAAAAGTTCATAAAGGAGTCCAAAAGGTTTGTGTAAGGAGTAGATTTATAAGAACGTGCAAATAAAAAGGAGGTAGCACCAAAAAATCAAAGACATTCAGGAAGGTGAATTCTTGAAAAGTGAAGATATGGGAGTGAAAGGAAATTAGGAAAACTGGAAAAAACAAAGTTTTTGAATGCAACATTAATTATCAGAGTTTTGCAGGACATGCATGGGGTTATAGAAATGAGAAGGAATGGGCCAAAAACTGATTTGAGACAAGGATGAAAATTTGAATGACTTCTAGTGTTGCTAACAAAAGCCAATGTTGATCACTTTATCACAAGAGCAGCAGCTTTAAATCATAGTGGGATATGAGGTGTTGCACCAAACCAGGAAGAATACTGGGACCACATTGCAGCTCTTGAAGTGTTCTGCCATTATTTCCAACATACAGTTCTGCTCTGGTTCATTTGGCCTTGCTATTATTTAGATGTAGATTTGTATTAGTTCTTAAATACATTTGAATTATAAGATATAACCAGAGGGTTTTACAAGCAAATCGTTGACACAATATGATGCACCAATGCTCATATGCTTTAAATTATCAAATCATTTGATTCTGACATATAAGGTTGTGATACACAAAACGTTCCCATACTCTGATTACATTTTATAGTGTTTATCTAGACATTTTTTATTACCTGGATTTGGTTTCACTGAATATTAGTGAAGCAAATTAAAGTAAATGATTAAGAAATGTAAAACATTGATTTAATCAGTAATATTTTTCGTCAGAATAGACAGAGGCTGCAATCCTTACTGTTTAAAAATCAGAATTCAGGCAAAGGGGTCAAACAATCAGTCATTTAATATTGGTGCAAAAATATGCTTTGGAGTGGAAAGTCGAATAGCATAGCCATTTGAATTTCACTTTCAAATCTTTGCATTCATCTTCTGAATGAGTCACAATATTCAAGATTCAAGATTCAATTTAATTGTCATTTGGACCCCTTGAGGTCCAAATGAAATGCCGTTTCTGCAGCCATACATTACAAACAAATAGACCCAAGACACAACATAATTTACATAAACATCCATCACATCGCTGTGATGGAAGGCCAAAAAAACTTATCTCTCCACTGCACTCTCCCCCCCCGATGTCAGAGTCAAAGTCAAAGCCCCCGGCTGGCGATGGCGATTGTCCCGCGGCCATTAAAGCCACGCCGGGTGATGCGAGGTCGCACACTGGGTCTTGGTGTTAGAGCCCCCGGCGTGCGCTCGCAGAGTCCCGCGGCCATTCCAAGCCGCGCGGGGCGGTGATGTCAGGCCCTGCTCCAGGAGCTCTTCGACCCCGCAACTCGGGCGGGAGAAGTCGCCGTTGCGGGAGCCCTGAAAAGCGGTCTCCCTCCAGGGACCCGCGGGCTCCCGGTGCCGCCATCCGCCAGACCCGCAGTTGCAGCCTCCGAATCTCCGGAGGTCGGGCCACAGCAGCAGCAGCAGCAGCAGCGCTCCTCCACCGCTCCACCCACTCCGGACTCGGCCAGCTCTGCGACGGTGACGGTGAGTCGTCAGCACCAGAGTCCCCGGTCTTCTCCTGTTGGAGGCCGCTCCTCGTTGCAGCCCCAACGACAACGGAGACCCGACAAGAAAAGGTCGTGTCTCCCGTGCAGGGAGAGATTTAAAAGTTACCCCCTCCCTCCCACCCACACACACACACACCCCCAACAAAAAATAACAAAAACTACACAGAAACATAGACAAAAAATAATAAAAACGCGGACGGGCTGCAGAGGCCGCTGCTGACGAGAGTTGCGCCGCCTACCGCCTACATATGCACCCCATTTAATGTTTTTCCAGAAATATTCACTGTGTAGCATCTCATACCCATTTTATTGTGGAGCTCCAGGCTGTTTCATTTTCAGTGAAGTGTGTTTCCAAGGCCAAACAGATCTTCCAGCAATTAAGTTATGCAAATCATGGAGTTATCTGCTCTGTTACATTGTGTGACTTTTTATGCCTCTAAGAACGCACAAATAATGTGAAGGATAAATCAAAGTGCACGCAAGTTGTTATTCAAATTCATGATCCAGCTGTTCGTAACCTCTGTGAAGACTGAAATTATTAACAAAATGGATTGTTATCATTGGTCTTAATACAAAATTAAATTCCTCAATTGCTCATGATTTGTTAGCAGACAATCCAGATGAAGGAAATTTGCCAGTGTAATCAGTGTACAGAATTTATGTCAATGACATCATTAGCTCCTGAATAACATTCTGCGATTATTAATACAGAATTGTCCAAATCTATCGACAGGTTCCATTTTACTTTTGTAGAACTGTGGGGCAAAAGATAGACAAGTTGTCGAAGGTGGCATTTTCCTAAGTCTTTTATGCTTTAAGACAGAAGTGTGCATTGTTTTTAGATTGCAAACAATACCATCACTACAGTGAATTGAAACTAAACTTGCATGCATCTTAAGCTTCAGAAACTGAATGATTAAAGTGTGATGATTAAGGTAATGGTATTTAAATAACCAGATTCAAGATTAAGCCTCCAGGCTTGTGAAATTCAATAGCAGAAATTAGTAAAGAAATAAATATAACTGCAGGTTATTATTTCATTGCCAGACATTGCATTGTTTTTAAAGCCCAGAGTTTGAACTAATGCAAAAGCGATTTATCGTAGTGTGACAATCCATGAGGCTGAACGTGATTCACTTGCAGTTTTGCCGCTGTGCTTGGAAATTTGTTATTTCTCAGATATTTGCTTAGAACAGTGCAGATGAACAAAAGTGTGGTGTGAGAAATGGCATAGGAGGGGAGAAGAAATTAGACAAAGTAGCAATAGGAACGAGACAAAAATAATATTTCAAATTATATTTGTAGGTTATCTTTTTTTTTCATTTCTAACCCATAATTTACAACCCTCCTTTAATTATCAGGTTTTGCAGCTGAACCTAAAGCCAGCCTAACATTACCTAATAAGCAAACTCAACATCATTGTTGACCATTGAAGATTGAACAGTAGCGAGATCCTCGCTTTTTGCTATAGAATGCTTCCTCTGGTGATTCAGGTTGCAGCACTTTCTTCTACAATACTCTTAGGCTTTTAGTTCTGTGGATTCAATGACGATGAAAATGTAGATGGGTTGGTGAGTAAGTTTGCAGATCGCACACAAATTGGTGGTGTTGCAGACAGTGAAGAAAGTAGACAAAGGATACAGCCAGATACAGCAGCTCCTTCTTCCCCTTATCAAACTGTACAACTCCCCCCCCCTTCTGTCATGGGGTAGACTGACTCCTCATATCCTCCCCTCAAATCTCCAATCCCAAATCCTTTCCACTTGTCACTTTAATTTCATGTTTCATGTCTCTTGTGTTTTATGACTGTTGGCAGATCCATTTTCCTCTTGGGACAAAGTTCTATTGTATCGTATCGCGGGATGTAGATAAGTTGTTGATAAGGGCAGAAAAATGGCAGGTGAAATTTAATCTGGGTAAGTGTGAGGTGTTGCACTTTGAGAGGTCAAATGTAAAGTGAAAGTATACTGATAACGGCAGGACCGTTAACAACATTGATGTACAGATGAACCTTGGAGTGCAAGCCCATGGCTTCCTGAAATCAGCAACACAAGTAGACGAAGTGGTAAAGAAGGTGTTTCGTATGCTTGCCTTCATCGATCAATGTATGAGAGTCAGGAAGTCATGTTGCAGATTTATTTGTTCAGAGACTCGATTATTTATTTGGAGACTTGACGATAGTATCTGGTTGCCCCCTTACAGAAAGGATTTGGAGATGGTGCAGAGGAGGTTTACCAGAAAATGTATTGCGTATTGGAGATATATGGGGCAAGTGTATTCAGAAAGAGTGGTAGATACCTGGAACATGCTGCCTGGGATGATGGTGGAACTCGATATGATAATGGTATTTAATGGATTTTAGATAGATTTGTGAATATGTGGGGAATGGAGTGATATGGATTATGTGTAGGCAGAAGGGATTAATTTAAGAAGGATTTTGTTTGACATTGACATAATGGGTCGAGAGGCCTGTTCCTGTGTTGTACTGTTCTATGAGCCAGAACAGTTATGTGATGGGTGAAATTCATAGCACCAAAACAGTAGACAATGAATTAAGCAGATACCCAAACCAGCAAAAAAACAATTCTTGCTGAAAGGATGAATGGAATTTCAGTGGAGAAGATGACCAGTAAAACTACGGGCTAACCTATAGAATTATCTACTGTATACAGATTAAAATTAATGAATAATGTCTTCATTTTGCAATGTAATTGGAATATGATATTGGATTAGTGCATTTTGGATCATATTATTTTGTGCCATAGGTATTTTCGGATTGGTATGTTTACTGCCAGCAATTTATCTGCAGGCTTGCATAATATTTTGTACATTATAAAAGGCTTCTGGTTTATATGTTATGCTATTGTTGAGAATCTGCAATTAATATAACGTTAGCTCTTCTTCTCATTCTTTGCACTCGTGTATTTTCAATTGTTTAGCAGGGTTTTTCATTTTACCCCTCCTATCCTTAATAAAGTCGCAATGCTGTTTAATAAAAAGAATAAATACATCTTGGCCTTGTATTTCCTTGTGACACAGAAGGAACCCATTGGACACAATAATTCAAGATGGCTCCCAGAGCACACCACTCAGTCCCACTCCCACACTAACTTTTCCGAAATGTATTTTCTCTCATGGCATCAACTTGCCTTTTTCTTCTGCAAATTAACTGCATGCACTAGTGGCGAGTTATGGCAGCCAATCAATCCACCATTTCACGTTTGGGAGGTGGAAGGAAATTGGAGCACTGGGGAAATTCGTATGTTGTTGGGGGTGAATATGCAGATACTGCATAGACAGCACCAAAGGTTAGGATTGAACCTGGCTTACTGGAATTGTGCAGAGCAATACTAGATAGTGTACGTACAGGAGTGGTGACCATTATATCTTAATTGTTCTCAATTCGGATTCTTCACTGTGTTCAAATGGGCCAATAAAAAACTTTGCAACCCCGCACAACCTTGTTAGAAGAGAAAACCCTTCACTGTCACCCAAGAACTTCTGGCTATTCAACATTAGTAACGCCTTAGACTACCCAGGGTGGTGACTTAAATGTGTACTTTGCGTATGTGCAGTTTAATGGCCTGGTGCAACAACTGTAACTTGGGAGACCAGCATGGAATTTACTTTCCTGACTGTTGAGCTGTTTAAATCCCCTTTTTAATTGGCTGCGGTTCTTGGTGTGTGGAAGCCATCATTGTGAATTGTCGGAGAAATTTGGAGTCGTGGGCAGAAGAGTGACTGAGTGTGCGTTCAGTTTGTCTGGAGGCCCAAATGAATTATATTGGATGGATTTCATTAACATTAGTAACTGACATTCAACCAAAAAAGCCATAATGTCGGCACATATGAGATGTCCAACTCAGTTGCTGGCCTGGACTCATCAGGAGGAGGTCTCAGTTCAGTTCCATAATCGGCCCACCGAGACCTTCTATCACCCATTCACACTGGTTCTATATTATCCCACTGCCTACACGTTAGGGGTTATTTTACAGAGGCCAATGAATGTGCATGTCATGAGGGAAAAAGGAACTAGCCAGGATGGTGTTGGTCTTTGATGATGCTGGATGTTTCATTGTGGCAGCACCTCCTACAGATTGCTTCGATGGTGGGGAGGTCAGTGCCCGTGATGGACTGGGCAGTGTTCTCCACTTTTTGTAATCTCCTCCATTTCTGAGCATTTGAGTTGCGAAACCAAGCCATGATGCAATCGATCGTGATGCTCCCCGCCGTACACCAGTAGACGTTCGAGAGAGTATCTGTTGACATACCAAATTTTTTTCTGCTCTGAGAGAAAAAATAAAGTGCTGTCGATGTGCATCTTCTGCCGTTGATTCTATTTGAGCAGCTTGCTGCAGTTTTTCATTCCAAGCAATATTAAAACAGTAATCAAAAAGTAATACAAAACTGCAGATACTGGAAATCTGAAATATAAACAGAAAATGTTGGAAATCCTCATCAGGTCATATAGTGATTACAGATTAAAAAAAAAGCCAAGTTGGATAAAATGCAGTTTATTTTTAAGGATATTTTAATGGATTTTGAGGCTCAATTGCATATTTTAAAGGACCTTGTTTGGCTTTAGGCGTTGAGGGTGGGGATGTCTGGGGGTTTCTTACAGTTGAATGGATATCTGCATCTTGAAATAGGTAGCATCAGGTTGTGAGGCCAGTGGATCTCTCATTTCAGTTGTCTTTTCGTCATTGAATACCACTTCACTTGTCCCACAATGTTAGTATGCCCCTCATGTGAGCACTCAAAGTATTACGTTTTTTACGTTTTATGTTTAAGAAACAGTTGGACAGGTACATGGATAGGACAAGTTTGGCTGGATATGGACCAAGCGCAGGTGGGTAGGACTAGTGTAGCTGGGACATGTGTGGGCAAGTTGGGCCGAAGGGCCTGTTTCCACATTGTATCACTCTGTGACTCTATTTGGAGGTGAAAATGTATTCAAATTTGCAATTCATTTTAAAGCCAATCTCTCCCATCATAAATAATAGTAGCAGTAGGCCATTTGGCCCATCGTTTCTCCTCTGCCATTAAATCATGGCTGATCAACCTATCCCTCTTAACTCCATTTTCTTGCCTCCTTCCCATATTCTTACTAACCAAGTTCACCGGTAGGCGGCGCGGCTCTGGCCAGCAGCGGCCTCTGCAGCCTGTCCGCGTTTTTGTTATTTTTTGTCTGTGTTTCTGTGTAGTTTTTTGTTATTTTTTTTGTTGGGGTGTGTGTGTGGGGGGGGGGGGGGGTGGGGGTGGGGTGGGAGGGGGGGGGGGGGGGGAAACTTTTGAATCTCTCCCTGCACTGGAGACCCGACCTTTTCCGTCGGGGTCTCAGGTGTCGTTGAGGCCGCAACAAGGAGCGGCCTCCAACGGGAAGAAGCCGGGGACTCTGGTGCCGACTCACCGTTGACGTCGCGGAGCTGGCCGAGACCGGAGCGGGTGGAGCGGTGGAGGAGCGCTGCCGCTGCTGCTGCTGCTGCTGCTGATGCCGCTGCTGCTGCTGAGTCGGAGGCTGCTACTGCGGGTCTGCGGACGGCTCGGACGACCCCGCGCGGCTCCCTGGAGGGAGACCGCTTTTCGGGCTGCTGCAACGGCGAATTCTCCCGCCCGAGTTGCGGGGTCGAAGAGCTCCTGGAGCGGGGCCTAACACCATTGCCCCGCGCGGCTGGAACGGCCGCGGGACTTTGCGAGCACACACCGGGGGCTCCAACATCAAGACCCGGTGTGCGACCTCGCACCACCCGGCGTGGCTTCAATGGCCGCGGGACAATCGCCATCGCCAGCCGGGGGCTTTGACTTTGACTGTGACATCGGGGGGGGGGGGGGGGGGGGGGGGGGGGGGGGGGGGGGGGAAGAGTGCAGTGGAGAGATAAGTTTTTTTGGTTAAGTTTAAATGTCTGCACAGTTATGTGATGGATGTTTATGTTAAATGTAATTATGTTGTGTCTGGGGTCTATTTGTGTGTAATGTATGGCTGCAGAAACGGCATTTCGTTTGGACCCCCAGGGGTCCAAATGACAATTAAATTGACTCTGACTCTGACTCTGAAGTATCTGTCAATCTCTGCATTAAAATTGCCCAATGACTTGGCCATCACTGCCGTCTGTGGCAATGAATTCCACAGATTCACCACCCACTCACTGACTAAAGATATTAACTTCCAAAAGTTATGTCAATATATTGTGAGGTTATGCTCTGTGGTTGTAGTCTCTCCCACTAGTATTCACTGGAGTTTGGACGGATGAGAGGGCGGGGCCTCATAGAAACTTGCCGAATAATGAAGAGCTATTGGGAGAGGATGTGTTGGCTGGGACTCTTTTTCCCTGGAGCGCAGGAGGATGAGGGGTGATCTTATAGAGGTATATAAAATCCTGAGAGGAATATATTGGGTAGATGTGCAGTCTCTTGCCCAGAGTAGGTGAATCGAGGACCAGAGGACATAAGTTCAATGTGAAGGGGAAAATATTTAATAGGAATCTGAGGGGTAACTTTGTCAAACAAAGCGTGGTGGGTGTATGGAACAAGCTGCCAGAGGAGGTAGTTGAAGTTGGGACTATCCCAATGATTAAGAAACAGTTAGACAGGTACATGGATAGGGCAGGTTTGGAGGGATATGGACCAAATGCAGGAAAGAGGGACATTGTTCGCTGGTGTGGGCAAGTTGGGCCAAAGGGCCTGTTTTCACACTGTATCACTCTATGACCATTCGGCACGTTTCAATGAGGGTGCCTCTCATCCTTCCAGACTCCATTGAATACAGTGCCGTTAAATGCTTAAGTTCCAATGTTTCTATCCTAGATTTTATATTTTCTTTTGTAATTTTGTGCAGCAGTTACTATTTATTCTACTTAACTACTGATTATAACTACAGACCACAAAGGGTGGTGGGTGTATGGCACGAGCTGCCAGAGGAGGTCGTTGAGGCAGGGACGATCGCAACGTTCAAGAAACAATTAGACAGGTACATTGATAGGACAGGTTTCGAGGGATATGGGCCAATGCAGGAAGGTGGGACAAGTATAGCTGGGACATGTTGGTCGGTGTGGGGAAGTTGGGCTGAAGGGTCTGTTTCCATGCTCTATGACGCTATGAGTCTATAACTATTTTTATAGTATTTTAAACCTGGCTACGTGAAAGCTTCTCTGGGTAATAATGAAAGACCTCCAAGTGTGAACCAATGACACCTTAAACCCCTCTCTGAACTTTTCTCTAGTATAAATACAAGATATTAACTGAGCATGCCTCTGATGTGTGAATGAACAAATGGAAGGAGATATTAGAAAATAGTAGGAGAAGTTTCATATATTTAGTTTTGAAAGCTTCAGTATTATTTTTGAATGTATCTAACATTGTTTCTGTTGGATCAAAAGTACAAACTTGAAGATGGATATATTTCAGGCTATGGATCTGGCCAATTTTTAGCACATTGATTAGCATTTTATGTTGTTGTAATATTATAGTTCCTTGTTCATAGGAAATACATTAAATGAATGAAGCCATTGTGGTTATTATGCCTTATCTACGGTTCAGAATTTACACATTCAACTGTAAGTTGATGTCAACAAAATAGAGAAGGATGTCAACAAAATAGAGAGAGTACAGCGGAGATTTACTAGAATGTTGCCTGGGTTTCAGCAACTAAGTTACAGAGAAAGGTTGAACAAGTTAGGGCTTTATTCTTTGGAGCGCAGAAGGTTAAGGGGGGACTTGATAGAGGTTTTTAAAATGATGAGAGGGATAGACAGAGTTGACGTGGAAAAGCTTTTCCCACTGAGAGTAGGGAAGATTCAAACAAGGGGACATGACTTGAGAATTAAGGGACTGAAGTTTAGGGGTAAAATGAGGGGGAACTTCTTTACTCAGAGAGTGGTGGCTGTGTGGAATGAGCTTCCAGTGAGGGTGGTGGAGGCAGGTTCGTTTTTATCATTTAAAAATAAATTGGATAGTTATATGGACGAGAAGGGAATGGAGGGTTATGGTCTGAGCGCAGGTATATGGGACTAGGGGAGAATATGTGTTCAGCACGGACTAGAAGGGTCGAGATGGCCTGTTTCCGTGCTGTAATTGTTATATGGTTATATGGTTTTCTTGGTTCTTTGAAATGCAATCACTCAAAGAAGATGCATGGTGTTTCATGCCTGAGCTTTTCTTGGCTCCACATTAGAGCTACTTACTCCCGTTCGAGTTTTCCTCCTACGCTCTTTTCCTCCAGCACCACGTCATAGGCCTTTTATTGACTCAACCTCCACAACTAACTGGAAATTTATTCCTAATTTTAATAAATGTCTGCACAAAAATACTCGTGCTGAACTTTTAATTATACCTCTGATACAATTTCTAATTCATCAGCCAACTCATCTGAATAGTCATCTTTTGCAGTTTACCCCTTCAAGTCAAGTCACATTTATTTATATAGCACATTTAAAACTCAACCTTCATTGGCCAAAGTGCTTTACATTTGTATAAGATTAGTATAAACAAACAAACTACATACATATATACATATAGCCCTTGCTCAGAGGACGTCAAGAAAGTCTTGGGAGTACAGATGAGTTTTTCATCTCGACTTAAAGGAGTCGATGGAGGGGGCAGTTCTGATGGGAAGGGGGATGCTGTTCCACAGTCTAGGGGCTGCAACCGCGAAGGCACGGTCACCCCTGAGCTTATGCCTAGACTGCGGGATATTCAGCAACCCCAAGTCGGCCGATCTGAGGGACCTGGACGTGGAGTGGTGGGTGAGCAGACTTTTAATGTAGGTGGGGGCAAGCCCATTGAGGGCTTTGTAGACATGGAGGAGTATCTTGAAATGTATACGGAACCGCACAGGGAGCCAGTGGAGAGAGGCCAAATCATTCAAGGTTTTGAAAATTTCTGTTGGATCTCTTAATCTTCTAAATTCCATTGAACAGAGCCCAAACTGTCAGATATTACAACCCCATCGTCTCAAAGCTGTTTTCATTCATGAGAATTGGGAATCTATGTTGCCTCTTTCTGATGGATTTGTTATCTGCATTATGATGTACATAGTATTCAGATTGTGCTCTTATCTGTAACCTCGATGATGTTATTAACCTGATGTGCCTGTTGAAAACGGGGTAATTAAGCCGCTCAGTTTATTGATCTACCCTTGGGGCAATTCCCAATGGTTCGATGCCCAAATGAGCAGATAGCTTATGGCTAGTTTTCACGGGGAGACTTGACGCAAGATGTAGCCAGAGTGGAGTGGTCGTGGTCTAGCACGATATCACACGATATAACGGGGGTAGAGTAAAGAGTTCCCACGGTACTCGGCAATTCTGTCATTTGTGCGAGTGACTTGTCCGTCTCCCGATCTTTCCCGTTAATCGTGAATGAACATCGTGGACTGTAGTGTAGTTAATCACGTGGCACAAATGATGTTACTTTGTTGTCACACACTATATTGGGTTTTTTCACCCGAGCCCTTTAATGAGCTGAAGAATAATCTGTGTTTTTTTAGACAAATGTTGTTTGGTGTGATGCACCTTCTCTCAATATGTGCAAGAAGTCGTCTTTTTATTTTGTCAAATATGAATAAACACTGTATCTCACATTGACCATGATGATTGTGTTATTTTATGATCTACTGAGAGGTGAAACTTTCAGTCTGAAGAAGGCTCTCGACCCGAAACGCCACCCTTTCCTTCTCTCCTGAGATGCTGCCTGTCCCGCTGAGTTGCTCCAAGCAACTGGTGTCTATCTTCAAAGGACTGAGCAGGACTGCCTCTCTCTCTCTCTCTCTCTCTCTCTCTCTCCTCTCTCTCTCTCTCTCTCTCTCTCTCCTCTCTCTCCTCTCCCTCTCCCTCCCCTCTCCTCTCCCTCTCCCTCCCACTCCCTCTCCCTCTCCCTCTCCCTCTCCCTCTCCTCTCTCCCTCTCCCTCTCCCTCTCCCTCTCCCTCTCCCTCTCCCTCTCCCTCTCCCTCTCCCTCTCCCTCTCCCTCTCCCTCTCCCTCTCCCTCTCCCTCTCCCTCTCCCTCTCCCTCTCCCTCCCTCCCTCTTTGATGATGAACCCGCGGGCCAGGCAGCATCTACGGAGGGAAATGGACAGGCGACCCATTCTTCAGGCTGCCTTATGTCTCTCTCCCCCCAACTCCCACCCACACACACGAATGCTGGAGAAACTCAGCTGGTGCAGCGGGGCCGAAACTTTGTCTATTTTCTTCGTTCCATAGATGCTGCTGCACCCGCGGAGTTTCTCCAGCATTCGCGTGTGTGAGTGGGAGTTGGAGGGGGGGGAGAGAGACATAAGGCAGCCTGAAGAATGGGTCGCCTGCCCATTTCCCTCCGTAAATGCTGCCTGGCCCACGGAGTTCCTCCATTCATGCCTGTGTGAGAGGGAGGGAGAGAGAGAGAGAGAGAGAGGCACACACAAGGTGGATGCGAAATCTCACCTGCCTGTTTCAGTGACAGACACCCACCGCCAGTAAATGAAGACACCCCCATCTGTCTCTCCCTCCTCTCCCTCGACTCCCCCACCTTTCCCTCCCAACTCCAGTCCCGTCCCGACCCCCTGGGAAACTGAAGGTTTCCCGCTGTAATTAAAGAGGTCCCACGGTAGACTGTAAAACTGGGACCCTGGTTCTGGACTCCCCCAACATCGGGAACATTCTTCCTCCATCTAGCCTGTACAATCCTGTAGATACGATTAGACAGGTATCTAGTTATTTAATTCATTTAATGATTTCTATCGCCCAGCCTCTCATCTTTCAATCGGGTTCGGCCAGGAAGGAACTGCAGATGCTGGATTAAAACGAAGATAGACACAACATGTAGCTCAGCGGGACAAGCAGCATATCAGAAGGGTCTCGACCCGAAATGTCACCCATTCCTTCTCCCCAAAGATGCTGCCTGCCGTCGAGTTACTCATTCTCTTTAAACCGGCATCTGCTGTTCCTTCCGACACATACACAAGAAATAAGCAACTTTTCGGGCCGAAACGTTGCCTATTTCCTTCGTTCCATAGATGCTGCTGCACCCGCTGAGTTTCTCCAGCATTTGTGTGTGTGGGTGGGAGTTGGGGGGGTAGAGAGATAAGGCAGCCTGAGGCAAGGCTCGCCTGTCAATTTCCCTCCGTACATGCTGCCTGGCCCGCGGAGTTCCTCCAGTCAGAAACTGCTTTCAGACAAAAAGAGACACACTGACATTAATGAATTGCTTGTTAGCTAGTTTTATTAGATTTGTATGTAAATAGCAAACTGGTTGGATTCACTCTATCCAACTTCCGGGTTCACCGTTCGCAGGAGTTCCCACGGTGACCGCAAGAGTTACTGCGGATATTGCACTGGCCACTACGTTCATAAAATGTTGCAATGCTCAACCACAAGTGTACAAGTCACTCTTGGACAAATTCAAACATGTTTGAATTTTCTCCCGAGTACCCAAGTTACACGATTACCTGCCACGGTGGTCCACGAATGCCGTACTGTTACCGCACGAGGTTCCCACGATGTTAAACTCTGGTTACCTCTTGCGTCAAGTCGCACCGTGAAAAGGGGGTTTAAGATGGAGACACAAGAAACTGCAGAATTTTAAATAAAAATCAAAGTGCTGGAGGGTCAGGCAGTATCTATGAAGGGAATGGACATGCGATGTTTCAGGTTGGGCCAATCTTCACAAGATGGTGAAAATGATTATTCTCGGCTGCCTGACATTGATCAGATATTAATTATGTTATTCGGACCCAGATCTATTATAACTTAGTAGCTTGAGCAGCTAACTATGGTAGTTTCTCACCAGTACAACATTGAAACAAAGTGGATTGAACTCCAAAATGGCCATAAATAATTTTTACTTCCCTTGAATCCAGAGCCACAATCTTGCTGATCAATGACACTGTGAACAAATAGCCCTCTCATTCTGTAGCCTCCAGCTTCCTATCCTGGTTGGATGATGCCTATGAGATGTTCACAGCTACTGAACCTGCCCCTGGCTGGGTTTCACAATCAACATCAGTGCAATAATCATTTATCTCCTGCTGACTTTTAGCTGGAATAAGTGGGAAAACAAGTTGCAAGAGTTAAATGAAACGCTGGAGTTATATTGCTCAGGCCTCCTTTCCGGAGCAGGAGCTGTTTCATCACATGCAGCTACATATCTGTCTATATTTGGCCTGGAATCGGGATTGGAATGCTAATGATAATAATCATTGTGTCCTTCCTTCTATAGTTAATGTTACTTTTCTTTCCCCTCTTTTTGTAAACCCGTGGATCTGATTTTCTGGATCTCCCATTCCTTAATTAAAAACGTTGCCACTTGGAATATATTTCGAGTTATTTGCCCAACGCCATTGCCTTCATATTGTTTCATGCTGTGTTATTTGTGTGCCATTCTGCAGATTGATATATCTCACCTTTCACAGTTCCTGTGTTTCAGTACACCCAGCTTCATAATTTGAAGCTTTCAAAAGTTTTGCCGTTGAGCTTTGAACTTAACAAACCTAGTAAAAAAAACGTTTCTCTACTGTCTTACACACAGCTGAGTGGAATCAGTATAATTTGTCTCAACTGTGAAAAGTCCTCTCTTTGCCCCTTAGTGACACCAGTTAAATTATTTTTTTCCAAACTTAGCGTATTCAAGTCATGTTAAATCCATTGTTAAAACTATTGGATTATTCAAGGTAGGCTCAATTCATTTTCATTCCATTTGACACAGAGTCCTGATTATGCACTGATGTTCTTTCCAAGCAACTTCCCATCTCTACCCCTTTCTGCAGAGACGCCAACGGGATCCCACTACTGGCCACATCTTCCCACCTCCACCCCTTTCTGCTTTCCGCAGAGACCCTACAGGGCCCTTGGAGACCACATCTGGAGTATCGTGTGCAGTTTTGGTCTCCAAATTTGAGGAAGGTCATTCTTGCTATTGAGGGAGTGCAGCGTAGTTTCACGAGGTTAATTGCCAGGATGGTTGGACTGTCATATGTTGAATGAATCGAGCGATTGGGCGACAATGTGATTTAGAAGGATGAGAAGATTCTTACTGAAACATATAAGATTGTTAAGGGATTGGACACGCTAGAGGCAGAAAACATATTCCCGATGTTGGGGGAGTGCAGAACCAGGGGCCACAGTTTAAGAATAAGGGTAGGCCATTTAGAACTGAGATGAGGAAAAACATTTTCACCCAGGGAGTTGTGGATCTGTGGAATTCTCTGCTGCAGAAGGCAGCGGAGGCCGGTTCTCTGGATGCTTTCAAAAGAGAGTTAGATAGAGCTCTTAAAAATCGTGGAGTCCAGGGATATGGTGAGTAGGCAGGAACGGGGTACTAATAGTGGATGATCACAGTGAATGGCGGTGCTGGCTTGAACGGATGAATGACCTACTCCTGTACCTATCGTCTATTGTCTATTGTTCCTTCCGCAAATCACTGGTGAACTCGTCCCTTCCCACCCAAACCACCCCCTCTCCAGCTACTTTCCCCAGCAACTGCAAGAGATGCAACACCTGTCCCTTTACCTCCCCCCTCGACTCCATCCAAGGACCCCGACAGTCTTTCCAGGTGAGGCAGATGTTCACTTACACCCCCTCCAACCTCATCCACTGTATCTGCGGTTCCAGGTGTCAGCTCCTGTACATCGGCGAGACCAAGCGCAGGCTCGGCGATCGTTTCGCTGAACACCTCTGCTCAGTCCGCCTTAACCTACCTGATCTCTCGGTTGCTCAGCACTTTAACTCCCACTCCCATTCCCAATTTGACCTTTCTGTCCTGGGCCTCCTCCATTGTCAGAGTGAGGCCCAGCGCAAATTGGAGGAACAGCACCTCATATTTCGTTTGGGTAGTTTACACCCCAGCGTTATGAACATTGACTTCTCTAACTTCAGATAGCCCTTTCTTTCCCTCTCTCTCCATCCCCTCTCCCTTCCCAGTCCTCCCACCAGTCTTACTGTCTCCGACTACATTCTATATCTGTCCTGCCCATTCCCCTGAAGAAGGGTCTCGACCCGAAACGGCACCCATTCCTTTTCTCCAGAGATGCTGCCTGTTCCGCTGAGTTACTCCAGCATTTTGTGTCTACGTTTGATTTAAACCAGCACCTGCAGCTCTTTCCTACAGACAAAGGATTATATTTATTTTAAACGTTTCTGCATTATGCGTGGAAATAAACAAAGGAATATGGAAAATGAATGAGAAGGCAGGCAAGAGAACGTCAAAATATAGAAAATGTAAAAGCCCACGGGATAGACATTAATGGTATGTTGGTTCAGTGGCAGGAAACAAACTCACGATTCACTGGATCCACAGGCATCAGTACACAACCTCGTGCCTTTTGTGTACTTAAATGGTGGGAACATGATTGAAAATCAGTTTGCATATAATTTGCCCACATAATTGAGATTGAAGAGGACAGCTTCATAGAATGAGAGGATATAAATTTATTAATGTTGTATAATATCAATGCATTAATCTGTAGGGTAGAAAGGTGGCAAAATGGAATTCTGTCCAGAGGAGGTATTGCATTGGACAAGGTGCAACTATGCAGGGGAACGCACGAGAAAAGAGGAGATACTGAGAAGTGTTGAGGAACAGATAGAGCATAAATCCTTAAAGAGAGCAGGATAGTTTGACAATGTGGTTTAACAGGCATATGCATTGCTGGACCTTATTTTAGCATAGTCTTTCTATCGAAAAGAGGGTGGGGTAACTGTAGATCAGTGCATGCTCCTTTAACTTAGTGACCTCACCACTACTAACCACTCCCCATTATCCAATTGGAGGCGTGGGTTCGGATCCCACTTCTGACACCATGTAAAGACTTGTCAAACACACGATGTCTTCACTACTAGTTTATTTCAAACATTGTTATAATACACACACTGTGCCCTAGCTGTAAAGGAGCATGCACTGATCTACAGTAACTGCTGGTAAGGAATGAAATTCAGTCCTGAGCAAGGGGTTGTAGGGCTGAGATGGCCTGTTTCCGTGCTGTAATTGTTATATGGTTATATGGTTATATGGGTGACATAGGATCAAAAGATGTATAATATTTTGTATAAGAAACTGCAAGGGTCAAAAAATCCTGATCATCAGAGTTATATACAGGCCTCCTCCGAACAGTAGCCAGGATGAAGGGAACAAATTACACCAGGAGATACATTCAGCACATAAGAAGGGCATTGTTACGGTGGTCATGGGGGATTTCAATATGAAGGTAGACTGGGAAAACTCAGGTTGGTACTGGATCCCAAGAACCTGTGCCTATAGGATGGCTTCTTGGAGCATCTTGTAATGTAGCCCGCTGGGGAAATGTCAATTCTGCATTTGGTACTGTGTATGGGAATGGGCTTGATTAGGGAGCTTAAGGCAAAGGAACCCCTCGGAGGTAGTGATCATAATATGATCAAATCATAAAATTCAACCCGCATTTTAAGAGGGAGAAGATGAAATCAGATGTGTTGGTACTACTGCTGAGTAACGGTGAATACGGAGGCATGAGGGAGGAGCTGGTTAAAGTTGATTGGAAGACAGCCCTAGCAGGAATGAGGACAGAGTGACAATGGCCGGAGTTTCTGGGAATAATTCAGAAGAAATTGAATCATTTCATCCCAAAGAGGACAAAAGATTCTACGGGGAGAATGGGAGTGCTAGTGCAGGATTCCCAAAGGGTTAATTTGCAAGTTGAATCAATAGTGAGGAAGGAAAATGCAATGTTAACATTTATTTCGAGAGGACTGAAATATAAAAAGAAGGATATGCTTGTGTTATGCCAGAGGAGGTTTATGTGAATGGGGATGATTGAGTTAACGTATGTTGAGTGTTTGACAGCACCGGGTCTGTACTCACTAGAGTTTAGGATGAGCAGGGACCTCATTGAAACTTGTATGCGAATAGTGAAAAGTGTATATGGCACAGTGACGCTCGGAGTTGCTTCCTAACGGCGCCAGATACCCGGGTTGGATCCTGATGATGGGCGCTGTGTGAAGAGTTTGTACGTTCTCCCCGTGACCTCATGGGTTTTCCCCGGGTGCCCCAGTTTCCTTCCACACTCCAAAGACGTACAGGTTAATTGGTTTCGGTAGGATAGTGTTATTGTACAGAGATCGTTGGTCGGTGCGGACTTGGCGGGCCGAAGGGCCTGTTTCTGCGCTGTATCTCTATAATAAATTAAACTAAGCTAAAGTAAACTAAGGCCTGGATAGAGTGGATGTGGACGCACAATGTTTCCACCAGTGGGAGAGTCCAGCACCAGAGGGCACAGCCTCAGATTAAAAATACATATCTTTAGAAAGGAGATGAGGTGGAATTTCTTCAGCCAGACGGTGGTAAATCTGTGGATTTGATTGACACATACAGCACTGGAGGCCAAGTCATTGGGTAGTTTTAAGGCAGAGATTGATAGATACTTGATTGGTACGGGTGTTAAGGATTATGGGGAGAAGTCAGGAGAATGAGGTTGAGAGGTAAAGATAGATTGGCCGTGATTGAATGGCGGAGTAGACTCGATGGATCGAATGTCCTAATTCTGCCCCTATGACATGATAGAAAGAGCCGGGAGGTTTGTATTCAACACCAGTTAGGCCATTGCTTGAGAACTGCACACATTTTTGTTCACAATATTACCTGACAGATAAATTGCACTGGAGAAGTTGCAGAGAGTGCAATTTAAAAAATACATACTGTGGATGCAGGGAATAAGAAATATGAATAGAAAATGCTGAAAAAATTCAGTAGGCAAGGCAGTATTTGTGTAAAGAAGTACAACGTCAATGTTTCAGGTTGAAAAACTGGAAGAGAGAATTTTTTTTAATAGTTCTAGGTTGTAGAGAGGATGAGGGGAAGTATGGATAAGGCAAAGAGAATATCAGTGATTGGCTAGGTTAAGGCCAGAGTTACCATAGTGATGAGTGTCTGAACCTTGCCATCTTTCCCCACAGTAAAGTTGTAGAACACCTGGCCAGTGCTGAAACATTTAGGATTTGGGGACAGATTGTCTAAGCTTGTTTTGTTTGCTTTGCAGTAACAGAGTGGTTAGTTTGTGACTAGCAACCATTAATACAAAGAAGGTAGACTAAAAGTAGATGTTCCAGCATCTGCAGTTCCTTCTTAAACATTAATACAGAGATATGAGTTTAACGTTTCTGTAGCAAATGGAGAATTTAAATCCAGTAGATTAAACCTGTAATTCATAAATAAAACTATTGACTGAAAACATGGAACCACTAGACCACTGTAAAATATTTGTGGTTCTCCAACATCCTTCACGAAATAAATATGCCATTATTACTTGGTTTGCCATTTAAGTGACTCCAGAGTACTAATGTAGTCAACTGCTACTGTCTCCTTAGTTTCGGCACAGAGAGGAGTGGACAATAAATGCTAGCCTTGTCAAGAGCATCCACTTCATGTGCACAAACCAAAATAACAGAAGAGGGTGAGAGGACATTTAGCTGAGACGTGTCCTATTTGGAGGCTAAACAGAATCAATACAACCCTCTGTTATTTCCCTTAGCAGAGGGGTCATGAACCAAGGATTTAAAGTAAATGTTTGTAAGATTGGAGGGGTGGTGAGGAAATATTTTTACCCCAAAAATCTAAAACTCTCTGCATGAAGGGCAGTAGAGTTGAAACCCTCAGCACACATTGGAAGTGTTGGATGGCCTCCAGGGGTGCACATCATGTGGCTCTAAGGTGGGATTCAACTTGGTAGTTCTTTTTGTTTGACCACGCAGGACCAAATGGCTCCCTTCTATGTCATCAATATTCCGTGATTCTTTTGACGATTTGATTGCCATAAAATAATATCTGAAGTGTGGATCAAACGCACGGCAAATAATTAAATTGAACAGGCAAAGAATATTGTATGATGGAAAACAAATGGGTGCACAAAATAATGACTGAGTCCTGGAAAAATGATGGGGAATTTACTTACGAGCCATATCTGTTGGAGAATCTGTCCGTCTTTCTTTTTGAGGGACTCTTGCCATTGGGACTGTGGGTTCTTCAGCTAGGACAGAACGTAACTCATGCCAAAGATGCTGGAGTAACTAGCCGGCCTGACAGCATCTCTGTAGAAAAGGAGTAGGTGGCATTTCAGGTTGGGGCCATTCTTCAGATTCAGATTCAGATTCAAGATTCAGATTCAGATTCAATTTTAATTGTCATTGTCAGTGTACAGTACAGAGACAACGAAATGCATTCTTCAGACTGTCTCGACTTGAAATGTCACCTATTCCTTTTCTCCAGAGATGCTGCCTGACCCGCTGAGTTACACCAGCTTTTCGTGTCCATCTTCGGTTTAAACCAGTGTTTGCAGTTCCGTCCTACACATGCCAACACCCACCCTATTTCACATCTCTCTCCAAAATAGCTGGTAGATGGGAACGTTACTGTAGAAGTGACATAAAGGAAAAATGCACTCTTATGCAAACTAGTGTTATTTGATTGAGTATTTCATATAGCTCTCGCAATGTACCAAAATATTTTCTGATGCTAGAGACCTGTAGGAGGGCTGTGGAGCAGCTTGCAAAAGTCTTCATTAAATGACCTTTCTCGGAGTTGACAGAATGCTCAGTAGTTTCTGACAGATTGGTGATTAGGACATGAACCAGGGCTTTTTGAAAGGATGAAACTTACAGTTAAAGCATGAGGAGAACTTGATCCGTGGGATGCCATCTGGTGCTGCCGCTGCTGCTGAGTCTGAAGCTGGGCACCCGGCTGTCTCTACTTCTTCTAGGTGACCATCTCAAGTACACGACACGACGACATAAATAATGCATCATGTAACTTATTCCTCATGTCTAAATTCTATTACAACGATATGTTTGCAGTAAGCGGTAGTGATACCTTAGCTGCGGAAAATGTGTTTCGAAGGATGTGACGAAGCTAAATATATTGAAGTATTGCATTTCATCAGTCTGAAAGGATATTTAAATCAGGTTGATTCGGCGCTGCATTCAACTGGTGCCAACTTATTTTGAAAGTGCAATGGCATATTTTGATTAAAGGGTGTGATTTTGAGGCATCATATGACAATTAAATCAGCAATGTTATTGTGTTGGAAGGAACTGCAAATTCTGGTTTACATTGAAGATAGACACAAAATGCTAGAGTTATGCCCCTGTTCCACTTAGGAGACCTGAACGGAAACCTCTGGAGACTTTGCGCCCCACCCAAGGTTTCCGTGCGGTTCCCGGAGGTTGCAGGTGGTTGCCGGAGGTTGCAGGTAGTGGAAGCAGGTGGGGAGACTGACAAAAACCTCCGGCAACCTCCAGGAACCACACGGAAACCTTGGGTGGGGCTCAAAGTCTGCAGAGGTTTCCGTTCAGGTTTCCTAAGTGGGACAGGGGCATAACTTAGTAGGATAGGCACCATCTCTGGATAGAAGGAATGGATGATGTTTCGGGTTTGGAACCTTCTCCAGACCTTCTTCAGACTTCAGAAGAAGGGTCTTGACCCAAAACGTCACCTATTCCTTTTCTCCCGAGATGCTGCCTGTCCTGCTGAGTTACTCCAGCATTTTGTGTCTATCTTCAGCATTGGCTCCATTTAGTAAAACCTCAGTGTAGAATTAAACGCAATCTGAATCAATTACTGTCTGAGTAAATATTCCTCGTATGATATTAATGTCCTCTTTAGTGATTCCCCCCCCCAATAATTTATGCCTATTGTAATTCTGCACACATATAGAGATTTCAATGGGAAAATAAAGTCAAACTGTTCCCATGTGACTAAGTAAAGCCATTGCAGCATGCATTGAGCTGGCACAGATAGTTGCCATTTTTGAGAATAACAAGAAACATTAATTCATTTTAATTCATTGGTGCAGATTCTACTGCCTAACTCTTTGGCTCTAATTCATGGCCCGAAGGAGAACTTCTTTCCGAGAATAGCCTTTGACAGTTTCAGCCATCAGGGTAGCATGCATAATTAAAGAAAGCACCCCCTACTATCTTGCACTGTGCAATAGTCAATGGGATGAGAAGAGGGTTGAATGCCAAAGAGCAGCAGGGAGCTGAGGTGAGAATATTGCCAGGCTTTGAAAATGTTCATGCATCCAAAATGGGCAGCTATTTTGTGAAAAAAAAAGTGTTTATTTATTTTGTTCCTGAAAGACCTTGTGATAGATCAGGACGTGGGCAACAGTGTTGGATCAGTTTTGATTCTTCAGAAGACTATCTTTTACTTTTTCTTCCCCCTGTAAAGATTTACAATATCACTTGAGCAAACAGCACACACTAGAGATGCATCTGAGATCTCGGCATGAAGGCTTGCTGTTTAATATTCATGAGCCCTCTAATTTGGCTGGTGCACTCGGCACTGATCAAAGTGAAGAATGCCGCTGCAGGAAAGCTCTGTGCTTGTGACAGACATCAGTGTCCTAGTCTGTCGGGGCTGCGTAAGCAACACACTGCATTTTACTGGAGCGCTTTTAGCTCATCACAGAATTGATATGTAGCCTTCTAATGTTACTCCAGCATTTTGTGTCTACCTTCTAATGCTGTTGGGTTTGTGTTGCAGAATGTTGACTAATGCTTTCTTCTGCCTTTCTTCTTCCTAAAGGTTTATTCAACCAACTGGCCATGTAGAATCCTGTAACTTGGGCCGACCACGATGGGAAACTCTACATGGAGTGGAGCTGGTCTTCAACCTTGCCTGCAGCAATCTATTTGACTATTAATTGGTTTCTGATTCTCGTCCGTGATACGAATACAGTGCGGCTAATCTACACCAGAAATCTACAGTGCAAAACGGAAATAGAAACACTGGATATTTTGTTTGCCCTGACTGAACCAAAGCTCGGTTTCATTCAGAAGTATTAGCACCGATATATCTGCCACAACTATTTTTATAAAGCTGCAAGCAATACTGTGTGCACAATGGGTGACATGACGAACAGTGCAGTGGATTTCTATCCAAAGAACCAAAGAAGCGATTCCAACCATGCAGGTGAATTTGGGTGTTCCCTCAATGAACTTCGCTCTCTTATGGAGCTACGTGGACCAGAGGGCGTACAAAAGATACAAGATACCTATGGTGATATGAATGGATTCTGTAGACGTTTGAAAACTTCACCCACAGAAGGTAAGATCATTATCTAATGATTATGTACACATGCTAGCGTTGAAAGGGAAATATATAATGAAAATATCCATTATCTCAGATGTTAATGCATGGTGAATGGATTATTTAAGTGTGCTCAGTGATTTGTGTCTGCAGAATGTCACATTAACCTTTGGAACAATAGTTCATTGTATCAGCTAATTCCTTTCTGGGATTTGGTCAATCTGACACAGAAATGCTGTCCCTCTTTGGCCGAGGCTAAATTTGGCTGTGATATATGGTATTGTGAATTATAGATATGATAATGCACTGATAACATCAAAACATATGTTTTTTTTCATCAAAATTGTATCCTTTCATTATTTGCATGATTTCTAAATGGCTCCTTGTGTAAATTCAGACATTATTGTTACTACTTCAATGATATTTGTGTTATAAAATGGAGCAAGCCTATGGCAGAGCCAAGTGTAGTTTTGATCTGCTTGATAATTTGCCTTTAATGAAGCCCAAATGCTAAATGCAATCCCAAGTTATACATGACCCGATCTATATAGAGAGGTTTAGCCTTTGGCCCTCCATGCTACCAAATAAAACTAATGCCCATCTGCCTGCACATGGCCCTTATCTCTCTATTACCTGCCTGTTCACGTGCCTGTCTAAATGTCTCCTACCTGTTGCTATCATCTCGGCTTCTACCACCTTCCCTGGCAGTGAATTCCAGGCTCCTCCTGCTCATTGAGTAAAAAAGAACTTGCGTTGTAAACCTCCTTTTGAAACTTCCCTGTCTCACCTAAACCCAATGCCCTCCAGTATTTGATATTTCTACCCTGGGAGGGGTGAAGCTCTAACTACCTATTTTTTCTGTGGATCTCATATATTGAGTTGTCCCTCAGCCTCCACTGCTCCAGAGAAAACAATCCTGCAAGTTGCTGAGAATGTACAGAGCTTATTTATGTTGGAGGTAGTTAGAATTGGAAAAAAAGATTTCATCTCACTCAATGAACCCCTCTGCTGTAGGGTCATCAAGCTGATTTAGTTCTTTCTCCATAGATGCTGCCTGACCTGGTAAATATTTCCCCCATTAGTTTCTCTTTTCAGATTCCCAGTACCTGCTGTAATTTTTGATTGCACTCAGGTTCTGCTAAATAACCTTAATCTTCCAGCCTACATAAAGCTATCCTGGGCACTTGAAGATATGAGCTTGCTTTGTGCCATCTTACTGCTTCTGTTTTATCATAATATGTGTCCTCTTGGAGTTACATTCCCTTCAAGTGAAAAGAACAAATTCAGCAATTTCATCACTTGAAAATATTTGTTTTTACTTTTTCCCCTCTTTTGAATGCCACAACTATCTATTCCCATCACATTCAACGTAATTTATGCTCCTTCCCCCTTGCTTCACTGTTGTCAACCATAACTTAATTGTCTTTGCCCCATCCTCTAGAATGTCTTCCAGCCTCCTCCTGTGCCTATTGTCTATGTTTCTATATATAAAATTATAAAAGGACTAGACAAGCTAGATGCAGGAAAAATGTTCCCAACGTTGGGCGAGTCCAGAACCAGGGGCCACAGTCTTAGAATAAAGGGGAGGTCATTTAAGACCGAGGAGAGAAAAAACGTTTTCACCCAGAGATTTGTGAATTTGTGGAATTCCCTGCCACATAGGGCAGTGGAGGCCAAATCACTGGATGGATTTAAGAGAGAGTTAGATAGAGCTCTAGGGGCTAGTGGAGTCAAGGAATATGGGCAGAAGGCAGGCACGGGTTATTGATTGGGGACAATCAGCCATGATTACAATGAATGGCGGAGCTGGCTCGAAGGGCCCGATGGCCTCCTCCTGCACCTATTTTCTATGTTTCTAAAACCTCCTCTCTGCCTTCCCTATGCTGCGACCCTTAGTTACCCATTCTGCCCTGGATTGTAGTCACGTAATCATTTCTCAAGCTCATATCTTCAAGTGCCCAGGAGAATTGTTGAGTTTTAAACAGCTAAATGAATGTATTTATTTATCCTTGGACTATTTTTGTTAACTTTTACCATGTGATGTACATGCTGAATGTTGCGCTTTTAAAAGTCGAAGTTTTAAAAGTTTAGTGAGATAACTACATCTCAGCTCTTGGGTTCTCTACAACTTATGGGTAAACATGAGTAATTATCTCCACAAGTAGTGTTCCCTTTCTCTTTGAAAGCCTTTGCTTCGAATGACCAAAGAGTGGCAAGTGCAGCTCTTGAGTCAAGTATTGCCAGTGTACTTGAGCTGATCTATTCATTGATTCACCACAAGTTTGGGTTTGTTGCTGATTTTCGACAATGTACACTCGCACATGGTCTTTACAGCAGAGGTCACCATGAAAACAAGGAACCCAGGATGTGACTGGTGTTGGAATGGTTAAGTTACAAGACTAGTGATCCAGATGTCTGGACTAATAGTTCAGAGACACAAGTTCAAATCCCACAATGGCAGCTGGGGAATGTAAATTCAATTAATTAGTCTTGGTAATGGTCACCATGAAGCTATTAGATTGTCATTAAAAACCCATCTGGCACATTGGTGTCTTTTAGCTGATTTTACCCAGTGTGGCTGTCGTGCCACTGAAGGCTCGTAGCAATGTGGTTGCCTCTGAAACATTCTGTTGTTTCCAACACTAATATGTTCAACCAGAACAGGAATAAAATCAGACAGAGCTTGTGTTACAGACCAAGGCACTGAATTCAGACATCATGAGATTATTCCAGCCAAGTTCATCTTGCAAAGTCCTCTCCATGGGTATTGGTGCCTCTATTAGCAGAACTGTCCCACAGATAAATGGAAGAAAAAAAAACATGACATGGTTGTCAGAAAATGTTCGAGATTCTTATCAAATTTGGAAAGATCTGTGGAGACGAGAAACATAATCACGATCTTCGGCAAAAGATCTTTCATCAGAACATTAATGTGGTTCCTCTCTCCACAGATGCTGCCTGACCAGCATGTTCAGGGTTTTTTTTCAGTTTTCCAGCATTTGGTGTTTTTTGCTTGCAACGTGGCAGACTCCCAACACAGTTTCTGGAATGTTCTGCTTCATAGAGAGGACAGAGGCTGTGACATGAGAGTGCTCTGCTTTGACTCCTAATTCCAGAACCCAAAGCATCGTAAGGGAAGGGCTCAATACTGAGACTGATGCAGTGGTCCCACCATTCTGGGACATAGAAACATAGAAACATAGAAAATAGGTGCAGGAGTAGGCCATTCAGCCCTTTGAGCCTGCACAGCCATTCAATATGATCATGGCTGATCATCCAACTCAGTATCCCGTACCTGCCTTCTCTCCATGCCCCCTGATCCCCTTAGCCACAAGGGGCACATCTAACTCCCTCTTAAATATAGCCAATGAACTGGCCTCAACTACCTTCTGTGGCAGAGAATTCCAGAGATTCACCACTCTCTGTGTGAAAAATGTTTTTCTCATCTCGGTCCTAAAAGATTTCCCACTTATCCTTAAACTGTGGCCTCTTGTTCTGGACTTCCCCAACATCGGGAACAATCTTCCTGCATCTAGCCTGTCCAACCCCTTAAGAATTTTGTAAGTTTCTATAAGATCCCCCCTCAATCTTCTAAATTCACGCGAGTACAAGCCGAGTCTATCCAGTCTTTCTTCATATGAAAGTCCTGACATCCCAGGAATCAGTCTGGTGAACCTTCTCTGTACTCCCTCTATGGCAAGAATGTCTTTCCTCAGACATAGGCTTAAGGTGAAGGGGAAAAGATTTAATAGGAATCTGGGGGGTAACTTTCTCGCACAAAGGGTGGTGCGTTTATGGAACTATCTGCGGAGGAGGTAGTTAAGGCTGAGACTATCCCATTGTTTAAGAAACAGGCAGGTACATGGATAGAAATCTGAAGAAGGGTCTCGACCTGAAACGTCACCCATTCCTTCTATCCAGAGATGCTGCCTGTCCCGCTAAGTTACTCCAGCATTTTGTGTGTAGGTACATGGATAGGACTGGTTAGGAGGGATATGGACCAAATGCACGCTGGTGGGACCAGTGTAGCTGGGACATGTTGGCCGGTGTGGGCAATTTGGGCCGAAGAGCCTGTTTCCATGCTGTCTCACCATGACTCTCTGAGTCAGTTGAACCCTGATAGATGTAGTTCCTAGACATCGCAGGTGGTAGGAACCAAGACAAAGGCAAACCTATAGAAGAGGAGACACAAGAGACTGCAGAATGTGACCTTGATAGTCTATCTGTTGCAGATGTGATTGGGGTCGAAGTGTTACTTGTAGAGGTGACGTTCTACTTGCACACGGAAGATACCCTCCATTTTGTTGTCTGGTAGATTAAAAATAAAGGAAAAATCAAACAGTTGCAGATGGTTGAAATCTGAAATAAAAGCAGAAAATGCTGGAAACACTCAGGAGGTCAGGCAGCAACTATAGAGCGAAAAGTGCAGTTTAATGTCCCTGCCCAACTTAGGAAACCTGAACGGAAACCTCTGGAGACTTTGCGCCCCACCCAAGGTTTCCGTGCGGTTCCCGGAGGTTCCCAGAGGTTTTTGTCAGTCTTCCTACCTGCTTCCACTACCTGCAACCTCCTGCAACCTCCTGCAACCTCCGGGAACCGCATGGAAACCTTGGGTGGGGCGCAAAGTCTCCAGAGGTTTCCGTCCAGGTTTCCCAAGTGGGACAGGGGCATAACACTTTGGTTTGTTGATCCTTTCTCAGAACCTGTTCTTTCCCTTCCTTTCCATATTCCTCCGATAGTGTTGAAGCCATGAAATTAATTATAATATTCCTCCCTTGATTGCCCTCTTTTCCACCCTCAATACTGGCTAATCCATGTAGTTTAATATCTTCCTGCAATTATCTACTAAACTGTTGCACACCAATTATTCTTTTGAATTTTAATTTACTTTTTGCTGTCCTTCAAAGTGCAAAACATAGGGCGGCATTGGGAAGCAGCGGGTAGAGGTGTGGACTCACAGCGCCAGAGACCCGGGTTTGATCCTGACCTTGGGTGCTGTCTGAGTGGGATTTGCTCTTTCTCCTTGTGACTGCAAGGGTTTACTTCGGGTGTTCCAGTTTCCTCCCACATCCCGAAGACATGCAGGTTTGTAGGTTAATTGGCTTCTGTAAATTGCCCCAAGTGTGTAAGGAGTGGATGAGAAATTGGGATAGCAGGAATTAACGGATGATCGATGGTCGGCGTGGACTCGGTGGGCCAAAGGGCTTTTGTCCATGCTGCATCCCGAAACTAAACTAAATTAAACAAAATAGGGGATAACTAAAGGCGATAATTTGTCACTTTAATGTTTTAGAGAAGGAATGTACACTACTTTAAAATTTAGGCCAGTAGAATGGATTATATGTTGCTTAACCCATGAGCCCTGCCCAGCATTGGAGTAAAAACTGTCAGGAAGTTGCCTTCTGATGTGCCTTACTGTTACAGTATTTTTTCTTGTCATGGTAACTTGCCCAATAAAATGTGGAAAAAATATAAACTTATTGAGGTGCCGGAGAGACGGCGAATGGCAGAAAGGTTTTGGGCATGTCTCTCACAATGCAAGTAATGTTCTTGCAGTGTGATATTTTAATGAATTTTTACAAGTGTTGTTTCATTCCTTCAGATTGCAAATGCAGATTTTACATTAAAACTGCATATGAATTTTACATTAGATTAGCACAATTAAATTGTGGTTCATGGCGTAGACTTGGCCTAGTTTAATAGGTTCTAGAATCATGTGGAAGACAGGCTGTTCCTGATGACAGGTTGCCATACAAAGTGTACCTCTGCTCCTCTCTCCACTGCCGAGTATTTCCAGCCTTTACTCGTTTTATTCCAATTTCTAGTCTCTCCAGACGCTTGCTTTATGATTGCTGTTGTTTTCCACCATCTTCACAGTCCCCCAACCTTCTCAATGCAGCAACACCGAATTTGGAAGAATAATCACTCCACATTCCAGTGTGTTCATTAAAATAAATTCTGGGCCGCTGTCAATGCACTGAGCAGTTGGTGACATTAGTGCACTGCAGGCTATAAAGTTCAACAAAATGTTCTGGACATTGAAGATGTAAATTACAATTGGATGAACTGGTTGGTGACAGCATTCAGTCTGCCACAAACTGATGCAATATGGGCTAATTGCTTCATCCCAGCTGTTAAGCTAGGATGGTCTCTGAACCATTCTGAGGATGTCAAGAAATGTGTTACTTAACCCTTTCAGTCTAAGGGTAGAGAGGTTTCCAGTTTTCTTTCTACATCAGGTCACCGATTAAGTGGAGTTACGCAGCGGTGACAATCGACATGGAATAGGTGGCTTTTCTAGCCGAGACCCTTCTTCGGTCTGAAGAAAGGTCTCGACCCGAAATGTCACCCATTCCTTCTATCCAGAGATACTGCCCTGTACCACTAAGTTACTCCAGGATATTGTGTTTATCTTCGGTGTAAACCAGCATCTGCAGTTCCTTCCTACACACTGATTAGGTGAACAGTAATGGAGAGAAGCATCTCAAGGAAGAATGCAGAGGGGAAAAAAAGTCAAACAGGACATAATAAACTATACATTCTAATTTAGTGAAGGTATATTTGTTTGTCTTCAGTTTGGAGCTGGTTTGATTCGGAAGAATATTGAAAATACATTTGGCACCATTGTAATTATAATATTGATAGTAGATACATTTTTATTTGTCTCAGTTGGAAGCATTGTACAATATCAGTGGTGCAGCTTTACAGCTGCGATTTAAACTGAGACGCCAGTGGGCCATTCTAGATAGACATAAATGATCCTCTGGTCCACACTGAAGAAGTGTGGAGTTATTTTCGTTGTCCTGATCAATATTTAGCCTGCAACCACTAACAGTCACAATAACATCATTGTCACATCACTGTTTGTGTGAGTGTCCTGTGAGCAAATTTGGTGTTGCGTTTCCTCCAGACTGCATTTCAAAAGTATTTAATTGATTCCAACACACATTTGGACGATGTGAGAACCTTTGAAATGCACCATTTTAAAGCACCAAGCTTCAATTCGAAGAGAAGAACGTGGAGAAATAGCAGTGGAAATAAAAAGCCAACTTAAAATAAAATTTAATTTAGCTCATTTTAGCAGGTCAGAAATTTTTATTTTAATGAATTGTAGATTTGGTTTGAGTGTTGGAATTACAATATATTTCAGCTAATATGTCAATGGAATAATTAATGAGGCTCATTCATGGGGATATCCATCATATCACTGAGCATCACATAACAAGTATTATGTGGTTTAAAAAAGCATTAGCCCAAAATTTAATAATTAGACATTGAAATAGCTTTTTTTGTTTGGGTACTTATCCATTTCCTGACTTCAATGAAAAGTTTATTTACATGACGTATACAGATTAACGAGAAACTGGGACAAGTATTAAACTGTTTATACATATCTTGAGTTAAAGACATCATTTCATTACATCCACACAATTTCTTTCCGTAACTCAGTCCGCCTTAGCATATTTTACCAATACATCCTAATAAATCAATTTTCGTTGATTATTTATGCTTTGTGCACCTCCCAAGCCTGCCATAAATATAGTCAGATTCTGTGGAGCTATAGAGAAGCAAAGTGTATAACTTTTCCTGGAGAATAAGTTAAAAATGTCTGAAAAGAAACTGAAAGACTAAAGGTATTAGTGATCACTGCTCTATTAGCGATCAAGCTATTTATTTTTCATTTATTTTTAAATTGTGCAATTTGTAACTTTTCATCTTTCTATAGTCTTTTGTTACAATTCCCGGTCTGAAGTAAACATTCACAGATTAATTTGCCTTTTCCATGAATAAATGTCCCATCCCTTTTGAGTATAGACTCCATTGGAACTAAAGTGTGGCCTGAGGGATGGTTAAAATCACAATTCTCCATTTGATTAATTGGATCCCAGAATGTAGCATTTTCTTGTTTGTGCACTTCTCCAAGTCTCTGACAGCAAGCTAATGTAACACTGCATGCCACAAAGTTAATTCACAAACTAGTGTGTTTGAATAGTTATGAACTCACTGAACAAGAGTAAAACCTCTTCATACAGATCAGGATATGCATCAACCAAACTTTATTCTCCATTGTGGTCTAATCCAGCACTTCTTAAACTATTTCAGTGTCATTCACCCTCGAGTCTTTATCACAAAATTTCATTCACCCTCGACTAAATTGTGTTGTTTTTTTTGTAATTTTCGTCTTTTCTCCCTTTTGTATAATTTTATATATAATTTATTTTGTCACATAAGCAAAAACCATAAATTAACTAATTTCTTAAGTGTTTATTTAATTCAATATTTTGAACATCCCAAAAATATGTAAAGAAAACTAGGAGTGAAAAAATTAGTTTAATTACCACGTGAGTTGGAAAATAATTCTATTGGACCGATAAAAAAAACAACCCACGTGGTAATTAAACTAATTTTTTCACTCCTAGTTTTCTTTACATATTTTTGGGATGTTCAAAATATTGAATTAAATAAACACTTAAGAAACCCTATCGGGCTTTGATTACTGCAGTTTTTTTCTTGGAAAACTAGCTCAAAAAACCAAGGAGTATGTGATTTAATATATTAGTATCCAACTAATATAAATTTCTATTATGGGCCTGTCACACTTAGGCAACTTTTTAGGCGAGTGCAGGAGACTGCGCTCGCCACATGGTCACCACATGTTCGCTGGTGGTCTCTGATGAGTCTCATTCATGGTCGCAAGGAGGTCCTGCATTCCGGGAACTAGTCGTGGCCTCAGTATGGTCGCCGCAGATTTTTCAACATGTTGATAAATTTTCTGCGACCAAAAATTGGTCGCCATGGAAAAAATCGATAATCCTGTAGTCGTAGGTGCAGTTGTAGTGGGATCGCTATGTAGTTATTGGTAGTCGAGGTAGTCATAGGTGGTTTTAGTTAATCACCTTTGCTGACTGGTCATTTTCATTGGATCATTGGGGAAAAAAACGTAGGCAGGAGTTTTCAGAACCAAGGATAACCGACCGGTAATGTTAAATGTCCGCCGAACTTCACAGCTGTGTATCTCTGGCTTATTAAAAGTTGGCTGGCTTCTTAAAAGCTTTCTCCCCCCTTCTCCCATATTCTCCCTTCTTCTCCCCTCTTTTAAAGGGCTTACCGTACACTGTGCTAGCCGTCTTAATTACAGTGCCAACCTTCCAGTTCATCGCGGTGTGTGTCTGTATCACCTTGGCTTTGTACTGTGTGAATTTCGGACAGCGCTCCCCCGCTTGCCCTGTCCCCCGCCTTTGCGATGTGTTTGTGTGTTCCACTCGACAGTCGCTGACAGTCCGCTGAAAAATCCCGAAGTGGGACAGCCCCATAACTCTCCCAGACAAAAGCTCACAATACCAGTACATTGCTACACAGAGTAATGATACAGTTCAACAGTTGGCTACGGCGATCCTCCAGTGTTGCAATTTATAAAATGAATGATCCCACTAGCTCCTCTGGTCTTCCCTAAAAGGTTATATTATAGTAAATTTGGGAAATATCCTGCTACTTTGAAATTAGAAAACCATAGGTTGAGAGAAAAAACATATCAAATTTGCAGCTCCACTGCCATTAAAACCAATAAGAGCTTACTAACCACTTTAGTGGCAATGCCTTTTTTAAGTATAGAAAAATGTATATAATATCTGAATAAATTAAACCATTCACCCTTCATTCACCCCTCTAGTTTTATTCAACCTAAAATAATTTCATTCGCCCTTGGGTGAACCACTTTTTTCACACAGAGAGTGGTGAGTCTCTGGAACTCTCTGCCGCAGAGGGTAGTTGAAGGCCAGCTCATTGGCTATATTTAAGAGGGAGTTAGATGTGGCCCTTGTGGCTAAGGGGATCAGAGGGTATGGAGAGAAGGCAGGTACGGGATACTGAGTTGGATGATCAGCCATGATCATATTGAATGGCGGTGCAGGCTCGAAGGGCCGAATGGCCTACTCCTGCACCTAATTTCTATGTTTCTATGTTAAGAAGCACTGGTCTAATCTACTTCAGCCATGATTTCAGAGCCCATATCCGAGACGGGAGGAATATAAGAAACACATGCAGTAATTCTTAACGTTGATTTTGTAGTCACAACTCGCATCAAAACCAAGTTAACATCTTACCTCCCTGAAACCTCCCCATTGGAAAAAGGTGTTCCATGCCAAACATTGCCTCCTGCCTTATTAATGAATGTAATCTAATTACTAGCTTCATTTCTGACTGAACTTAAGAACATGAGAAATAGAAGTAAGACTATGCCTTTCCATAAGGTCCTGTGATTTTCTATCTCCGTGTCATTTTCCAGCATCATTCCCGTATTAATGCCCTTAATTATATGAAATTCTACCAGACTGTCTTGAATATTCTCAATGACTGAGCTTCTCCAATCCCGCTGGAGATAAATCTGAAGAATTCTGAAGAAATCCCTTCCCGTCTCTTTTCTGAATGACTAATGCTTTGTTATGAGATTGTGAACTCTTGTTCCAGTCATTCCAGCCAGAGAAAACAAACTCCACATTTATCCTTTCAAGCCCAGCTACATATTGAATATTTCACTGAGATCACCAGCCACCTTAAATGCAAGGCAGTGCAGGTTCAGTCTACTTCATCTATCCTTCCTAACCAGGAATCTTCTTGGCAAATCTATCAAGAATCAATCTTGGCAAATTGTATGGACTTCCTTGCAAATTGAGTACAGGGCTTGTACACACAATTTTCCAGTGGCTATACCAACTGGTCCTGATATTTTTGATTAAGGGTGTCCCAAACTTTGTCTCAAAGTGAGGAACATCTTTACACACACTGGTTTGCCCAACTGCAATACAGCTCTATCGATGCTTCTGAAACAAAAGTTGAAATGCTGGAAGAATTCAGCTGGTCAAACAGCATCTGTGGAAAGAAATTCATGAAGGATTGCTGACCTGAAACGTTGATTGGTGGCCAAGTCGATGGATATTTTCAAGGCAGAAGTAGATAGATTCTTGATTAGTACGGGTGTCAGGCGTTACGGGGAGAAGGCAGGAGAGAGAGGTTCAGAAGGAAGTTAGATCAGCCAGGATTGAATGACTTGATGGGCTGAATGGCCTAATTCTGCTCCTATCACTTATGAACATGGACTTGGGAGTTTTACGCAAACAGCTTGACTGACCGAGTTCTATCATTTTATGTTTAGTTTCCACATTGCAGAAGCTGCAATTTTATTTGTATTCCAGTATTTCTTATTCAAGAAATTTGTGTCTATCTTTGGTGTGACAGTCGTCTCATTTCATCGGCTTTGTGTATTGCGTGCCCGCCCAGAAGATACGCTGTACATGCCGCTTGCATCTATTCAAACAAGTGCGCTCAAATTGAAATCCCACATCTTTGCGAGGGAGGGATGGAATGGATGTAATCACCAGCTAAAACAAAGGCTGTTAGGACAGGGAAATAATGCCACCAGTTAACTAACCATGTTCCCGAATGTAAGAATGATTTATACGTGTAATACATGATATACATTTATACATGGTTAAGTAACTGGTGTATATCATGTATTGCATGTATAAATCGTTCTTACATAAAGATAGACACAAAATGCTGGAGTAATTCAGCTGAACAGGCAGCATCTCTGGAGAGAATCACCCTGGTGTGGAGGTTGGGGTCTGATGGCGGTGCTTCGCGGTCAGTGACTGTGGGTGGAGACGGGAGAGAGAGAGAGGGGAGAGAGAGAGAGAAGGAGAGAGAGAGGGGGGGGGGGGGGAGGGGGGGGGGGGGGGAGAGGGGAGGAGGGGGAGGGGGAGGGAGGGGGAGAGAGAGGAGGAGAGAGAGGGAGAGAAGAGAGGAAGAGAGAGAGAGGAGAGAGAGGAGAGAGAGAGAAGAGAGAGAGAGAGAGGGGGGGGGAGAGGGGGGGAGAGAGAGAGGGAGAGAGAGAGAGGGGGAGAGAGAGAGAGAGAGAGAGAGAGAGAGAGGAGGGAGAGAGAGAGAGAGAGAGAGAGAGAGAGAGGAGGGAGAGAGAGGGGAGGGGGGGAGAGGGGAGAGAGAGAAGGGAGAGAGAGAGAGGGGAGGAGAGAGAGGAGGGAGAGAGAGAGAGGGAGAGAGAGGAGGAGAGAGAGAGAGAAATATAGAGGAGAGGAGAGGGAGAGAGAGAGGGGAGAGAGAGAGAGAAGAGTGGAGAGAGAAGGGGGAGACGGGAGCGTGTGGTTCATTTTTACACACAAGCTGTAGGTGACTGGGCAATCTGAACCCAAGCACCAAGTTGAAAGCGGCCGAAGGTGTGCATCCCTCGGGACAGCCCCCACTCTCCCACGGCCACCCTCCGCGGGCTGCGGGTCGGGTGGAGCGGAGGTTTGGGACAATGTTCATGCCTTCACAGTGATGTGATGGACGCGGGGGTCTGGACCAATCGCTGACAAGTCCCGCCCCCCCCGGCAACGTCATGTCCGTTATTGGACTTTTCTGTTGAGCGGCAGTCGGTCCTTTGGCCTGTAGGCGACGCCGCCTTTCGGGTAGGTGGCGTTTCGACAGAGCGGCCATTCGTTGAGTTTGCTTTTAGGCGACGCAGTTTTTCGGTTCGTTGGCTTTTAGGCGTCCCGCCCTTTCCGTTAGTTTGCATTTAGTAGTCACATCCTTTCGGTTAGTTGCCGTTTCGTCTTCGGACTCTTTCGGTTTATTGGCGTTTCAGCCTCGTTTCCATTCGGTTCTTTGGCTTCGACTTCTTTGCTTTGGCCTCTCGTCCGTCGGCGCCATGTACGCACACGGATTTTGTAATCCCTTAGTATCTGGTTCCTGGGCTTTATGTTGGCCTTTAGTCATGGATATGCACGTCATTCCCTTGAATGGGATCATAGATTTTGATTGAAAAGTTAAGAGTGCACACAAAACCTGGAACACAGTATTGCACAAGGACAGACTGTTCAGTCCATAATGTCTGTGTTGAACATGATGCCAAATTCAAACAATACTGGTTCCTTCCATATATCCCTCCATCTCCTGAATCTCCCTGTGTCTGTCTCAAAGCCTCGTAAACGCCACTCAGCATAGCGCTACAGTAGTGGGAGCTTTGTATCCACTCTATATCTTTCCCTTTGTTCCACCTATTGTTCTTGAGTTTGCCATGTAGACGCTACTGTATCAAATAGAACTTAGAAAACAGAAAAATAGGTGCAGGAGTAGGCCATGCGGCCCTTCCAGCCAGCACCGCCATTCAATATGATCGTGGCTGATCATCTAAAATCAGCACCCTGTTTCTGCTGTCTCCCCGCATCTCTTGATTCCTTTAGCCCTAGGAGCTAAATCTAACAACCAGTGAATTGGCCTCCACTGCCTTCTGTGCCTACACCCATGCACACATACTCAATAAATATCCATATATAGTGCAATAATAATAGTGTGTTGTAGTTCAGAGCTTATTTGTGTCGTGTTTAATAGCCTGATGGCTGTCGGGAAGAAGCTGTTCCTGAACCTGGATGTCACAATTTTCAAGCTCCTGTAACTTCTTCCCGATGGCAATGGTAAGATGAGTGTGTGGCCAGGATGGTGTGGGTCTTTGATGATGTTGGCTGCCTTTTTAAGGCAGCGACTTCAATAGATCCCTTCGATGGTGGGGAGGTCAGAGCCGGTGATGGACTGGGCTGTGGTGCAGTCTTTTCTGCTCCTGGGCGTTCAAGTTGCCGAACCAAGCCACGATGCAACCAGTCAGCATGCTTTCTACTGTGCACCTGTAGAAGTTCAAGAGAATCGTTATTGACATACCGACTCTCCGTAATTTTCTCAAGAAGTTATCCTCTCCCGTGAATTGGCCTCCACTACCTTCTGTGGCAGAGAATTCCACACATTCACAACCCTCTGGGTGAGAAATATTCTCCTCATTTCAGTCCTAAATGGCCTACCCCCTATTCTTAATCTGTGACCCCTGTTTCTGGACTCATCGGGAAAATCCTGCATCTAGCCTGTCCAATCCTGTAAGAATTTTATATGTTTCTATAAAATGCAAAATGGGACAATTGTGGTAACAGATCCTCAAGGATTATGAGCTCAAGGGCCCATTGAAGTAAATGGCATCATGAAGATGGCATGAAAACTGGTGGTGTTGTTAGAGTGGAAGGCTTTAGGCCAAAGATGGATATTGGTCAATGTATTCAGAGGAAATTTTGTCTTGATCAGCGGGTGGTGTGGATGAGGGATGTGGGGGAAGGGGGAAGGATAGGTCTAGTAAGAGGAGGAAATCCACCATGAAAGGTTGGGCCATGAAGTATTTTAGGGAACAAAGAAATCTAAACAAGGCCATGAAATAGAAAGTAGTGATCAGTATGCTTTAAAAACAACGGAAAGTCCTGAAACAGCCCACAAAGACGTTTGTCCTGGGTTTTGTTCCCAGTTTAGTTTTGGTACTGACTGTTTGCACACACCTTTGAGCAGAAAACTAGCAGATATGATTGGACTTTTATGTCTTGAGGCCATAGTCTTTGAGTAGTGAATCTATTGACTAAAAGGATTAGATTACTACGTTGCCAACAAAGAGTTTAGTAATTGTTCCTTTTCTGTAAATTTGTCTGTAGCTGTTCAAGTTCACTAGGGAATGTTTCTAAATTATTGTTTTGCTGGGCCTTTTCTATTATGTTTTCCAAAAAAACCTTAGTTTGCTATTGTCATGTGTTCACTGTTTGATCACTAACGATGGATTCTGAAGACACTAACCTTTGTTGACAAGTTGGCAACTCTTTGCATACTTTGTGTATTGTTTGCAAAAAGAAAGAAATTCACTCTACCCAGGTACATGTGACAATAAAGCATCTTTGAATCTTCTTTGAATATTATTTACGCCAAAGAACATTAAGCTGTCAACAACTATTTACAACTGGGATATGTACTCCACCGTGCTTCATGAAGTCAATCACTAGCTCCTGCATCTTGGTGATATTGAGAGAGAGGTTTGTCACTCAGACACCATGTTACTGTTCTTTATCTCCATCCCAAACTCCATCTTATCATTGTTGATGATCTAGCCCACCATCGTGGCATTATCTGCAAACTTGTGAATGGAGTTAGATTTGGCTACATTGTCATGAGTGTATGGAGTTTTTAGTAGGAGATTGGGGACACATCATTTTGGGGTACTGGTGTTGAGAATTATTGTGAAGGATGTGATGCCATTTATCCTCACAATTCCCCCACATGTGGAAACATCCCACTCTGCCAGGACTGCTGACGATACCACCTAATTCAATTCAGGTCCCTTTCACTCTTTGAAACTCCAGCTGGTATAAACCTATCTTATCTGAGCCTTGCTCAAGCCAACCCATCCATTTCAAATAGTCCAATAAACTTTATATCTGAACTGCATTCCACCACATTAATATCCATCATTAAGGACTGCAAAACTGTACATAGACCTCCAGATCTGGTATCACTAACAGAATTCCCTCCTTATGTATTCCATCCTTGTTGTATGTAATTCTCCAACCAATGTATAATTATGTTAGCATTCCTAATCACTAGGTATACCTGCAAATTTACCTTTTCAGAATTATGAATCGGGGTGCCTATGTTCCTTCTGGATCCTGAAATTATGCAATATGCACATAATAGACATTTTAAAAAATAGTCTTGCCAAAGTGAACAATTCCATAGGTTCTGACATTTTGGCCCATTACAGATCTTTGTCTACCCATTTGACATGTTGACCCCTCTATAGATAGACACAATATGCTGGATTAACTCAGTGGGACAGGCAGCATCTCCGGATAGATGGAATGGGTGACCTATCTTCGATGTAAACCAGAGTTCTCCAGTTCCTTCCTTCTCATTTTGTCTATCCCTCTATAACTTCCTTATGTCCTCTTTGCTATTCATTTTTGCATCATGTACAAATTTAGCAATCCTTCTTTCATGACATTTAAATTATAGAGAGTTGATATTCTTTACAATGTTTCCCCCTCTACCCTCAAGCTCCGTGCCGAACAACTGGCACCAGTCGACACAGACATTTTCAACCAGTCCCTGCAAACCTGCACTATCCCTCCCTGCTTCAAAGTCTCCACTATTGTTCCCGCACCCAAAAAGCCAAGGATTACTTGTCTTAATGACTACAGGCCTGTCGCACTGACCTCTGTAATCATGAAGACCCTTGAAAGACATGCTGGCCCACCTGAAAAATATCACAAACCCCCTGCTGGACCCCTTGCAGTTTGCATACCGGGCCAATAGATCAGTGGATGGTGCAGTCAACCTAGCCCTGCACTTCATCCTACAGCACCTAGACCGCCAGGGGATTTTGTTTGTGGATTTTTGCTCTGCATTCAACACCATTGTGCCAGAGCTACTACACTCCAAACTCTCCGAGTTGACTGTGCCTGAACCCCTCTGTCAGTGGATCATCAACTTCCTGACAGACAGGAAGCAGCAAGTGAGGCTGGGAAAGTTCATATCCGACCCACAGACTCAGAATAGGAGCACAGCAAGGCTGCGTACTTTCCCCTCTCCTCTACTCTCTCTACACCAACAACTGCACCTCCACTGACTCCTCTGTCAAGCTTCTCAAGTTTGCGGATGACCCAACCCTGATTGGACTGATCCAGGATGGGAAGGAATCTGCCTACAGACAGGAAGTGACACAGCTGGCGGCCTGGTGCCATCGCAACAACCTGGAGCTTAATGCTCTTAAGACAGTGGATTTAATTGTAGATTTTAGGCGAGCTCCTCCTCCCCTCCCCCCATTCACCACCAACAACACCACAGTCACCTATGTGGAGTAATTTAAGTTCTTTGGAACCATCATTTCCAAGGACACCATCGACTCCCCAGTCAAAAAGGCCCAACAGAGGATGCACTTCCTGCGGCAGCTGAGAAAAAACAATCTGCCACAAGCAATGATGGTCCAGTTTTATACTGCCATCATAGAGTCTGTCCTCACCTTCTCCATCATGGTCTGGTTTGGCTCAGCCACCAAGCACGACATTCAGAGGCTGCAGCGCATCATTCGATCAGCAGAGAAGGTTATTGGCTGCAACCTTCCCCCCATAGACGAACTGTACACTGCAAGGGCCAGGAAGCGAGCGGGCAAGATCATCTCTGACCCCTCTCAACATGGCAACAAACTCTTTGAATCACTTCCCTCTGGAAGACGACTCCAGACTGTCAAAGCTGCCACAGCCAGACATAAAAACAGCCTTTTTTGCACGAGCAACAACTCTACTCAACAGCCAAGATTCTGTATCCTCCTTGTGCTCTTGTTTTATTTCATTCTTCACATGTTTTATTTTTAATTGTCTACTGTATATCATGTTGTTACTTGCGAGCAAAGCACCAAGGCAAATTCCTTGTATGTCTACATACTTGGCTAATACAATGTATTCTATTCAATTCAAATTAATTCAATTCAATTCTCTAGCACTGTTCCATGTGGCTCAACATATTTAAACATTGCCAACAAATACAAATCCATTTCTGCCTGTTCCATATCTCTATTTACATCAATTTGTTATCTCTATGCCATTTCTCTATTTAGTTTCAGCAATAACTTTGATGGATCACCTTACCACATGCTTTCCGGAAATCGAAGTACACTAGATTGACTTGTTCCCCTGTATCCCCACCCCAAGCTACTTCTTCAAAGAACCCAAATAAATTGGACTAATTGATATCCCTTTCAGAAAACTCTGCAGACTTTGTAGGAATACATCAGACTTTTCTAAGTGGCCTGCTACAGTCACTGTCGAAATGATGAATAATATTTCCCTCAAGACAGATATTAGACTAAATGGACAATATTTTCTTGCATTTCTTCTTTTGTCTCCTTTTTAATTGAAGGAAATACATTTGCTATTTTCAATTCTGCGGAGTGATGGGAAATTAAAATCAATTTCTCTCAAGAGTCATTTCTTTTAAGATCCTGGGACATAATCTATTGGAATCTGAAGCCTTTCAGCACCAACCTCCAATTTGTTCAGTGCCATTTCCTTGACAAATTTATGTTTCCTGAGTTTCAAACTCCTTTTCAATTCCTGATTTTGCAGCTATTTCTGGTATGTTTTTTGTATCATCTATCATGAAAGCAGGTGGACAATATCTGTTTCATCATTTTCATTGGCATTATTAATTTCATAGACTCCATTCCTATGGGCCATAGAATAAAGAACAGTTGCATCACAGGAACAGACCTATTGGCTCCTGATGTCCGTGTTGAACATGATATCAAGTTAAACTAACCACATCTGTCTGCATATGTTCAATATTCCTCCATTCTCTGCATTATGATGTGCCTGTTTAATTGCCTCTGAATGGCACTGTGTGTCTGCTTCTACCATCACCCCTGCCCATCCATTCCCGGCACATGGCTCTCTCTGTAAAACAACAAATGGCCCCAAGCATCTCTATTGAACTCATCCCCATTCACCTTAAAGCTATGATCTTCAGTATTTGACATTTCCACCCTGGAAAAAATACTTTGACAATTGACACTATTCTAACACTCATCATTTTATAGACTTCTATCAGGTCTCCCCATGGCCTCTGACACTCCAGGGAAAACCTTGACGCTCCAGTTGGAAAAAATCCACTCCTTTTAGCTAAGTCTCTCGTCGAGGTAACTTCCTGATCAATCTCCTCACGCCTTCTTCAAAACCTCCACGTCCTTCCTGTAAGAATTACCAGAACAACACACTGTACTCCAAATTTAGTCTAAGCAAACATTTATACAGTTGCAGCTAGGCTTCCTGAGACTTATACTCAATGCCTTCCTTACCAAGTGTAGGAAGGAACTGCAGATGTTGTTTTACATTGAAGATAGACACAAAATGCTGGAGTAACGCATGGGGACAGGTAGCATTGCTGGAGAGAAGGAATGCGTCATATAGCCATTATATATATATATATTACAAACCATGGAGGGTATCACAGATCACAGGCCTCCAAACCTCCGCCACAACCCACTGTTTTCCTTACCTATTCACACAGCACAGAAGTGGGCTATTTAGCCCACACAACTTTCCTGACCATCAAACGCCTATTTACATAAATCTCATTGTATTCTCCCCACATTCCCAATAACTTATTTCACCACTCACCGACACACTAGAGAAAATTTAACCTCCCAATCTGTGTGTTGACTGGACAAAGATAGCAAATTTCCTTGCCTGAAGGATGTTACTGATCTCGGTTGCCTTTTGTAGAACAATTGAGTAATTTTATGGTCACTGATACGAGCATTAAGTAATTAACTAATGTTCTCCAGCTACCATGATAGGTCTTGTCTCTAAATCAGTAATCCGGAATTCTGGCTGTTGGACAAGCAATGTAACCATTATGTTATTGGACTGTATCTGCTGTCAAAATTCACTGGGTCAAAAAGGTGCGTTTTCTCTCTGGGCCTGGAGCAGAAAGCTTATCCTGAACAGGAACAGCTTGCTAAAAGAAGATGAGCTGGATATTTTTGTGTCATCCCCAAATATTTCTCATTTTAAAACTGTGGAGCAGATTAACAGATCACAATTTAAATGTGATAACCTAACGATTTTACCCAAACTCCAATCAATTAATCCTATTCCAGCAATCATTTTTGGCCTCTGTCTCTTGTGGATTTAAACACCATCTATTTGATGATAGTGTTCAAAAAGTGACCTATTTCTTGTCAGTGCATGTTATTGTACTGCTCCCTCAGGCTAAATACTTCCACCTTTCATCCTGTTCTTCGCAATAGTCAGAAGGTCATAAATGATCGGAGCAGAATTAGGCCTTTCTGCCCATCAATACTGCTCTGCCATTCAATCACGGCTGATCTATCTATCCCTCCTAACCCCATTCTCCTGCCTTCTCCCCATAATTCCTGGCATCTGTACAAATCAAGATCTGTGCTGTAATCTAACTCTGCCTTAAAAATATCCACTGATGGCATCTACAGCCTTCTGTGGCAAAGAATTCTGCAGATTCACCACCCTCTGATTAAAGAAATTCCTTCTCATCCCCTTCCTAAAGGAATGTCCTTTAATTCTGAGCCTGTGACCTCTAGTCCAAGACTCTCCCACTGGTGGAAACATCTTCTCCACATCCACTCTGTGCACAGGAGTAGGCCCGAATGTTTCCTTCCTTTCACTTTTCGGTAAGTTTCAATGAGGTGACCTGAGGTTTCCCCGTCATCCTAATCTCCAGAAGGTTCAGGCCCAGTGCCATCAAACGCTCATCATATGTTAACCCACTCATTCCTGGGATCATTGACTCAGTGAGCATGAAGTTCTCACAGTAATTTTAGCATATTTAATGAAATCTTTACACTGGGATAATTTTGAATCTTATTTTCAGTTTCATGTTCTACCAAGTTGTATCAAGTTTTTGATTGATTCCGTTTTCACTCTCTTGAAGGTAGTGAATTCCATAGGTAAATCATAACTCCGGATTAAGAACGTTTTCCTTGCATCCCTTCTCTGCCCGAAACTTTTTAAATGGTTCTTGAACCATTTTGCATAGAGCAAATAGAGAGAAACTGTTCTTGATCTTTTTCACCTCGACAAAATCTCCTTTCAACTTTTCCCTGCTTCAATGAAAACAACCACAACTTTTCCAGTCTAACCTTATAGCTGAAGCCCCTCAATGCTGTAACCATTCTAGTTACCAGATCCTAGTTACCATATCCTTCCAAAACTCTACGGGGTGCTAGCCATCTCTAGTGTTCTTCACAAATTCAACATAACTTCCCTGTTTTTGTGTTCAATCTTCATTTATGAATCCCAGAATCCCCTTATGCTTTTACTTGCCACTTTTCAGCCACAGTGTACTGCCTGAATTAATTACATTTCTTCTGCTGCTCTTTCGCCCCATTCAGCTAGCCTATAAATGTCTTCTTGGAGTCTTTTACAATCCTCCTCAATATTACACCCCAGTGGTATGAACATTGACTTCTCCAATTTCAGGTAGTCCCTGCTTTCTCCTTCTTTCCCCTCCCCTTCCCAGCGCTCCCACAGCCCACTGTCTCCGCCTCTTCCTTTCTTCTTCCCGCCCCCCCATCCCCACATCAGTCTGAAGAAGGGTCTCGACCCGAAACGTCGCCTATTTTCTTCGCTCCATAAATGCTGCCTCACCCGCTGAGTTTCTCCAGCATTTTTATCTACCTTCAATATATGTGAATACCTGTTAGCCAAGATGATAACTCTACTTGTTCAATATTACCATACAATATATTCAAATGTGAACAGAGTCTTGGGTTATCGTCTCCTGTGAAAGGGAGGAACACTGGCAAAACAACACATTTTCAGTCTGACACCAGATTGTGCGTAGAAAGGAACTGCAGATGCTGGTTTAAATAGACGATACACACAAAATGCTGGAGTAACACAGCGACACAGGCAGCATCTCTGGAGAGAAGGAATGGGTGACGTTCCGGGTCGACACCCTTCTTCAAACTGTGTGTGTGTTCAGGTCTCTGACTTTGGATGCCCGGCTGAGTGATCTGACTTAGTCACAAGAGGGCTGTGATTGAGATAAGCCTAACAGCAATTATTTGGCAGCCAAAACACGAACTACATGTCTGAAGAAGGGTCTTGACCCGAAACATCACCCATTCCTTCTCTCCAGAGATGCTGCCTGTCCCGCTGAGTTACTCCAGCATTTTGTGTCTATCTTCAATTTAAACCAGCACCTGCAGTTCCTTCCTACACATAAACTACATGATGTTTGTATCTTAAAATCCCAGCCTACTATTTTGACAAGGAATGAAGAATACTGTACTAATGGAAGATATTTCAACTTTTGACCCGACAAAGGCTGGAGGTATTAAAAGGCCTCTTAAGAACAAACATTCTTACCAGAGGGGAAAAAAAGCATACTAAAATGGGTGAAGTGTAGAATGCTGTGCCACAAATAATGGAACAGAGACATCTTAGATTTAATATCCGCAGACTCCTGAACATAAGATGGTTGCATTTATTAGCCAAGGTACAAAATGTAAGAAGAGTATGATAATGATAAGCCTGTATAAAATATGAGTCAGGCCACAGTTGTATTGTGCACTGAGCCACCACACTTACAAGGATGGAATTGCACTAGAAAGGGTAGTAAATGAGATTTATGATGAATTTACCATGCCTGGAGGGTGGAAATGAGGAAGCTGAAGGCAGATTTGATTGAGCGTTATAAAACTATGAAAACCTATCCTGGGTGAGCAGAAATTGCCTTGTTTCCTACACAAAGTGATCAATAACTCAGGGACATAGTGTGGGCACTCGAATTCACCCCCTGGAAGGCAGAAGCATTGTGATATAAAAATAAAGAGCATCAGAAGGCGTTTGCTGTGAACTGGGTTGTTTAATTGGCTCTAGCTAGTGATTATATGGTTCAAGCCCGCCAAACTATTTGGAACTGTTATTCAATTAGTGCCACTTGGTAGATTTCTCCCAAACACCTGCAAATATTCCTCCATATGGTAAGTGATCGCTGAATTTAATTTCATCTGTGCATTTCTGGAACTACATTCAAGATGAAGATGTAAGGATCCCACCTGATCTTTTGATCTTTTTCCAAGTTGTTTTATATATCAGTGTTGATGATATTGCTGGAAACAGTTTCTCACAAGTTTGAACATTTCTATCAAATCTTCTCCAAACTATCTCTGCTTTATGAACAACCTCAGCTTCTCCAGTGACTCTGCTGTGAGGTTAAACAAATATTTGCTAACTAGAGTATCATCAGTGGCTGTCATGATAAGATTTGCTCAAATGGCTACTACTGAGATCAACAGTATATATTTTAAATATCAAGGCAATAATTAATCATACTCTGGATTGCAGTAATAATGTCTTTGCAGTTGGCCCATACACACAAAATAAAATATGTTCGCGTCCTGGAAAAGGACAAAATGTACTAAAGTTATGCCAGTTCTTTAATCAGCAACTTTTCTTTGTATTAGAGTTTGTTTTCCCTTACTGGATATAAGATATAATCTGCAATATATTATCCCACTCCCACTCCATTGAAACTGAACATAGAAAATGCAGAGAAACAATGGTGCATTTCCCTTTATCCGTAAAACAACATCTGATTGTTATTTCCTTTTATTATTTATTTTAAGCATCAAATTAGCCGTCATCAGTTCTTTTCTAAATTTGACCATGAAATGGATGCTAGCAGAAGAGGAAGTACTTAATTATTAAGTGATCTGATAGGTTTTCTGGATTGGATGGCCACTTACATGGATCTGTCCAATCATATTGTGTAACAGTGCAGATACAAATGTAGATCAGGTGAGTAATGGAAGAGTGCAATGTCAATTTGGCACGCTGTATCATCATGTCAGTTGTGCTTTCCTCACACGTGTCCTTTCCATATTTAGAAGTGGTTTGCTTTAAATTGCAAAGGGCACTGCGGTTGAAAAACCCATTTGCAACGTTTAAGTGTCGATAATATAGACCGATTCAGTTAAAAAAAGACTTGATTTAAGGGAGAGGGTGAGAGATGGGAGTGGTCGGGGTAGGTTTGATTATTTGTTACATCAAATGTGTCGCACTTTATTTCAACAGTATGAAATGGCGGCAATGCGTTTGGTGATTTGTTGGTGACATTTTGAAGCTAATTTATTCAGTTGCATTCTGTGATTTTGATGCGCAACTGAAGATTGGTAATTGGTGCTCTTTAATAGGGTATGATTTGTTTATTGGTAGAAAATGAAAGTCCTTCTATTAATATACCAGACAGTTACTATTTACCACAGTGCTCAACATGTTGCATGTTTGTTTGTTCCCTACCTGCCAATTAATAATACAACTCTGTAGGGGTGGCATTGCAGCATGCAATCATCCTGCAGAAAAATGCATCAACTAAAGTATTTTGCAATCACTTAATTGCAGTGTTTTTCTCCAGTCATTTATGGTATTCCTGCCTGCCCTTAAAAAGGTGGTGGTGAGTCACTATCTGATGTAGTTCTCCCATCATGTCCGAGGAAGGGTCTTGACCCGAAACGTCACCCATTCTTTCTTTCCAGAGATGCTGCCTGGCCCACTGAGTTACTTCAGCATTTTGTGTCTCCCATCATGTTATCAGGATCCAAATTGGGCTGTTATGTGATTGAGTGAAAACCTGCAGGTCATAGTGTTCCAATGTCTCGCCTGCCCTTTTACTTTATGGTGATAGAAGTGTGGGTTTGGGATTTTTGCCTTTATTCTTCATTGACAATACTATTTGGCTTCACTGAAGATGTAGTGGGATGGTCTCATCATCTCGAACAAGGAAGTTGGAGCAGAACGTGAGAATTATTACATATAATAAGTTTCTGGGCCTGCCTATTTTTTAATTCTACTTTCTTAATTGCCAAGGATCCAATGAACCTAATACAAGTCCAGGAGAAAAACTGCTTTGCTCTTCAGAGTAATCATTGGTCACGTGTTAACTACTGGGCTGCAGGGTATTTTGGATAGAGGATATAAATCAGGAAATGTCACATTGTTACAGCTGTCACTACTGCAGTTTGATCTTTGCAGTACTTCTTTTCGATGTGCTGCAGTTATTAGCATGTTATTATTATTATGATCAGTGCAAACATTGTGGAAGGCAAGCTGGCAAAACTTTACCTTGGTAGCATGTAGATATTCTAGTTTGCGTCATGCATTAAAACCACGGTGATATTTGAAGCAATGATAGTAAGGCATCTCATACTTGCAAATCTAGGCATTTGGATCCTAAATTGCTCATATCACGGACATTTGGTTCATTCATTCTTTTGCCAACTAGGTTTATAATCGGTGCATGTTATGCAAAATATGTTTTTTAGTTATAAACTTGATTAGTACAGGTGTCAGAGGTTATGGGGAGAAGGCAGGAAAATGGGGTTAGGAGGGAGAGATAGATCAGCCATGATTGAATGGTGCTGTTGATGATGGGCCAAATGGCCTAATTCTATCCTACCCCTTATGACCTAAACTATAAATAGACCAAATGGGATTTAAATAAATTCTATTGCTTTGAATTAAATTAGTTTACATTGACTATCTCAAGAATAACGATATGACATAGTTAAGTATTTGTAGATTTTGTATTATGGTGTGCAGGGTATAATGAAATGTAGACTTAATGGGTAGGTGATATTTAATTTGAGAGTATCATTGTAAATACAAATGCCTTCTTACTTTCAAAGAGATCCATTAATGATCGATTGTTGTAAGAAAAATATCCACGAGGGTTAAGAACTTCGAAGAAAGCAAACATGATTATTAAAATATATAGAATAATGCAAAAAATCTATTTTTGTTAATGTACAAATAATTTACTATGATGGCCAGCGTGGTCTAGGGAAGGCAGTTTACTTTATCTCTAAATATAAACTAAACTAAACTAATTGATATTTGGAAGCTTGCTTTCTTAAGCTAAGGATCAAGCTAATATTCCAATTTTGATTTGTGGAAAAGCCTATTTGGAAATATGCACTCGTAATTTGCTTTCATTATGTTGATGTAGAAAGACTTCGGAAATGGCGCCATATGTAAATATGCAAAAAATAATATCACTGTGCGTGTGACAAATGAAGCAACATTGAAGTAGATGAAGGGAATGAGCCTGGCGTTTGCAGTATTAGACAGAGGTTGTTTGAAGGTCGTGATAGGAAAGTACAGCAGATATACATGAGAGTATTGAAAGTGCTCAAATACTGCTAGAGAAGGCTGTGATCTGGCATTCAAAAGGAGCATTTCAGGAAATATTAATCGGGGACTGCAAGGGAAATCTCTTTTCAGAATAGGTTAATGTTGCATGTTTTGTGCTCTGTATAATATTAGAAAACATTAATCTAGCAGTACGTTGGAGAATGCAAATTCTCCCAAGGGACGTAATAGTATACGCAGCTGCTGTGCTAGCTACAGCCAGCCTAGTTCTGTTTCCAGGTTAGTTTGTGATGCAATTAGTGTAATTCTCAGTTGCTCCCTTTAATAACCTCTTTCACTCTAATGATGATTGTGCCTGGCAGTTAAATAGTGGGTAAATGAATGGAGCAACACAGTGATTGTGCGACACACTGAATTGTCGCAACTACGTTGTTTAGCTAATTCTCATTGCATTCAGCCGACATGCACCAATACCAAAGCAAAATAAGGAGCATGGCGGAAATCTGAAATAAAGGCTGCAAGGTCTGGAAATGGCCTTCAGGTCAGGCGCTCCCTGTGTGGAGACGACCTAATTTATGTTGCAGCTGCACCTGAAGGTTATTTCTCCTTCTCTACCGATCTGCACTAATGGAGTCTTGAGGAAATGTTCAATTTCATTGCAAGGTTCAAAAACTGGTGCCTGTGGAAAGCCATCTGTTTTAACCCCTGGCATGCAATTGAACAAAAAAATTGATCGGAGTGATTAACTGATAGGTGACTAACCAATCATTCCCAGAGAATTAAAAAGAAAATTACTGTCCAGCTCCCAATAATGGCAATCAAGCATTATGATAATCATGCATAGAATTATACTGCACAGCAGGAGGACACGAGCCATTTTCCTTTTGAAGTCTATATGTGCCCAATAAGTCTATACATTTGAAGTTACAATCAAACGGCCATTATTATCTTACTAAATGGCAGAGCAGGTTTGAGGGGCTGAATGGCCTTCCTCACTCAATGGCCTTCCTTTACACTCATGCAATTTTTTCATGTTTTATTTAGCGTTTGTTTCAAAATATCTTTTGCACCTATCCTCATGCAAGGAAGTAATTATATTCTTTGTATTTAGCATTTCATTTGTTCTCCTAAATAATCTTTTGCACCATACCTGTTGTGACTGTTCTGCATTCCAGACTGTAGTAATTGTAATTGTAATTGTAAATCTTTATTGTCATTTCCTGAGTATTCGCATACTCAGAGGAAACAAAAAAAACTTTTCTCGCATTCCATCATTTTTGGTTACAAAATCCTAGCAATTAAGTAATCCTGTCAAAGCAAACCCTATAACTCAATAACTGGCTTGACCGGCACTCTTCTGCTGCTGTCAAAAGATTCTCAGTCTTATAGCCTGTTATTAATGGTAACAAAAGCATTTGGGATTTCTCTTTAACCTCTGTGCTAAGAAGAACAATTCTAATTTCTCCAGTATCTCTGTGTAACTGAGGTTCCTTATCCCTCTTATCTTTGCAGTAAATATCTTCTGCACGTTCTTTAGGGCCTTGACAAGTGTCTCGATGTAGTGCCAGAACTGGCCATGGTACTGAAACCTAGGACTCACCAATATGAACTTTAACATGGTTCAGTCTGAAGAAGGGTTTCGGCCCGAAACGTTGCCTATTTCCTTTGCTCCATCGATGTTGCCTCACCCACTGAGTTTCTCCAGCATTTAGTCTACCTTTGAACTTTAACATAGTTGTCCTCTTAAAAACATTGCAGTGAATTTAAAACTGGCTATCCCAGGGTACATCTGGACATTTTTCTAGATTTCTTTGCATTATTTGGGAAATTCAACTGTTGATTTTTTGGTGGAACTTTTTTGTTTGACGTTCCATCTGTTTTTCCCCCATTACAATAATTCACCGAATGAACGTAACAGTAATACAAGTCAAAATTTGTATATGCTGCGATTTTCCACCTTCACTGGTCTGAAAAAACCCCCGCTTTGTATTTAGCCACTGAACGTAAGCTTCAGTAGTCTTATTTTTCCAAACCTTTGATTTTCAACGGGCAGGAGCCTGAATGACAATTTTTGTATCTCCCTGAGACTATTGATCTATTGCAACTTCACATGAAACCTCACATGTGCACTTTGACTACTTTGCTTAAGGAAGTCAATGTCATGATCTTTTGGTGTCTAGATCGCCATGCTACTGCTGCTAGGAATTTGTCGGGATATTGCATTTATTTAAGGAGGCTTTGAGCCCATCCTTGAATTCTTCCTCCTGTCCACCCCTGGAGCATCGGAGGCTGAGGGAGATTGGATAAAAGGGTATACGATTATGAAATGCGTAGATATGATAGACAGTCACATTCTTTTTCACAGGGTGGAAATGCCAAAAACTTGAGGGCTTTGCCTTAAGATGGGTGGGGCAAAGTTTTAAGGTGATGTGTGGGCAATTTTCTTTTAGACGGTGTTGTAGGTGCCTGGAACATGGTGCTGGGGCTGGAATCTAGGCACCCACCACATTGTGTAAAAATATCTTGCTCACATATTGTAGCTTGCAGAAATGATAGTGGCATTTCAGATTCTTTTATCTGGGCATATGGATATGCAGGGAATGTGAAGGTAGAGATCATGTGCAGGCAGATGCGATTAGCTTACCTTGGCACAGACATTGTTGGCCGATGGGGGCTGTTCTTGTGCTGTACTTCTCTATATTCTATGTTCTATGTAATAAACATAGGCATGTTAGGCATTCCAATAAGCAGTAATAAATCTGTCAAAAATGATTCTACCTTAATTACAACTTCGTCCATTGGAAACAACGAGCACAATCAGTGAGTGAAATAATCACACACGACAGTGTGGTTGGAGTTAGGTTGTCATGCACAGATGGTGTTGTGAAATAAGCTATAAATTCATCAGTGGCATTTGGTTGTGAAACTTTTGAAGCACATTCAGTGTTTGGTCAAATGTGCTTCCCTTTAAATGCTTTCAGGCTGGTTTTCGGTCAAGAATAGTGGAAGGAGGCCTGGCGGCTATCATGGTGTTGGAGGCTGGTAGTCAATTGCCGTGCAGGACTGCTGGAAGATCTTGGCTTGGGGTGATCATGCTTGGAGTTTGGGGGCCATTGTTGAGAAGTGCCTCTTTGGAAATTTGGGCCTTGTGAAAAGAGTTGTACTGGGTTGAAGGTTTCCAATGGTTGGGGCTTTGTTGTTTGAGGAATTATTTGGGGTTTGAGGATCTTATGGATGATAAAGGAAGGTACACATTAGTGCATTTTTGTAGGGGTGATTTATGTGAGACCAGTTACATGATTGGGGCTAGGATGTCACAGCACGATTGGGGTCCACACAATAGGTTGGGGAGAAATAGAGATTGTAGATATGTTTTACAGGGAATCTAGCTGGGTTTGGTTCTGTGCAGTAGGGGTGGTTATCACTACAAATCAAACCATATTTGTTTGGAATGCACCTAAATCCTTGGAAATAGTTGAAAGGCAAATAGAAAATCATATTATCCATCCACTGCCAAAATAGAAATGGAGTCCTCAATGCAAGGTTATGGTGTGGCCCAAGGTGGATGGTGACATTTCTGGAGTGATGCGATTTGTTCCAGAATTCACAATTCTCATTGGCAATTTTAATGTGTGAGCTTCATCTTAATTCTTCTGAATTTTTATCATGTCCCCTAACTTAGAAGGCTGTTCCTTTGTTAGCGTTATTAATTTTTATAATGTGACTAGACCAAGGGGGACCCGCTGGGCCTCGTTCCAATATTCCACCACTCACCCATTCCCCATCGCAATATTCCACCACTCACCCATAGCCCCCAACTGAGCAGACGCGGCTCATTTCCTTCATACCCCAGCACTTCCTCCCTCTCCTCTTCACCTTTCCTGTCTCATCCTCCCGTCCCCCACTCCCTCCCTCACCTCTCCCCCCTCTCCTTTCCCCTACCCTCAGTCACTCCATCCCTCCCTCCATAACCCCTCTCTCCTCCCTACCCCCTCCACTCCCTCTATCACCATGCTCCCCCACTCGTCACCTCTCCCCTATCTCACTCCCCCACTAAACACAATTTTTATATAACATTTCTGCTCCACCTCTCCCCCACTTCCTCTCACTCCTTACAACAATGTAACAAATCTCTCATTGTATTGGAGGTTCTGTCATTTGGTAACATTGTATCAAGCAGGGCAAGTTCTAAACTGAAAAGTTTGATTTTTTAGTGCAAAGTTAATTAAAAAAAAATTAAAATGTGAATAACTTGTAAAATATAACATCAATCTAAATGGAACACTGCTGTGTTTTTTAAATGGACTTTTTCAAAATGTAAATGAGATCCCATTGTGATGTAATTGTGGGGTTGAACACTGCTGATGGGGAGTTTATGTAAATGAGATCCCATTGTGACGTTACGCTGCTGACTGCCAGTGCAGATGAAAGATTTATTTCAAAGTGTAAAGTTTAAAATGTGAATAACTTGTAAAATATAACATCAATCTATACTCATGACTGCGTAGCCGGTCATAGTGCAAACTCCATCATCAAGTCTGCTGACGACACCACTGTCGTTGGACGTATCACTGATGGGGATGAGTCCGAGTATAGAAGAGAGATTGAGCAACTGTCCATATGGTGCCAGCACAATAACCTGGCCCTCAACACCAGCAAAACCAAGGAACTGATTGTGGATTTTGGAAGGAGTAGGATGGGGACCCACAGTCCCGTTTATATCAACGGGTCAATGGTTGAAAGGGTCAAGAGCTTCAAATTCCTGGGCGTGCACATCTCTGAAGATCTTTCCTGGTCCAAGAACACTGATGCAATTATCAAGAAAGCACATCAGCGCCTCTACTTCCTGAGAAGATTACGGAGCGTCGGTTTGTCAAGGAGGACTCTCTCTAACTTCTACAGGTGCACAGTCGAGAGCATGCTGACCGGTTGCATCGTGGCTTGGTTCGGCAACTTGAGTGCCCTGGAGAGGAAGACACTACAAAAAGTAATAAACACTGCCCAGTCCATCATCGGCTCTGAACTTCCTTCCATCGAGGGATTTATCGAAGTCGCTGCCTCAAAAAGGCTGGCAGTATCATCAAAGACCCACACCATCCTGGCCACACACTCATCTCCCTGCTAGGAAGGATCTGCAGATGCTGGTTTACACCAAAGATAGACATAAAATACTGTAGTAGGACAGCCAGCATCTCTGGAGAGAAAGAATGGGGCCATTTCAGGTTGAGAAAAAAGGTCTCAACCCGAAACATCACCAATTCCTTCTCTCCATGGATGTTGCCTCTCCTGCTGAGTTGCTCCAGCATTTTGTGTTTATCTCCATTAATAAGGCTTTGGTTGTACTCCCTTGCAAGAAAAAGCAGCGCTTATAGATCTGTGCATCTTACAAATCAATCGGACAGATTGCTAACTAGAGAAACGAATTTACTGCATCCAAGAACATTTAAAAACCAGGATGGTATTTTATAATGAGTTATAACTAATAAGTGAAGAACTAAGGCCCTTTATTCTCAAGAGCAAATGATAATAGAAAAATGACACTGACAATGTGTTGTTTAGGCACTTAGAAAAAATAAATTGGAAATTTAAATTAGAAAGTAGATAAGGATAAATGATACACAAAGAAAATAATCTTGGAAATGGAGTAGGGAATTGGCTAAGTGACAGATATAAATGTTTGGTTCTTGAAAGAATGCTGAAGCTCATTGCCCAAATGGCCTCACTCAGTACCAGAATCTGTAATATTGTGATTATTGTTAATGGTCTACAGCTCTTTGCATACAAATTGTCACCTGTTTAAGATTTACTACTGTAACAAATCTTGGCACATCTCATTGCAGTAGAGATAATGGTGTGCAAAGCCCCTCAAGCAGGAATTATGTTATTGGGGATTGGGGAACGGCTGCTAACCAGCAGCTGTCCGTTTAATTCACTTTTTTTTGAAGTTTTTAGTAAGTCCTGTGCTTCGTCTGTTGGAGAAATTGACTTTTTAATGTGGGGGGGAAGGGGGGAATTATACTACTAGGTCCCTACTTGGTCGGTGAGGCAGCTTTTTCTCTGGGCTGCCCATCGACCCGTCCTCGTGGCCTACCAGCGGGCGTGGAGCGCCGTTTCCTGGTAGAGACCGCCCAGCACCTCGGCTTCGGTGGCGGCACAGCGCTGGAGCGCTATCGCGGAGCGGAGCGGGCGATGCCTTGCCTGGGTCGCCGCGCTGGATCGACGCGCTGGAGCTCCGGTGAGCTGTGACCGCCGAGATCAACACCTCCGGGCTGCGGAGCAGAGCGGGCGGCGCCGACTCTAACATCGGGAGCCTGGGAGCTCCAACCCGGCGCGGCCTTGTCGGCTTCGGAAGCCGCGGTCCCCAGCTAGGAAGCGGCCGTTCCAGGTGGCCCAGCCGCTGGGAGGACTCTCCCGACGCCGGGGCAACACCACCCGGCCAGAACGGCCAGGAACATCGGGCCTCCGTAGAGTCAATAGTGGTGGTCTCAATAGGCCTGACTTTGGGAGAACTGGAGATGGGGACTGGACATTGTGCCTTCCCCACAGTGGTAACCATCGTGGGGGGATGATTTTTTTGTGTGTAAGTTAATATGTTAGTCTGTGTCCAAGATGGCTGTCGGAAGGGAGAGTGGACGCTGGCGCGCTTTAGCTGCCGCTGCTCACTCTTCACATTTTTTTTGTTGATTTTTTCTCTTTGGAGCGATTTCTGTCTTTCATTTGTGTATTGGTGATGTCCTTATTATTTATTTTACTCCGACTATATGTTTTTTCTCTTTTGTTAATTTCTGTAAGGTGTCCTTGAGATTTTGAAAGGCGCCCGCAAATAAAATGTATTATTATTATTATTATTATTATTATTATTATGCCTAATCATTGGAACAGACTGTTGAGAAAGAAGAAAAAAAAATGCAAATATTCAAAGGTGGAATTTTTAAAAAAGGAGAAAATAATGGAAGGATATCTTGGCAGTGAATGGAGTCTAACATATCGGCAGAGAGCTTTTTTTTACATTGTGATATAAGAACCAATCCAAAATAATAACCTATCTTTATCGTATCATATGCTAACAGAATTTTTGTGCTCCTCCTATAAGTCCTCCTATATGGTTCAGTGCATGAGTTATACCTCTCAATTTTTGGATTTAGAAACATAGAAACATAGAAACTAGGTGCAAGAGGAGGCCATTCGTCCCTTCGAGCCAGCACCACCATTCATTGTGATCATGGCTGATCGTCCCCTATCAATAACCTGTGCCTGCCTTCTCCCCATATCCCTTGACTCCACTAGCCCCTAGAGCTCTATCTAACTATCTCTTAAATCCATGTGTGAAGATTTGAATGTCTGAAGTGTACAGACAAATCAAATTCAACCATGCCGTTCTAACGGAAAGTTAAATATCTGCTCTGTACAGCTATTGTGATAATTGTTGGAGCCATATTGTAACTCGGAAAGCAATATTTATATCAAAGAAATTATAATTTTTCCTTCAAAGGTTCCAAAATAGGGCATGGCACTCTTTCAATTGTAGAAATAAGGAACCGCAAATGCTGGTTTACAAAAAAAGACACAAAGCGCATGAGTAACTCTGCGGGTCAGGTAGTATCTCTGGAGAACATGGATAGGTGATGTTTTGGTTCTGAAGAAGGGTCAAGAAACGTCACCCATCCATGTTCTCCAGAGATGCTGCATGACCCACTGAATAACTCCAGCAATTTGTGATTCTTTCAATGGTATTGCATGGCAAAATATTCCAGGATGGTCGACCATGACCATTGTCTAGTGATTACATTTCTCCGATTTCTGAATTCTCTCCCCATTTAGAAAATAGTCTACGCCTTTATTCCTACTACCAAAATGCACAACTCCACACTTTTCTATGCAGTATTCTATCTGCAAGAATAGACACTGTCAGCTTTGCTTTGCAACTTGGATACATATGCCTGCAGTGGATAATGTTGGATATGAGATTTTATTGTAAAGTGTCCAACAAAATGCCTCTTTGTAGGGATTGTTGCTGTGGCACCTTGATTTTAGTACCCATCAATGGAGTGGCCCATGTATTGGCTTCAGGACTAAAGTCACATCTATCGTCCTCAATCTTTTGAGTCGTAATTAATCCCATGCGTCATCAGTGTTGGCAAAGAACTTGTTCCCCCCTTTGCGGTGTTCCACTAACCTTTCCATGTCTCTTCAGCCTAACTTAACTTTCCCCTCCCCTCTTTTGTAATTTTTCCTGGAACAGCTGTCTTTGCATCTAGTCCAACTCCAGATATAAAATGCAACTAGGCGTTAAAAAAAAAACATCCATTGGTCACACGAATCATTTTAAATCCTAAAAATTAAACTTGAGCACAGAGATCACTTTCAGTGTCCTTGCACCTGAGTATGTTACAGCTACAATGGAGAAAGTGAACTCGTCAAGCTGATTCTGATACCCCTGTTAGCTTCTCTTGGCTGAAAAGAATGGGTATCATGTGGTGCGTTATATTCGAGGAAAAAGTACATTTGGGTGCAAAACTACTTAGCAGGTTACTTTAAAAAGAAACAATCACTGAGATTGTCTATGGATATTAGACCAGACAAAATCTCTAATCTCAGGTAAAGAAATATACATTGTATTCTTTTGTAGACATCCACAGGCTTGTTCACATATCCCCTTAACAAACGTTCATCTCATGCATTCATGTATAACTTCCTCTGAACCACCTGATATGCTTCCATCTCATTATCTGCAACTGATGTCATCTCAATTACTTTCCAATGCCTCCTTGGTAACTTGGAATACTGACAGATACCTGTTTTCGGCTGTGCAGTGTACGATTTGATCATTTGCCTTGATTCGTATGCAGACACTACTCTTCCATAGCTGAATGGTACAGTTAAAGCTGATCTTTTTCAAATGAGAATCCAGAACCTCATGCACACAAAAATAATAGTCATTTTTATGTTGCCATCCTGTCTTTGTCAGACTTTATGATGCAATAAAAACCATCACCAAATTAAACTCTATTACAGTTTCAGCTAAATGTACAAAACACCTTGAAATATAGAAACATAGAAAATAGGAACATTAGAAAAATAGGAAACATAGAAACATTGAAATATAGTCACGCCATCAATACCAGTAAATGGCCATTGGAAATGTCAATGAAATAGTCCAAATATTGGAACCATTACATCACCAGTGCTTGGAAAACAATAAGATATAAAAAGGAAAATATATTGTTCAGGGATGTACAGTTTTGGTTATATCTTCAATGTATCACATCCCAATTATTTTGTAAATTGCTGCAAGCCTTTTATTTAAAAAAAAACCTCTCTGGTTGAAAGCCATCATATTCGTACATCACACCTCTCCTTTACAAAGTAGTGAAGATGTTTTCTGAGGAGCATGCAGGATGGTTTCAGTATTGGGGTTTGTCTGAAAGTATCATAATGAATTAAAAGTTGATATGCTGTGAAAAGATGGTTTAAGGAAGCAATTAATATTGCATGTTTCTCTCACACAAATTAGCTGACAATTTAAAATGGGTCAGGCTTAGAAACATTCTGCTGTTCAGTTTGACATGAAGGATCAAGGCTGCAGTTGTAAAGAAACAAAGTGGATTGTGACCAGGTCAAAAATGCAACAAACAGGATGGTATAACTGCAGCAAGGTCTGGAAGTACCTAGTCTGGTTTAGAATCTGTGTAACATGAGCATGTTTTCCTGTGAGATAAGCTTATGTAATGTGCAAGATTCAGCTGGTCATGACGAATGTAACCGTTGGCAGAAACATGACGCTGATGTGTTTGCTGAGTGATCTGAGTGTTTCATGTTTCCATCTGGGTTATCTGTGTAAATGGATTTGGTGTGGAGGCAATGACAGTCAAATTTAAAAAATTAAAATCAGCCTTGCCGTCCACCACATTAGAAAGGGGTAACTTCGTTTTAGCACATGAAAATAATCATCTTGATGAATTGATTCCTAGAACATATAGCAATGATGCAGGTCCACGTTCTGCAAGAGCCACCTTCTCACCTTGCTTACTGTCACCTTGTTAACTCATCAAGTTAGATATAGCTCTTTGGGCTAACGGAATCAAGGGATAGGAGGATATGTGGAGAAAGCAGGGACAGGGTACTGATTCTGGATGATCAGCCATGATCATATTCAATGGCGGTGCTGGCTCGTAGGGCCGAATGGTTTACTCCTACACCTATTTTCCATGTTTCATCAGTAACATTATCAATTTCTAGTTACTTGATCATTAAAATTAAAATAATCCTAAATGTTGTCATTATATTGAAGAGGATGTAGAAGGCACTGTGGTGTATTGGCAATGGTCAGATAGTGGTCTACATATCCGACTCTGGGTTCAGTTCACAGGCTGAAACACAAAGCAAGTCATGGTGAAGGAAGCTCTGCTGTTAAATGATCCCTGGAACATAAGCAATCACAAACAGACAAGGAAAGAAAGGAATAAATCACACCCTAGAGATGAGGATTGGTGTACTTCATCACCTCGTCCAGTTTGTCCAAAGCATAAGTGAACTAGATCCTAGCTTCAGTCTATTGAACCAGGCTGTCTGTATTTGCTGGAATTGTTTAATTTTACTTCGGAGTCACGTGAGTGACTACATGAAGACCCCGCCAGCACGCATGCGCGACATAGCGTCTCACGCAGTGCAACAGCGACGGGAGGGAGAACGAGCTCTCCCGCAACAAGTTTAAAAACAAGACCTCCAGGTAAGTAAACTTACTCTGAGGTCGTATTTTGGAATCCTTGTTCTGCTTTATCGTTACAGCAATAATGAACAAGGGAAGACAAACAAAGAAGGTCGTACCCCATCCGACTGCGATGGCCCAGGAGGGTCCCAGCAATGGGGGGCGACTGACCGCACCTGGACCGCACACGCTGCGGTCCACAGTCACCGACAAAATCTCTGTACAGCTGAGCCCAGCGCCGCAAGCTGCACAGCTCGAACAAACGCAGCAGGCTGGAGGCAAGGCTAAACAGGTCGGTCCGGCCGGTTTACTCGGATGAGTCCGGTACGGATGACTCGCCGCCCGAGAGCGGCAGAGGTGACCGTTTGGGCCGCATGGAAAGGCTCATGGAGCAAATGCTCCAGCAGGACTTGCTTCGGGAGATGGGGCAAGCCCGCCAAGGGAGTACAAGCACACCCGCTACAGTGCATTACCAAGCACTGGCCATCCCATCACCCTCAGCAGAGGGGAGCGTTGGCGACTAGGGCTGGGCTGGTCAAGAACAGGGGTCACTGACTGAAGAACATGGCAGTGTGCTGGGGGTACAGGAACAGGAAGAGCTGCGGAGTGGTAAACCGCTACGCCGTAACACCGCGAGCGGGACAGCCATTACAGCCCAAACTGGCGGCTAGTATTGATTACCTGTCCTTTAATCCACTCCAAGAACAGGTAGTCAATGAGGCCGGAAATATACACGCCTCCCGAAAACTGCATATCGCTCAATGTACCAGCCGTTAACAGCCAAATCTGGGGGTACATTGGGCTGGGTATCCGAACCCATGAACTCAAGTTATAAAAAATACTAAAGCTTCTGACGTCGGCTATAACTTCATACGCTCGTTCCGTGGATGGGGTCGACATGACAAATAATCAACAAGACACCCTGGCTCTGCTGTGCAACACACAGTATGAGATCAACAACCTCCGGAAGGAGGCCATAAGACCTGCCCTCAACCCAAAATTCGCAGGACTGTGTAAAACGCCGACCTCACAAACACAGATCCTGCTATTTGGCAAAGATCTACCAAAACAAGTAAAAGATCTGGATGCGGAGTCCCTGGAACGAGCAAGACCACGCAACCCAGACTGCAGTACCCCTACGCATCCACCAGTAGGCGTCTACTTCATGGTACTGGTGAAAGCATGGGGCCCGCATATCATCCCCGGAAATCTTTTTTAGGACAGGGTCCAGAGCGGAGCCCATGGAAGATGCGCCACCCCAACACAGCACCACCCTGACAGACAAAGAGCCGGAAGCCCAAGAAGTGAACATTCTACCAATAACAATGGAGGTAGGTGGGTCTGGTTCCTTCCAGTACATAAAAGGTGCAGGGCCTTTACTAACAGTTACACCTGTTTTTGGAAGCATGGAGGACTATCACTCTTGACAATTATATACTAAAAAGTATTCAAGGATACAAAATTGAATTCATTCAAGAAAATATGCCACCAGTTCAACATGCACCCCAAAGGGAATTTGCCCTCTCACTAAAAGAAAAATGTGAGGGACAAGCAGAACTGGTGAGACTACATACAAAGGGGATCATAGAGAAATCAAAACATGACCTTTTGGAATTCATATCAAATATATTTACTATAACCAAAATAGATGGTGGATGTCGCATCATCATTGACTTAACGACATTGAATACTTTTGCCAAGTATATACACTTTAAAATGGAAACATTTGTTACTGCCAAACAATTGATTTCCAAAGGATACTTTATGGCATGCATCGACTTAAAAGATGCATACTATTCAGTACCCATTCATAAGGATCATCGTAGATACCTTAAATTTAACTGGATGGGGCAACAATGGCAGAACAAATCGTTGCCTAATGGCCTAACATCAGCCCCACGACTGTTTACCAAGATATTAAAACCAGCCCTGGCAATACTAAAGAAACAAAAACATATTGTCATGGCATATCTTGATGATATTTTGATAATGAGCAAAACCCTGGAATTAGCTAATTCAGCAGTATTAGCTACTAAACATTTATTTGAAACTTTGGGATTTGTCATATATCAAGATAAATCTAAGTTGACGCCATCCACGACTATGGACTATCTGGGATTCACAATTAACTCAGTCCACATGTCTGTAACGTTGCCAAAAGAAAAATCAGCAGAATTGGCACAAACGTGTAACAAATTAATGGGTACCAATCAACCAACCATTCGACAAGTGGCAAGAGTAATTGGGAAATTAGTAGCAGCATTTCCAGCTACCCAGCTTGGGCCTTTGCATTATCAAAAGATACAAAGAGCAAAGGTGCAAGCGTTGAAACAACATGCAGGTCACTTTGACCGAACCATGAAATTACCAACTAAAGCAATATCAGAGTTACAATGGTGGAAAGAGAACATTTGGCATAGTTCCAGTCCCATCATTATCAATAATCCAACATTGACTATACAAACAGATGCTAGTGCTCAAGACTGGGGAGCAACTAATACTATATCTAGTATGGGTGGTAGATGGAATACTCAAGAATCATCACTACTACAGACACTGGGTATAAACTATTTGGAAATGTTGGGTGCGTTCTATGGGTTAAAAGCTTATTGGTCAACTATGCACCATTTGCATGTCCGCTTACAGATTGACAATACCACCGTGGTGGCCTATATTAACCATATGGGCGGGATAAAATCAATATCATGTGATAATCTGGTCAACACAATCTGGCAATGGTGTGTCGATAGACATATTTGGCTATCAGCGACTTACCTACCAGGTAAGCTAAATACAGTGGCAGACACCAGGTCACGCAAATTCAATGATAACACCGAATGGATGTTAAACCCCAAAGCATTTGCTGAAATAACAAAGCAATATGGAACACCAGATATCGATCTCTTTGCATCCCGACTGAATCACCAGGTATCAACATATGTCGCTTGGGAACCAGACCCTGAGGCAGCGGCGATGGACGCATTCTCGCTGAACTGGGGGAAACTATTTTTCTATGCCTTTCCCCCCCTTCTGCCTCATCAGTCGGGTACTACGTAAAATGCAGATGGACTCTGCTTCAGGTATTTTGGTAGTACCCGACTGGCCTACACAGCCATGGTTCCCAGTGGTCCTTGACAGGCTCATTGAATCACCCATGACCATCCCCAGCAGACCAGATCTACTGATCCACCCTGTCACAGGCGGAAGTCACCCATGCCATGACAGAATAAATCTATTGAGTTGCAGATTTTAAAAAGACCATTATTGGACCTGGAATTGTCAAATAGGACCATGGACATGATGACAGCATCTCACCGACTTTCCACCAAGAAACAATATTTCTCCAGCATCAGAAAATGGGAAGCATACTGTTCAACAGGAACAACATACAGAAGAACAACCATAACTAATTTGCACCTCATATTCCGTTTGGGGAGTCTGCATCCCGGGGGCATGAACATCGAATTCTCCCAATTTTGTTAGTCCTTGCTGTCTCCTCCCCCTCCTCAGCCCCCCTGTTGTCTCCTCCCACCCCCCCAGCCTTCGGGCTCCTCCTCCTCCTTTTCCCTTTCTTGTCCCCGCCCACCCCCGTCCCCGATCAGTCTGAAGAAGGGTTTCGGCCCGAAACGTTGCCTATTTCCTTCGCTCCATAGATGCTGCTGCACCCGCTGAGTTTCTCCAGCTTTTTTGTGTAACCATAACTAATGTACTGGAGTTCCTGTCCAGCCTTCACCACGATGAAGGTCTGAGCTATAATGCAATCAATTGTGCTAGAAGTGCACTGTCAGCCTATCTGGGGCAGGCCCCAGGACAACAGTCCATAGGGTCTCATCTGCTGGTGGCCAAATTAATGAAAGGCATCTTCAATACAAACTCCCCTAGACCTAGGTACACCCAGATCTGGGATGTCAGTGTCATCCTGACATACCTAAGGGGATGGCCACCAGCCAGATCCCTCACTCTGGAAGAGCTTACCCTGAAAACGGCTAGCTGATGGCTTAAGTCTCAGCACAAAGGGTCCAGTCCCTTTGCCTACTCAGACTGGACAACATGGTCATAACATCTGACCAAATAACTTTCACTATTCAGGAGCTGGTAAAACAGAACAGACCAGGAACTTCAGGACTAATTATGGAATTCCGGGCGTACCCACCTGACCCCCATTTATTTCTAAACGTTCTACAATAAGCCAATTGTAAAACCTGTGTCATTTGCAGAGAGGATTTTAGACTCTGCAAATATATAATTTAAGCCTGGGGAAGCATTATTTTCTTTGTTATTGTTTAAAATAAATATCGTTATTGTTTTATAAAACAGATTCATGTTTAATTACGATACCATACTTCCTCCCTTGGATGACTTTGGCAGTGAGTGAAGCATGGACTGTTACATGGTTTGAAATCACAGAGCTTTAAAATCTTCACGTAGTCTCTCACGTGACTCGGAAGTAAAATAGTAAGATTAAATGAGAACTTACCAGTTTGAAGTTTGATCTTTATTTTATGAGGAGTTACGATGAGGGATTACGTGCCCTCCGCTCCCACCCTTTATAAAGATCAACTGGTATCTTAGTTCTCCTTATCTTTACTATATTTATTTCAATTACTGTGTTTTCTGTGATTCCACACCGCTGCTTTGAAGAATGTCGCGCATGCGTGCTGGCGGGGTCTTCACGTAATCCCTCATCGTAACTCCTCATAAAATAAAGATCAAACTTCAAACTGGTAAGTTCTCGTTTAATCTTACTATTCTGGTTGAGTGGATTGTGGAAGGGTAATTAGGTAAGATTCTCATTCTCAACTCTTAGGCCTACGAAGGCTGTATGAAGGACCATTGTATGAAAATTGTTTTGGGCATGATCATTTAGTTTAATTTAGTTTTAACTTGGAGATACAGCATGGAAACAGGCCATTCAGCCCACCGAGTCCATGCCAAGCAATGCTCATCTGAACATTAATTCTTTGTTATCCCAGTTTCAATACACTAGGAGCAATTTACAGAGGCTAATTAACCTTCAAACCTGTATGTCAAATGTGGGAGGAAACTGGAGCACCTGGAGAAAACTCATGTGGTCACAGGGAGAATATTCAAACTCCATACAAACAGCAACTGCAATCAGGATCTATCTTCCAGCACAACCCTCTGTCTTTATGAATAGACCAGTTCTTAATCCATACGACCAAAGTCATTGTGAATCCCGTACATCTTAATCTTCTGCCGTGAGCAACCTTATCAAAAGCCTTACTAAAATCCATGCATACAACAATATAACATCCACCATACTACCTTCATCAATCACCTTTATCATCTCCTCTAAATACTCAATCTAGTTATTGAAACACGACCTGCAGTGTACAACGCCGTACTGACTATCGTTAATTAGCATTCTCTTCCAAATGGCGATAAATCCTACCACGAAGAAGACTCACTAATAGTTTCCCCATCACCGACATAAGGCTTAATGGCCCATAGTTCCCTGGATTCTATTGACTTCCTTTCTTAAGCAAAGGAACAACATTGGTCTCCTCAGCCCTTTGGGTCCTCACCCGTGGCTAGAAAAGAAACTAGTAGACAATATATTGACTGGTCACACTACAACCTGGTTTGGTATCTCGGACACACTCTCATCTCACTGCTATCATCAGGAAGAAGATACAGGAGCTTGAGGACCATGACCTTCAGGATCTCCAGGTTCAAGAACTGTTCTTTCCCATCAACCGTTATGTTCTTGTACCATACTGCACACCCCTAACCCCATCCCTACCTCAACAATGATCTACTCTGCGCTTTGCTTAGGTTGCACTATGTACTTCAGTTAGCACTAAGTGGACTAGTTACTCGGTAGTAGTGATAATATATTGTGTTATTGATTATATATGCATATATTGTTTTGGTAATGTACCTGCTAGCTTGAGAAAGTAATACTTAATTGTTCCAATCCAGATGCCTATGACAACGAAACACTCTTGACCGTTGTAGGGGTCACTTGATATACAGTCTAAGTTCAAGAACTGAAGAGCTGAGGGCTTTTGTGATTGAAAGTGTGGGCAGTAAGTGAGTGGTTAAAATGAGGGATGTTCAATAAGACAGAACTGAGGGTTTCAGGTATTTGTGAAGGCTCTAGGCCTTGAGAACATTTTAGAGAATTGTGAAATGTGAAGGGTTCTAGTGAAAACATTTTGAAGTCTATTTTTGATTCCCGGAGATTTAAAGCAAGTCAACAAAGGCAACTCGTGATTTTGGGAACAGGCAACAAATGTTGGATGATGCCAGATTTTCAGAGTCCAGAATGAAGGAGGTCATCCCTTAAAATCATCCCTTAAAGCAGTTTGATGGTGTTAGTATAGAAATTGTTGTTAATTCTGTTCTATGAATGGAAAGGTAAGTCAATGAATCAGCCAAATATAGTTCCTCCCAGCTGGACAGCAAGAAGGGATGTAGACTGGTTGAGACTAGTACAGTCAACTATGATAAAATCATGAGAGGAATAGATCGGATAGATGCACTACTTTCGATGTAGTTTTATGCCCAGAGTAGGTGAATTGAGGACCCGAGGACATAGGTTTAAGGTGAAGGGGAAAAGATTTAATAGGAGTCTGAGGGGTAACTTTTTCACACAAAGGGTGGTGAGTGTATGGAACAAGCTGCCAGAGGAGGTAGTTGAGACTGGGACTATCTCAACGTTTAAGAAACAATTAGACAGGTACATGGATAGGACATGTTTGAAGGGATATGGACCAAATGCAGGCAGGTGGGACTAGTGTAGATGGGACATGTTGGCTGGTGTTGGCAAGTTGGGCCAAAGGGCCTGTTCCCATGCTGTATCACTCTATGATTCTATGACTGTGTCAAAGGCTGCGAACTGATCAAAATGGAGAATGAAGAATTGTCACAATCGTATGAGATGTCATTAGTGATATCAATTGTCGGTTTTTGTAATGTGATTGAGCCAAAACCCTTTTAAAATGTTTCAAACAAGGATGAGTAGTATTAAATTAGCCAGATTCCAAGGCTTGCAAGGTCAGGAGAGGAAATTAGGTTCAGAGATGAGGCAGTGGTTTCTACTGCACGACTGATCAAAGCTCCGGGAACCACACGGAAACCTTGGGTGGGGCGCAAAGTCTCCAGAGGTTTCCGTTCAGGTTTCCTAAGTGGGACAGGGGCATAAGGATGACAATTCCATTGGTTGGCTCAGCTGGTGTGACATTGCCACACTTCTTTCCCTCTTTCACACCATTTCCCAAAGGAAGTAGGATTTAATCTTTGTGTACTCCTTTTTATTTAAATGCAGCATATTAATATGGAGCCATTTTTCACAGTCCCAAATTGGATAATATTCACATTGAAGTAAAGAGCCATTTTAGGAACTATGGTTCAAGAGGTTTTGTTCTATGCATTATGTTTCTCCGAAATAATTCCAAGCATCAGTGAGCATTCAAAAATGATTCATGATCCCATTACCTTCCCTGGTTAAATAAATTATGAAACTCACTCCTTGTTCTGAATTAGCATGGATGTATTCTATCATAGACCTGTTTAAATCTGTTATTCAATGCTCGTATGTAATGTTCTCTTTTAACTATTGAGAATTGTATTAAATTAAGAATAAAATTTCACAATACAGCTGTTGTTCAAAACAGATCTCTTCTGCACTATCATTATATGTAAAAACAATTTCCTTTATCTCTGTAGGGAATATATTTAAATGCATTTATAACTATACTTAAGCCTTAAATCATCCTGGGAAGTTTTTCCCTTTTGTTCACTTCTAAACATCCTTCTGTCGAAAGTGAAGAAATGGAAGTTTATCTTACAGGAGTCACAATTATCTAAGAGGATGAAATGTGACAAGGGCAGGTGTTGATAAACCACTTCTATCTTAATACATCGAAGCATCTGATTTTAGTTCCAGGTGTGTCTAATTCAGCAGCTTTCTGCTGCTAGTGTGATTGCTGGTTGACTGTCACTATTTAGAAAAATAACACTCAGGCAATTTGAACAAGGCAGAGGTAATGAATGCTAAATGATACAGTACTTGAGATACTGCACAAGAAGAGATGCGTGGATTTGTGAAACCACCAGGACATCAATTCAGTTTAGTTTATCGCTTTGTGTACCGAGGTGCAGTGAAAAGCTTTTGTTGCGTGCTAACCAGCCATAGGAAAGATAATAGATGATTACAATCGAGCCATTCACAGTGTACAGATACTTGGGAAGAGAATACATTTTAGAGCAAGGTAAAGCCAGTAAAGTCCGATCAAAGATAGTCTGAGAGTCCCCGCTGAGGTAGGTAGCAGTTCGGCACTGCTCTCTGGTTGTGGTAGGATGATTCAGTTGTCTGATAACAGCTGGGAAGAAACTGTTCCTGAATCTGGAGATGTGTGTTTTCACACTTCTATACCTTTTGCCTGATGGGAGAGGGGAGAAGAGGAAGTGGCCAGGGACCCATCCTTGATTATGCTGCTGGCCTTGCTGAGGCAGCGTGAGGTATAAATGAAGTCAATGAAAGGGAGGTTGGTTTGTGTGATGGTCTGGGCTGTGTTGACAATTCACTGTAATTTCTTGCAGTATAAAAGGAATCAGTAAGTTATACAGAATGCTGTGCTTTTATAAGTCGAGGGGGTGAATGTATATGAATATGAAACTTACAGAAAATGCTTGGTCATTATCAGTTCACGTGTAGTGTTCTAATTTCAAGATGCCATGCTTTGGGAAGAGCCAGGTGCTTTAGAAAAGCTCCAGATATATGGTGGAATTATTCTAGTGATGAGAAAATGCAATTTTATGGGGATAAACTGGATTTATTGCATTTTCAGGATTTATTGAAAGAGAGAAAATTGGGAGAGATTTTGATGGAGATTTGAGAGAGTAAGTAACGGATGATATTGCCAATGGCATTTTTGTTTACACTGCCTGAGGGGAAGATGGATAAAAAAAAAATTGCATACATGAGGAAAATAGTGGAGGTATTTCATGAAGACGTTAGCACTAAAGTGCTCAAAAAACAGCTGACCTTCGATGTTTTAGTCATATGAGAACAAATGTCCATGTCACTGGAGATTCTGCACAGCCACTTGACATCATTACGGCCCACAATTTGCATTCCATAGCAAACTACCTTGCTGTGGGGAAAAATTCCTATCCACACACTGTGATTCTAACATGCGATATGGAGGAGTGCGCATCTCTAATGGAAGGTCTTATGTTTCAATGGGCCTTTTGTAGCATATAAAGTATCGCATTGGGCCACCCAATCAACTAATGAAAAAAATTATAGATAGAAAAAACAAGTAATATTTATTCTGTTGACCAAAAACACAACACTCCCTGAAATTATTAATCTTATTAACCATTTAAAATCAACTGGATTTAATTAGGGAACTTAAGGGAAAGGAACCCCTAGGAGGAGGCAACTTAATATGATAAAATTCAACCTGCAGTTTGAGAGGGAGAAGATGATATCAGATGTGTCAGTATTACGTTTAAGTAACGGTATGAGAGGGGCCATGAGAGAGGAACTGGCAAAGGTTGGTTGGAAAGGGACCCTAGCAGGATAGGCAGGAGTTTCTGGAAGTAATTCTGAAGGCGCAGGATCTTTTCATCCCAAAGAGGAAGAAAGATTCTATGGGAAGAATGAGGTGACCGTGGCTAACAAGGGAAGTCAAAGACAGCACACAATTAAAAGAGAAGACAACTAATATTGCAAAGATGATTGGGAAGCTTTTAGTCACCAACAGAAGGCAAATAGAAAAGCAACATAGGGAGAAAAAATAAAGTACGAAGGTAAGTTAGCCAATAATATAAGAAGATAACAAAAGTTTTTTCATTATAGACAAAAGAGAATAGGTGCAGGAGTAGGCCATTCATACTTAAGGAGAATGTGTTTGGGAAGCTGGATAATTCACTGGACCAGATGGACTGCACCCCAATGTTCTGAAAGAGGTATGCTGATATATTGTGGAGGCAGTAGATATAGATATGCCATTTATTGTCGCTATACATGTACAATGAGATTAAAAGCAGCTCGTATTCAGTGCATACATATAATTTAGTACAAAAAACAAGAAACAAAAGACAAAAACAAAAGGGAGAGGGGGGGGGGATAGGTGCACAATTCTGCGGCGCTATATACATATCTAGAAAGGCAAAATGGTGAAGGATGAATAGGTAGTATTCTTAGGCAGATGTTTAAAGATTATATTAAATATTAAAAATGTTTTTTAAAAATATTAAAAATTACAGTTACAATACACATTACAGTTCCAAATTTCAGTACGTGGATAGAATAGATGGAAGTCCGGGTGTTGGGCTGTGAAGTCAGTGCATGTGTGAATTAAGAGTAGTTATGACTTTCGGAAAACAACTATTCCTGAGTCTATTTGTCCTAGATTTGATGCACCTATAGCGCCTTCCAGTAGAGGTGATCTTTCAAGAATCATTAGAGTCAGGAATGTTCTCAGAGGACGGGCAGATTGCAAATGTTCCTCTGCTGTTCAAGAAGGGAACAAAGCAACAGAGGGGAAACTATAGGCCGGTTAGCCTGACTCCAGTAGTTGATAAGATTTCAGAGTCCATTCTAACGGACGAGAGTTCTGAGTACTTCGAAGCACATGATAAAATAGGTCAAAGTCGGCATGGTTTTGTGAAGGGGAGATCTTGCCTGACAAATTTGTTGGAATTCTTCACGGAAGTAAACAGCAGGATAGACAAAAAAGGAGTCAGTGAAAGTTGTTTACCTGGATTTTCAGAAGGCCTTTGATAAGGTGCTAAAGAAGATGAGAGTCCATGGTGTCAGAGTGAAGAAACTAGCATATAGAGTAGGTTGGCTGGAGAGCAGAAGGCAATCATTGTTTTTTTTTCTGGATGGCTGCCAGTGAGTAGCGGTGTTCCGCAGGGGTCGGTTTTGCAGCTGCTACTCTTCACCATGTACATCAATGATTTGGATGACGGAATTGAAGGCTTTGTGGCCAAGTTGGCGGATGATACAAAAATAGGTGGAGGGGCAGGTAGTGAAGAGAAAGTAGGGACTCTGCAGAAGGACTTGGACAGGTTGGGAGAGGGAGCTGAGAAGTGGGAAATGGAATACACTGTTGCAAAGTGTGGAGTCATGCATTCTGGCAGTAGGAATAAAGGCGTAGACTATTTTCTAAATGGGGAGAGGATTTAGAAATCGGAGGTGCTAAGGGACTTGGGAGTGCTGGATGGGTTAATTTGCAAGTTGAATTGGTAGCAAGGAAGGCTAATGCAATATTAGCATTTATTCAGAGAGGACTATTTTATAAAAACAGTTATGTAATGCTGAAACATAATGAGGCACTGGTCATACCGCATTTGGAGTATTGTGAGCAGTTTTGGGCCCCATATCTGAGGTGGGATGAGCTGGCGTTGGGGAGGAACCAGCGGAGGTTTACAAGAATCATCCCAGGATGATTGCATTAACGTATGATGAGCCTTTTACGGCACTGGGCCTGTACTCGCTGGAGTTTAGAAGGATGAGGAGGTCCAAATTGAAACTTATCGAATAGTGAAAGGCCCGATCAGAGTGGATGTGGCAAGGATGTTTCCACTTGTGGGAGAGTCTAGGACCCGAGGGCACAGCTTCAAAATAAAAGGACGTAGCTTTAGAGACGAGGAGGAATTTCTTTAGTCAGAGGGTGGTGAAACTGTGGAAATCATTGCCACAGATGGCTTTGGAGGCCAAGTCATTCGGTATTTTTAAAGCAGAGATAGATTCTTGATTAGTACGGGTGTCAGGGGATACGGGGAGAAGGCAGGAGAATGAGGTTGAGAGGGAAAGATATATCAGCCATGATTGAATGCGGAGCAGACTGGATGGGCCGAATGGCCTAATTCTTAAGAACATAAAATAATTAATAATTACAGTATTTAAAAATAAAGACAAAACACTTTAAATGAATAATTTGGGCATCCACAGTTGCATTAATATAAATGGGAAAGCATTGCCTGCACTGAGTCCTTCCTGACTCGCTCACTGGAGTTGATGAGCAGCACTCCAGTACTGGATCCCATTCATAATAAACACCATAAAAAATCACCTGTATCTCAGGAAGAGCCTGAGGGCAATAGACCAATGAGCAGAACATCTGCTGCAGGTACGTTACTGGAGAGGATTCTGAGGAGTAAATATGTGCATTTATATAGACGGGGGGCTGATTAGGGCTGGTCAGCATGGTTTTGTACGTGGGAGATCATGTAAATCCAGTTGAGTTATTTGAAGAAGTTGATGAGGGCTAAGCCATCCATGTTGTCTATACAAATCTTTGCAATGTCTTTGATAAGATTCCACATGGTAGGTTGCTCTGGAAGGTTAGATTGCATTGGATCCAGGGAGATACATCCTTATCTCTATATCTCAGAACATCGAGTTGGCTGAGGAGGCCACATATAGACCCCGACCTCGGGTGGATTATGAGGGGGAGAACTGGATATTTTTAGTGCCTTCCCTCACAGTGAATTCTGCTGTGGGGGGACGTTTCATGTTGATTTCTATAGTGTACTGTTCTGTGTCTTTTTTTCTTTTTTCTCTTTTTTTGTTTTTATGGATTTATTGACATTTGATCTGTTCAATTAATTTAATCAATCTCTGTAAAGCACTTCGGTTCAAATACTGGTTTTGTTGAAAAGTGCTATATAAATAAAGATTATTATTATTATTATTATTATTATTATTATTATTATTATTATTATATCTCCCTCTCCCTTAACTAAGTCTGAAGAAGGGTCTGAACACAAAACTTCACCTATTCCTTCTCTCCATGGAGGGAGAATTGTCTTTGTGAAAAGAAGCAGAGGGTGATGGTGGAAGGTTGCTGTGACCACTGGTGTACCTGAGGGATTGGTACTAGACTCATTGCTCTTTGTGGCTATCTCAAGGATTTGGCTGAGAATATACAAGGCATGATTAGTAAGCTTGCATATGACACTTAAGTGAGCGGTGTCATAGATGCGGAAGATTATTATCAAAAATTACATCAGGATCTTGATCAGCTGGGCAAGTGGGTTGAGGAGTGTCTAATGGAATTTTAATGCCGATAATTGTGAGGGAGCTGCATTTTGGGATGTCAAACCCAGGGCAGGACCTTGTCAGTGAATGGCAAGGCCTGGGGGAGTGTTGCATACGTGACAGGTACACAGTTCCCTGAAAGTGGCATCGCTCGTAGATAGGGTGGTCAAGAAGGCTTTTGGTGCAGTAGTTTTCATCAGTCAGGGTGATACATCAGTAATACAGCATGTTGGCGAGGCCGCCTTTAGAGTACAGGATACAGTTGTTATAATGGACTATGGGGGGGGGGGGGGGGGGGGGGGGGGGGGGGGGGGGGGGGGGGGGGGGGGGGGGGGGGGAGGAGGAGTCCATTATTGCTGATTATCTCCTATAGCCAAATAAGATACTATTATTGTATGGACTGTAGTTGAAACAAAGAACTGCAGATGATGGTCAATACATAAAAGGACACAAAGTACTGGAGTAACCCAGTGGGTCAAGCAGCATCTTCGGAGATCATGGAGAGGTGACGTCGGGACCCTTATTCAGTCTGCTGAGTTACTCCAGCAATGTGTGCCATTTCACCTTAAAACTAGGCGCCGATGCCACTGGTCTGCACTGGTCTGCACTGTTGTTGCGTTCAAATCGTCGCCACCGACAGGACGCGTTTTGTTTAGGCAGCTGCTACCGCTCGGTCACCGTGGGGCTCCCTCCCCTCTCACCCATCACTTTGTCCACTCTGTACTCCACCACCACCACCACCTCCTCCTCTGTCTCCCCTTGGAGTCGCGGACAAACTTGGAAGATGTTTGCACCTGCAGGGGAGGAGCAAGGGGAGACAGCGGTGGAGGGGGGAGAGGCCGAGTGGACAGAGCGACTGGAGAAAGAGGAGGAGGTGGCAGTAGGGAGGGAGGGGCCTACGATGACCAAGCGCATTCTGTCAGTGGTAGAGGCCTGAAGAAATTGATGAAGAGCTCACTGGTGCAGTTTGAGAGCCCGGGATACCTTCAGAAGCTGTGGCAGGGGAGGCGTTGCAAGCCATTGTGGTGTCGGCAGGTCTGTCCATTACAACCAAAATCCATTATAAAGAGGTCCGTTAAAACGAGGGTTTACTGTATTATGTTCAATTTCGGTCAACCTTTTATAAGATGGATATTATTCGGCAGGAAAGAGTGCAGAGAAGATGTACAAATATCTTGCCAGAACCCAAGGGTCTGAGCTACAGGTAGAGGTTGTGCAGGCAAGGACTTTATTCATAGAAACATAGAAAATAGGTGCAGGAAGAGGCCATTCGGCCCTTCGATCCAGCACCGCCATTCATTGTGATCATGGCTGATCCTCCCTAATCAATAAACCAGGCCTGCCTTCTCCCCATATCCCTTGACTCCACTAACCCCTGGAGCTCTATCTAACTCATTCTTAAATCCATCCAGTGACTTGGCCTCCACTGCCCTCTGTGGCAGGGAATTCCATAAATTTACAACTCTCTGGGTGAAAACGTTTTTTCTCACCTCAGTCTTAAATGACCTCCCCTTTATTCTAAGACTGTGGCCCCTGGTTCTGGACTCGCCCAACATTGTTAACATTGTTCCTGCATCTAGCTTGTCCAGTCCTTTTATAATTTTATATGTTTCTATAAGATCCCCCTCATCCTTTTAAACTCCAGTGAATACAAGCCTAGTCTTTTCAATCTTTCCTCATATGACAGTCCCGGCATCCCAGGGATCAATCTCGTGAACCTACGCTGCACTGCCTCAATCACAAGGATGTCCTTCCTCAAATTAGGAGACCAAAACTGCACACAATTCCTGGGCATGCAGGAGGCTGAGGGGTGATTTTATAGGGGTGTATAAAATCATGAGGGGAATAGATGGCATGTATGCACAGAACCTTTTACCTAGTATAGGGGAATCTAGAATGTGGACATAGACCTATTTTAAATGTAATAGGAACCTGAAGGGCAACTTTGTCACACAGGGTGGAGGGTATGTTGAATGATCTACCAAGGAGATATTTGAAGCAGGTACTATAACAACATTCAAAGGACATTAGGATAAGTGCATAGATAGGAAAGGTTATAAGGGATACGGGTCAAACGTGAGCAGGTGGGACTAGCCTAGATGTCGCATTTTGGTAGGCATTGGCCTAGTTGTTTCTGTACTCTATGACTCAGGACATGGAAATCCTGAAGCAACGAGTATAAAGAACAGTAATTTTATTAATTATTCCTTGTATAACTAGGCCAGGATGTATCAGTTATTCCATAACATTTGCTAATTAAATGTTAGGTAGTACTTTAGATTTTTAAATTTTATTTTATATGCTTCATATTTTTTTTTTACAGAATTTTAATTAATGATACATTTCATTCTAACAATTCATAATAATTGTTATTTAAAGATTGCAGATGCCATATTAAAATAATCTAGATTGAAAAATAAATGCAGAATGCAAGGTGAATATTTCAGCAACAAGTCATTGGCTCTTGCATTTATTAATTAGTAACTTTTTAAATCGTTATGCTACTCATGCTTCACCCACTTTCACAAACAATACTGAAAAAATTAGTTGGTTGAGAGTACATTCTCACATGCCCTCATTCTGATTGTATTTGAATAATGCTGATCTCAACCACTGATCAATGCAGCAGGAAATTATACAGCATCACCTGAGAATATCAAGAAATTATTCACTATGAAGTGGAAAATAAGTTTCCGCTTTTTCACTTTTCTGAGTGACATGCAACTAACCGTTCAGTGGTGAAAGTCGTAAAGCATGTCCAGTGTATTCCAGATATATTCAGCTGTGAAATATGTTCATCCCTACATGTTTGCAGCTGAAACCTAAAGTGTCAGGTGACTCATCTACGAGTTGGGTAGCACAACCAGGAGATGTAAGAAAGCCATCTCTTCATATTTTTAATCAGAATATTTTGAAAGCCATCTATTGCTGCATTGCAATTAGAATGGAGAAACTGGGTTCATCCAACAAGATGCAACACAAGGCATACTTACAATGGGTTTGCCTGGGTTTCTCCCATGTCTCCATTCCTCCAACCACTTATCTTACACATAGTTTCTACTTCAGTTACAAACCTAGTTGCATACTTCCATAGATGCATAGTTCTCTATACAAATAATTTCCTTTCTCTGCCCCTTGATCTCTGCTTTTGATCTATTGGGATGTATGTTTTATTTGATACCCCCAAATCATTGAAAATTGTATATTTTGTCGTGTTCCAATTGTCAAACGGATTGTCTGATTCATGCAGTCATAATCCTTCAATGTGCAGGAGGGAACTGTAGATGCTGGTTTATACCCAAGATAGACACAAAATGCTGGAGTAACTCAGCCGGTCAGGCAATATCTCTGGAGAAAAGGAATGGATATTATTGATAGGAATTAGAAGGGTTCTGACCCAAAACGTCACCCATTCCTTTTCCCCAGAGAAGCTGCCTGACGCACTGAGTCACTCCAGCATTTTGTGTCTATCTCCTTCAATGTACAGTGTGTCAAAGTATTAATTATAAAATGCTGAAATCTGACCCCATGCACAGCTTGCTATGATTTGGGGGTATTCACGTGTTACATATTGCATAACTTCATATATTGCCCTGAGAAATGTCCCTGCATCACTGGTCCTATATTAATCCAAGTTCTTGTTGTTGATTTCCTAACTTCTCCCATAGCAGTGATGAATCTTGCCCAAGTGCTGGAATATATGAGTTCAGTCATATTGGAGGAGATAATCATAGATTTGTGGAATTCTGTAGAGGAAGAGAATAGCGCTAAAGTGTGTACTTCAGGCAAATCCGTGCAGCTATCCGTGTACCTGTTTGCATGATGTAGACACAAAAATGCTGGTGTAACTCAGCGGGCCAGGCAGCATCTCTGGAGAGAAGGAATGGGTGACATTAGGGGTTGAGACAGTCTGAAGAGGGGGTCTCGACCCGAAACGACACCCAATTCCTCCTCTCCAGAAATGCTGCCTGACCCGCTGAGTTACACTAGCATTTTGTGTCTATCTTCGGTGTGTATCTGCAGTTCCTTCCTTCAAATTTTGATTGCATGATGTACATAATTGTCTAGCAGTAGCACCTTGATCAGAGATTGATGAAGGCATTGGCCATAATTTCTCAAAGAGATGAGAAGCCAAAATAGATTTAAGCTCCTGAAACTGAAGGTGACAAACCTAACTTTTAACTTCCAGAGTCAGTACTTGTGTATGCTTTCAGGGGGAATGAGTGTGCAATCTTTTGCTAACAATGACCATGGACAAGTATGTTTGTTAGGTGGTGTTAAAATGTACATGGCAATTGGCAGAAGTGAGATCGCTGAGGAAGTAAGGTATAATAGTACATGAAATTAAATTATAGTAGTCATTATTCTGTAAATTACCGTGCATATGTTTAATTGTAGCAGAGGCTGGTTGTTATAAATGATGTAAAATGAAGTCATCGTGTAGATGGTATTCTGTTTACTTTTCCTTTCAAAATGAGTAACTACAAGGATAGCTCAGCTACTGTCTAACCAAGGCTGTTATTTGCAGTACAGACAATAAGAGCAGATTGTTGTGTGTTTTCCCACTCCCGACCCCATGTCCCTGCTGGTGTGCAATGATAGAATCAATAAATTCACTTCATGCCCATCAGAGAGATAAAAATGAGACATCGTCAGCTAAGGAAACAATTTTTTAATCCTTTAAACTGGGATCAACAATGTATTAAAATGCATTGAAGAAATTAATAGCATTGTTCCTTTAACGTATTGATATAGTTACTCCCACTCATTAATCCTTATATGAGAAAAGTAATGCTGGTAAATCATATTTTTATACTTAATCACTGTTTGGGGATGCTTAGCCTTGTGGTTGCAGGGAAAATATTTTCCATAATATCATCCAATTTATTTTGATTAAATGGTGTTTTATATTTATAGTAAGGTGTCCTTGGGTATCCAGAAAGGGGCCAGCAAATAAAATGCATTATTATTATTATTATTATTATTATTATAGTTGATATAATGAGATTTATGACTTAGTATTGGCTACATAAAGTCTAATGATTAATAGATGAACATATAAAAAGGTGGGAGAGGAGGAATGGATTATTATATTTGGATATTAATTTCTAATAATTTGATTTGATTACAAAATTCCCTGTTAATTGTGATGATAATTAATTTGTATTGTTTTTCATACCTCTGTGTGAGAGCACCTTCTGTGCTTCTACTTTCTCAGTTTGATGTGCAAGGAAGCCATACAGACCATCGAGTCCATTCTTGCTCCCAGCAGAGCCCCATTCCCCTCGAGTCCTACAATTTGCTCTATCTCACATGCCCACCAAGTTAGCCATTTATTTTGATTTTTTGCCACGTGTGTGCACATGGTAGACACTTCACTAACCAGCACATCATACAGCATGGAAATAGGCCTTTTGGGCCAACTTCCCCACACCGACCAACATGTCTCACCTGATTGCATTTGGCCCATATCCCTCAAAACCTATCTTATCCTTGTAACTGTCCAAATGGCTTTTAAACATTATGAAAGTACCTGCCACAACTATCTCCCTTGGCAGCTCGTTCCATACACCCACCATCCCTTGTTAAAAATAGTTGCCCCCTCAGGGTCCTTTTCAATCTTTTACCACTCACCTTAAACCAATATCCTCTGATATTTGATTCTCCTACTCTGGTTAAGAGACTGTGCATTCCGGTTTGCGTGGTTTTTCAGTTTGCGTAGTTTTTCTATTTGTGCAAAAAGGGTACATGATAGCACTATGATTTTTCGCCACATTACTCACCATTCTCCTGTGCTCAAGTGCACCATTTTGTTCCAATCGATGGTATAGTTTATAAATTATTAAGGTTTAAAAATCTTTAAAACCGAGCATGCGCCGATTGGTCTCTTCTCCTGTCAGTCAGCGACATGCCGATTGGTCTCTTCTCCTGTCAGTCAGGGTGACGCCCCTTCTTGCGCACTGCTCGGCGTCTTTACTAGAGCTGAGGGACGCTCCGCAGTGGCCGGCAGAGGTCTCCAAATGGCCACAATTGTCGGACGGACCAGAAGTGGCGCAGAGCCAGAGATTGGAAGCCGCGCGGAGCTGGAGATGTCGGTCAAACGGAAAGCAGAGAATCTGATCCCGGCGGAGGAGAGCAACCAGTTACTGATCTGCCCGCTGTGTCCCTATCGCACCGCCCCTCCAGCTCCAGCCCCTTCCCCTCTGGTCCCCTTGCTGGCTCCTGCCCCCTCCCCATGAAAACCCACCCCATCCCCTCCACACCCTCCCACACCCCCCCTGCCCACACACCCCCCCACCCCCCCCCCCCCACACACCCCTTCCCGCCCACATACAACTCGCTTCCCTCCCACACACACCCCCCTCCCTGGCACCCCCTCTGCCCTCACATCCACCCTACCCCACACATCCACCCTCCCCCGTCCACAAACACCCTCTCTCACCCTCCCCCACACACCCCTCCTCCCACAACCCTCTTCCTCCCTTCCCACACCCCTCCCCCCTTCCCCCTCCACACCCCACCCCTCCCCCCACCTCCTCCTCCCCCCCTGCCCCCACACACACTCCCCCTCCCCCCCTTCCTACATCCCCCCCAACCCAAACACACCCACCCTCCCCTCTTCCCCTCCCATACCACATCCCTGCCACACCTCCCCCTGCACTCTCTCCCCCCCCCCCCCCTCCCACACATGAAGGGGAGGAGGAGGAGGGAGTGCCGGGGTATAATGGGAAATGAGCCGTGCCTGTGCAGTTGGGGGCTATGGGTGAGTGGTGGAATATTGTGTTGGGGAATGGGTTGCATTGTGGGACCAGACCTCCCATGTGACATGGGACGCAACGGGTCCCAGTTAGTCTAGTGATCTCAAATAACTCTAGATTACCCTTTTTCCCCCAGGGGCGGATCTATTATGAAATTTATGAAGCTTAAGCTTCAGGGCCCCTAATCCGGAAGGGGCCCCAGAAGCGACTTTACTCCAGATATTCTTCCGATTTAAATCGGAACCCGATTTTTTTGTTTTCCTAGAAATGAATCTGATTTTTCACCTCGACTAAACCCCTCGCCTTGACGAAACTCCACCTCACACTTAAACCTCAACTCACCAAACCTCGCCTTGATCAAACCTCCCACCTCACACATAATCCCTGCCTCGACTAATCGGCGTCTCTCTCCCACCAATTTTTACAACATTCAACCGATCGGAACGAATCTTGGTGCACTCGCAGCACAGGAGAACGGTGAGTGAGCTGGCGAAAAATCGTAGCGCTATCGCAAACCGTTTTTGCGCAAATAGAAAGACCGCCAAACCCGAAGATAACAAGATCAGAGTTTTAGTTATGCATAGATTATTATAAATAATTTAAATCACTATTAACATTTATGACAGAAATGAAAATTTGTGGTGATCTGCCGTGGAACAAATCCGTCGAAGAAGATAACAATGTTTACCCAGACCTTGTTGCTGGTTGTGAACGGGCCCCCATAACAGTTCAAGCTTCAGGGCCCCAAAAATGTAGGTCCACCACTGTATCCACCTGTGCTCCAAGGAATCAAGTCCTAACCTGCTCAACGACTCACTACAGCGCATGTCCTCAAGTCCTAGCAACATCCTCGTAAATCTTCTCTGTACCCTTTTCCATCTGAATAACATCTTTCCTATAGCAGGATGGAAAACAGGTGAGCATAATATTCCTAATGTGGTCTTGCCAATGTCTTGTGCAATTGTAATATAGCCTCCCAACCTCTATACTCAACGCTCTGACTGATTAAGGCCAATGTGCCGAAAGCCTTCTTGACCACCCTATTTATCTGTGGCATCACTTTCAACAAACTGTGTACATGTACTCCTAAATCCCTTTTGTTCTACAACACTCCCCAGAGCCCTGGCATTCACTGTGAAGGTCCTGCCTCATTTGACTTCCCTAAGGGCACCACCTCTCACTTAAACTCCATTCACCATTCCTCACCTGCCCAACTGATGAAGATCCTGCGACACTATTTGCTAACCTTCTTCACTATCTACGATGCCACCCACTTTTGTGTCAATGATGTGGGAGGAAACTACAGCACCTGCAAGAATCCCACACAATTGCAGATAGAATATGTAAGCTCCATGCAGACTGTAACTGAGGTAAGGGATGAAGCTTGGTCACTGGAGTTGAAGTAGCGGCACTAATTGGTGAACTACCACACTGCCTTTATGGATTTGCTCATCTCCACCACTTCCATTGCTTTTGTTGCTGGAATTGAGATGGCCCCTTTTGCTACTTTCAGCTGGAACTCCACAGCTCTGTCCTGGTGAGTAACCAGCTGGTTCCAAGATGGATTAAGAAGGAATGTTGTCATTAATCTTAACCCAGAAAAGAAATGGCCATGGACTGATGGTTAAATATCAGTATACTAACACACACCTTGGATTTTGATAATGTAAGGCACACATTGTATAAGTAATTGGATGAGCCTGTCTTCGCACAGCACTTTGAAGTCCATCGGTACATTTTTCAAATCACCATTGCGGGAAAAGTGGCAACCCAATATGCTCACTACAATGGCCCGCAAATGGCGGTGAGAGAATGATTGTTAATTCGATTTAGTTGTGCTATTTCGGAGAGAAATATTGATCAGGATATTATGGATAACTTCACCTCCCCTAAAAATGGTGTCAGAACATCTTTTTATATTTATCTGAGAGAGCAGGTCTAGCCTCAGTTTAATGTCTCAGTTCAAAAGATGGCACTGCCAACAACTCCCTCAGAGTTGCAGTGAAGTGTCAGCCTTGACATTTGTGCTATGGAGTCGAACCCAAACCCTCAACCTGGGAGAGTTGAGAAGTAAAGGGCCTGTCCCACTTGGCATGCAAACTACGCCGACCTCATGGTCACGTTGAGGCACACGGGCATCGTCCCACTGAGAAACGCGGAGGGGTATGTAGTTGTGCGCGACATCGTGCGGGGCTCCGAAATATTTGTAGCGAACAAAATCTTCGCGCGCCAACGGCCTGTCACGGAACTGACGTCCAAAGTGGGACGGTCCCAAGACCCTGGCGTGACGCAACGTCTCACCTTCAACAGCAGCAGAAGCAGGCAAACGATCGCTGAACTCGGCCTGGGGCTCACGGCCGTTGCGGTCCGGATCCGCCCCCACTTCTACTCTCAGAGCGGGGCCAAGAAAATTGAAGATAGACACAAAATGCAGGAGTAACTCAGCGGGACCGGCAGCAGAAGGAATGGGTGACATTTCGGGTCAAGACCCTTCTTTCAGACTGAAGAAGAGTCTTGACAAGAAACGTCACCCATTGCTTCTCTCCAGAGATGCTGCCTGTCCCGCTGAGTTACTCCAGCATTTAATCTGAGGTTTAAATTAGTATCTGCCGATTCCTCCGACATACTATGAGGGCGAATCTGATATGTCCGAGCATCTCCATGTTACTAGGAGAAGAAAGTAACTAATATTATTTCAGGGAATAGAATGCTATAAATTGGAAATAATGAAGAATATTCATCGACCTGCTGCTGCAAGCTTCCATGTGACTGAGAGGAGGAGAGGAAACTTGGGTGGCTTAGAACCTGGTTACTTATCTGCCTGGCCAATTACTTTAAGGGTGAAGAGAGTTCAGAGGTCAAAAGGGACCAGGAAGAAATTTGTTGGTGTCTATATTCACATTTAAATATTTTTATTTGCTTGTTGATGATATTACAATTAAAAAAAGGGGCTATTATTATCCCACTCCTGGTTTACTGAGCTAAATTAAACAATGAAATAGACAACTCGGACTCTTGTGGAAAATGTACAATAAATAAAAGAACGTTGTTTAGTCTAGGATGAAATATGGATAAATATTTTATTCATACAGTTCCGCATATGTTATCTATTTATTTTCATTTTAGTAAATAAAGAAATGTATTTCCGTGATCTCCGAGCTGTTTCCCTCTGCTGTGACCCTCTCCAATCTGTAACTTGCATTCTCCATTCTGAATTTTAATACTCCCTTTCTATGTAAGCAATTTGGTCTGAGAGCCTAGCTCGCAGTTTGGGAGAATCTCATGCAATGTGCAGTACATTTTCTGATGAAATGGCTGCTTTAACAACCTAATTTTAAACTTCATGTTTTGTATGAAATGCATGGTGGCTCTGAAAGTTATAAATGATCGTAGTTTTGTACATGTTTGAGAAAGAACTGCAGATGCTGGAAAATTCGAAGGTAGACAAAAATGCTGGAGAAACTCAGCGGGTGAGGCAGCATCTATGGAGAGGAATAGGCGATGTTTCGGGTTGAGACATGATTTTGTACATGATTTACCAGCTAGTCCTGCCCATGTTTCTATTTGATCGTGTTAAAAAATGAATGAATCAGTTTGGTTTGCTTGAGATATTTCTGTAGATTTAATAATTGTTAACTCCAAATTGATTAAAAGCTATTTTCACTGGTAGACAATTGAACCATGTAAATACTGTATGTTTTGCCATTTCAATAAACCTATAGCCGATTGATTTTAACACATGGATAGATTTGCACAAGTTAAGAATCCTTAATCAGGATCCTGTGTTGGAGTTCTGCTGAAAAAAATCGCTGAGTTCATATGTAAACGGCAAGACTATTTCACATTGCAGTCATTCAGTCTTCCCAGTGGTGACTGCCCTGGGATCCTTTCCACTGTGCCTGGAGCGAAGAATTCCTTTAGTTTTAATGGCTTGTCACTCAACTAATTTTCTGACCACAAAATAAATGTGGTGGCACATGATGATGCCATTCTATCCTGTTCGCCCAAGGACAATGCAAGGGTACTGTATTAAACTGCCTACAAGCTTCTTAGAAACATAGAAACATAGAAACATAGAAATTAGGTGCAGGAGTAGGCCATTCGGCCCTTCGAGCCTGCACCTCCATTCAATATGATCATGGCTGATCATCCAACTCAGTATCCCGTACCTGCCTTCTCTCCATACCCTCTGATCCCCTTAGCCACAAGGGCCACATCTAACTCCCTCTTAAATATAGCCAATGAACTGGCCTCAACTACCCTCTGTGGCAGAGAGTTCCAGAGATTCACCACTCTCTGTGTGAAAAAAGTTCTTCTCATCTCAATTTTAAAGGATTTCCCCCTATCCTTAAGCTGTGACCCCTTGTCCTGGACTTCCCCAACATCGGGAGCAATCTTCCTGCATCTAGCCTGTCCAACCCCTTAAGAATTTTGTAAGTTTCTATAAGATCCCCTCTCAATCTCCTAAATTCTAGAGAGTATAAACCAAGTCTATCCAGTCTTTCTTCATAAGACAGTCCTGACATCCCAGGAATCAGTCTGGTGAACCTTCTCTGCACTCCCTCTATGGCAATAATGTCCTTCCTCAGATTTGGAGACCAAAAACTGTATGCAATACTCCAGGTGTGGTCTCACCAAGACCCTGTACAACTGTCCAGCTCCACTCCTCAGTTTAAGGTGAAGGGGAAAAGATTTAATAGGAATCTGAGGGGTTACTTTTTCACACAAAGGGTGGTGTGTGTGTGGAACAAGCTGCCAGAGGAGGTAGTTGAGGCGGGGATCATAGCAACATTTAAGAAGCAATTAGACAGGCACATGAATAGGACTGGTTTGTGGGGATATGGACCAAACGTGGGCAAGTGGGAGTAGTGTAGCTGGGACATGTTGGCCGGTGTGCGCAAGTTGGGGCGAAGGGTTTGTTTCCACACTGTATCACGCTATGACTATGGAGAATAGTAATTCATTTGTGTTTCAAAATATCATGCTTTATTAGCTCATGGAATTTCAAAACACTTTTACAATATAATCGGAGTAATTTCTTTATTTTGTGCATCTTTCATTGTTAATCATTCGGCTTGGTTCTCCTCCTTGATCAGAAAAAAATGTGTGGGCCATTGTCTAAGAATAATACCACATTAAAACTTATATTTTTCTGCTATGTGTTTCAAGTTCAAGTGAGTTTATTGTCATGTGTCCCTGTATAGGACAATGAAATTCTTGCTTTGCTTCAGCACACAGAACATAGTAGGCATTTACTACAAATCAGATAAATGTGCCCATATACCATTATATAAATATATACACACATGAATAAATAAACTGATGAAGTGCAAATAACAGAAAGTGGTTATTAATAATCAGAGTTTTGTCCGAGCCGGGTTTAATAGCCTGATGGCTGTGGGGAAGTAGCTATTCCTGAACCTGGTTGTTGCAGTCTTCAGGCTCCTGTACCTTCTACCTGAAGGTAGCAGGGAGATGAGTGTGTGGCCAGGATGGTGTGGGTCTTTGATGATACTGCCAGCCTTTTTGAGGCAGCGACTGCGATAAATCCCCTCGATGGAAGGAAGGTCAGAGCCGATGATGGACTGGGCAGTGTTTACTACTTTTTGTAGTCTTTTCCTCTCCTGGGCGCTCAAATTGCCGAACCAAGCCACGATGCAACCGGTCAGCATGCTCTCTACTGTGCACCTGTAGAAGTTAGAGAGAGTCCTCCATGACAAACCGACTCTCTGTAATCTTCTCAGGAAGTAGAGGCGCTGATGAGCTTTTTTGATAATTGCGTTAGTGTTCTCGGGCCAGGAAAGATCTTCGGAGATGTGCATGCCCAGGATTATCCCAACATGGATTCATTTCCCTTCGCCTCTGCCAATACCTTTTCCTTGCTCATAGAGTAATATCCCTGTCTCACGGTAGGAGCTGACCCATGAGGTACCCCGAGTGAAAGACTCGTGGTTGTGTACGAGATCCCAAGTGTATGATTAAGAGTTTGACCGAGTTCCCACGGGTATGATAAGTTTGCCGTTTTCTGCGATGTTCCAAGTTCGTCTCCCGAGTTATACTGCAAGGAAACAGACCTTTTGGCCCAAATTTCCTCTGCTGACCAAGAAGCCTCATCTTCGCTGGTCTCACCTGCCCGCGTTTAGCGCATTTCCCTTGAAACCTTTCCTATTCATGTACCTATCCAAATGAGTTTTAAACATTGTTGAATGGTATCTGCCACATCTACCTCCTCTGGCAGCTCATTCCATGTACCCAGAACCCTCTGTGTGAAAAAATTGCACCTCATGTTCCTATTAAATCTTTTCCCACACACCTTATTTTGAATATATTATTTGGAAGAAGGGACTCATTCATTGCTTTGTGTCATCCTCATTCTCTACAAGTAAAACTATTCCAGGCTGCTGTGAAGCTCAGCGGGTGCAGCAGCATCTATGGAACGAAGGAAATAGGCAACGTTTCGGGCCGAAACCCTTCTTCACACGTTTCGGCCCGAAACGTTGCCTATTTCCTTCGCTCCATAGATGCTGCTGCACCCGCTGAGTTTCTCCAGCTTTTTTGTGTACCGTCGATTTTCCAGCATCTGCAGCTCCTTCTTAAACAGGCTGCTGTGAGATGGGTTATTCATCAAATGCAGGATGGTAATGATACATGTAACTAGATCAGGACAGAGAGGGAAGAATTCATGGAGAAGCCACTTCTCAGCCCAATTTCTCTTTTACTTACTTACGTAGGTCATGGTTTGTGCTATGGTTTACAGTACTGCCCATTTTACTACCCACTGCTGGACCACTGGGCATTACTGAGGTCCCTAATCCCATCAGTAGCTTGCTGTGAAACTCTGAACCCCCGACCACAAATTGTTGCCAAATCTGTGAAGGAGGCAGGTGATGGATAAAAGATTTGCCTCATTACTACTCTGTGTAGAAGGAGCATTGAACTTATTTTGTTTCTCCCATTAGATATCCCTTAAAGCCACAAACGAGTGTCTGTTGATAAACCCAGTTGTTTATGCCTAGACCTTGTATGTGTGGCCTTTTTTGACTAACTTTTTCTCCAATGGTGTTAATGCTGAATATAAACTTGACATTCCCTGCTACTTGTGAATTATTCAACGGTTGCACTGGCAATAAATGATGTTATATATACTCCTGTGAAGTGCTTTGGGATGTTTGGTTAAAGGCTTTATATAAATGTAAGTTGTTGCATCAATCTTTGACTGCTATCTTTCAGCAGAACTGTGACAAGCAAACCCAATATTTAAACCATGAGCTCCCATTTTCTCACGGGAAACCATTTTGAACCACGGTTCTTTGAAATCCCTCAGACAGGAATTGTGTTTGAATCGCTAATTGGTGTAGTTTAGAGATATATCATGGAAAGAGGCCCTTCGGCCCACTGAGTCCATGCTGGCTATTGATTACCTGTTCACATGGAGTCTCTGTAATCCCACTTCCTACAATTTATAGCAGGACAATTTATAGAGGCCAATTAGCCTACAAACCTGCACATCTCTGGAATGTGTGAAGAAATTGGAGCACCCACCCAGTCACAGGGGAAATGTGCAAACTGACACAACCCAAGGTTAGGAACAAACCCATGTCCCTTGTGCTGTGATGCAGCAGCTCTGCACTACTGTGCTACATTTGCATGAAATAATTGTCCAGGCCAAAATGAGCTATCAAGTTGTGATTCTTGTTTCTCCATTATTGAGGGAGAATGCAAAAGGGCCTTGGGCAGAAATAGACCCTCCAAATTACCACAGAAAACCTGAATTGATTTGGAAATGGGAAGGATATATATCTAAATGTTCTGGGAAGCATATTGTTTATGAATTCAGAACTGGGGCATGAGAAAGAATTTTGTTTAAAAAAAACATGGCCACTTTTATTTGAGTAAATAATCCACCTCTACAGAAATCTGAACAAGTAGCTTGAGAAAGGAAACATTTTTTAGTTCAGGCACAGCAAACTATCTACATCCATGTCTTCAACTAACATAGGCCAGTGATGAAAGGGAGAGTGATACTTGAGGCTGAATGTTAATAACACGTGTCATTGTCGTTATACTGATGTAGTGCATGTTACTTTAAAATGACATTCTGGGAAGACTTTGTAACAATAAATAAGGACAGCATCCTTTTTAATTGGTGCAAAGATAGCAGTGGTATCATTTTGTTGAAAATGTACACTGGATTTCAGATCTGAATGATCTAAACTTTGTTGCTTGATTCAGTTCTATTTGTAGTTAACCCGAGCGTTAAATAATGAATTAGAGCAGGTGATAAATCTTTGTTTTATTAGTGAACTTGTAATTAATGAATGATCTGCTACTTAGCGGAGCTTAATTTTGTCTAATTCACCTTTATTTCTTGCTTTAAATTGCAAGAATGTCAAAACGTGTTTCCCATTAGACCAGAAAGATGCTTTTAGGAGCTAATTCTACCTTGTACTGAAGGACATGTGCAATATCGTACATTCATTTTGCTCTATTAGTTACCCGGTTTGCGCTACACATTAATGAGACCAGATTTCTGTAACGTGTGAATCCCAGAAGCCTAAGTTCTTTGTGTGATTATTGAGAAATTGCACAGAACATTGAGTTATTATGTATGTGCTACCTGTACTCTGATTCTTGCTGCATTGCAGCTATGGAACAGATGAATTCAGCTGATAGCTTTCGAGGCTGCAGTGTCCCATTTTTTCTGAGCTGTAGGTATGACCTGAAGGACATCATTTAAAATTTCCTTCCTAATTTGTCTTTCGTGTGTAAAACAAAAAGATTTCATTTATCTTGTTGGAAGCGATCTCCGTGATTCAGTAACTGCATTCCATGAGTGGCATCAATGTAAGAGCAAGGCACAGAAGTCGGCAACCTTTACAACTGTGGCTTACTGGGCCCTGCCCATGGGAAGGATAAATATTGAACTCAAATGAATTCGTAATAAAAAGTTTTCAAGGTCAATATTCTTTATTCTGGCCTTGTGCAGTGATTTTGATTATAATATTTTGTCATTCTGGATCAGTGCTGATCTAACAGTGCAGCAGCTGGAAATCGTGACTTACAGCAGTACTCAATACCTCCTAGTGGTTGGTTGCTGAGCAGCAGCGAAAATACATTTGCCGTAGGTTACTCGAGGTGCCTTCCATGTAATCAGGACACTTAAAAGGAAAACAACATCAGACATATTTAAAAAAAAATGGGAAATTAGATGGGGCTATACAACAGTTTTGACCTGTTTAGTTAATATCATATTTGTGAGGGTGATATTTTGCTGGTGTCAGGAATTCTTCTCTGTTTTATTAGGAGGAGTTCAGAGGTCAAAAGAGATCAGGGAGAAATTTATAGGGAGTCTGTAATCACATTTTAATATTTTTATTTGCTTGACGATGTTAATTGCCTGACACTGTTGTATTAGTTGTAGATCTTCCACCACCTGCAACCTCCTGCAACCTCCGGCAACCTCCGGCAACCACCTTCAACTAGCATTGCAACCGGCTTCAACTAAAAAATTACCGATTTTTAAAACGGCAACCTATTTTTAGTCGCCGCCAGTTTTGAATTTTTTGAAATAATCGCCGGAACATAGAAGAAGCGGAAACCACTTTCGTCCATTAGGGAGACTGACAAAAACCTCCGGGAACCGCACGGAAACCTTGGGTGGGGCGCAAAGTCTCCAGAGGTTTCCGTTCAGGTTTCCTAAGTGGGACAGGGGCATTAGACACTGGAACAGGAGGAAGCAATGTTGGCCCTTTGAGACTGCTCTACCATCCATCAAGACCAGGACTGATCTTTTGTCTCTGTGCTTTATTCCTGCAATATTCCATATTCCCCGATTCTCTGAATATCCAAAAATCTGCCAGTCTCTGTTTATGGATGAACTCAATGACTGACTCTCCAAAGCCCTTTATGGTGGAAAATTCCAAAGTTTTGTTCAAGTCCCGCATGGCCTACCGTCCATTCTGAGACTGTGACCACTCATTCTAGTGTAGGAAACTGCAGATGTTGGTTTAAACCAAAGATAGACACAATGCTGGAGTAACTCAGCGGGACAGGCAGCATCTCTGGAGAGAAGGAATGGGTGACGTTTCGGGTCGAGACCCTTCTTCAGAATGAAAAGCCTTTTTCTAAAAAAAAAGATTGTAAAACCATACCTCCTTTTCAAATGTCCCCATTAAATTAAACATGTTCGTTGTGGTGGTTTTACGAGAGGCTTCTAAAATGGTGAATAATTATGTAAATAAGTTTACACCAGAAAATCAGAGCTATTTCATTTTAGATGATGGCAGGCCCCCGAACTATGCAAACCAAATGAGAACCAAGTTAGTTGAAAATGGAACCCAAGTATTTTATGAATTAATGTGTCATGAAAACAAACTTTCATTAAAACATCAATATTGAACATAGTCATTCCATCGAAGGTAGACAGAAAATGCTGGAGTAACTCAGCGGGACAGGCAGCATCTCTGGAGAGAAGGAATGGCCGACATTTCGGGCTGAGAGCCTTCTTCAGATTTCCATCTCCAGGTCCAATAATGTTCCTGCCATTTTCAAGATGAGAGTAGGCCAAAAATGTATTTTACTTTTGAATATTGGATTATATTAATCTGAGTTCTGAACTTCAAATCTACATATTTGACTTCAACTGGAATAGGACTGGTTATCAGACAGGGAGTGAAAAATGCCTATGCTGCGGTTTTGGACAATTAACGTGCTGCTGAGGTTAAATTTCAACACACTGTATAATTTCTGTTCTGTGCTGTAATTGGAAAATTTCCCCCCAAATGAAAGGCAATATTACAATATAAATTTGTAACTTTATTTCATTCACTCCCAGGATTGTTGAGCCTGTCATGCCTTTTAAAAATCATTGGAATCCAGGTTATTATTGTTGATTTTACTGACAAGACGCTCCAGGAGTGAATGATTTGCTTGTATGAAGCTGAGCAACTCACATTTTTGATAATGCTTTCTTCTCTTGTTTTCAATAGTTTTTATTTTTGTTGCAACCTCTAATGCAGCAGCATTAGTTCTTTTTACCTGCCCACACACATGCATGCACGTAGTTCATTAAGGCTCCGGGATGAGATGTTCCAAGTACCTTGGCCTTTGCTTTTAAGTAAAATAGACAATAGACAATAGGTGCAGGAGTAGGCCATTTGGCCCTTCGAGCCAGCACTGCCATTCAATGTGATCATGGCTGATCATCCCCAATCAGTACCCCGTTCCTGCCTTCTCCCCATATCCCCTGACTCCGCTATTTTTAAGAGCCCTATCTAGATCTCTCTTGAAAGCATCCAGAGAACCTGCCTCCACCGCCCTCTGAGGCAAATAATTCCACAGACTCACCACTCTCTGTGAGAAAAAGTGTTTCCTCGTCTCTGTTCTAAATGGCTTACTCCTTATTCTTAAACTGTGGCCCCTGGTTCTGGACTCCCCCAACATCGGGAACATGTTTCCTGCCTCCAGCGTGTCCAAACCCTTAACAATCTTATGTGTTTCAATAAGATCCCCTCTCATCCTTCTAAACTCCAGAGTGAACAAGCCCAGCTGCTCTATTCTCTCAGCATATGACAGTCCCACCATCCCAGGAATTAACCTTGAAAACCTACGCTGCACTCCCTCAATAGCAAAAATTAAATGTTGTTCTTCAAATTATTATGTTTGTCACACAAATACATTGGCTGTTTTCCATTACATAGTCCCTTATGGTTTAAATGTAAATCAGGTTTAAATGATAGTATGCTATGAATTAACCAGTGCAGTAAATTTCTGTCAGAAATTAGCCATGTTAATTTCCCACCTGTCCTTGGCACAATGCGACTCAGGTCAGGTTAACAACATTAGGCTTGTTTGAACCCTGAAGGCTGACTGACTTGCCTTCCAATGCAGTGGGGTTGTCATCAGGACAAGAGACACACCAGCAATAGAAGGAAGGGGCTGCAATCAGCCACTAGCCATCCTAAAAAATAGTTTTAACATTTAGAAGAGAAGGGGGCAAGGTCACCACTGGTTAGACCCTTACCTTTCCTAAGGAACCTGGAGAAGGACATTTGTCGCTCCAGTCGCCATAGACATATAAAAATGCCGATCCTTTTGGACCTTGTATAGGAAGGATCTGCAGAGAGACACAAAATGCTGGAGTAGCTCAGCGGGACAGGCAGCATGTCCGGAGAGAAGGAATAGATAACGTTTCAGGTCGAGACCTTTCTTCAGACCTTCTTCCTACACAAGGAACTGCAGATGCTGGTTTACACCAAAAACTGAGTCTGAAGTCTCGACCCAAAACGTCATCCACTTCTTTTATCCAGAGATGCTGCCTGTCCCTCTGAGTTACTCCAACATTTTGTATCTATCCTTTTGGATCTTATCTGGTCCTGATCCACATCACTTTTGGATTAGTCAATGGGAAAGTTACTGCCATTTCCGGTTCAGATTATACAGGAAAATGTATCGTTTGGTCCAGACAAAGGGGGTGGGAGATTGCAACCTTCACGTGGTCCGCCCTGTTTCGACGAATGCAATCAACCTGGCGGGCGTGGCGTGCGTCCAGATAAAGATATCAGGTCCTGACAAGCGCCCCTAGAAATAGATCTGGCTTGACTTGCAGGGCAAGAAAGTGAACTTGTCAGCTTCTGGGATGAGTGGTGGGTAATTTGAGCTGAATTTCTTTACTCACTTGCCTGGTTTCTGCTTGGCAGGGGATGAAAGGTCTCAGATCACAGTGGGAAATTGATTCCCCAAACTGTTTCTCAGACGGAATTGATATTGTTCACAAGCAAAAAGTTAGTTACTGGCTTCTTGATGCCGACTATTTAAACTTCACTCATTCTTCTTGTATTTTTCTTCCACAGGTTTAGCCGGGAATCCTGTGGATCTTGAAAACAGAAAACAGACTTTTGGTCAAAACTTTATACCTCCAAAAAAGCCAAAAACTTTCCTCCAGTTAATCTGGGAAGCACTACAAGATGTGACCCTTATCATCCTAGAACTTGCAGCCATTATTTCCTTGGGTCTCTCATTTTATCAACCACCTGGAGAGAGAAGTGAAAGTGAGTAAAGTATCTTATTTGATCATTTGGTTGCCAGATTAAATGTGGAGTGGAAACAATGTACCCATAAAATTAGTTATGATAATGAAATTATGCAATTAACTGACAGATGATCCAAATAGAATCAGTGAACCAGATTAAACCCATTGACTAAATATAGCCAAACTAAAATTCCGTTACATTTTTATAAGGTTCCTGCAGACCAAAGTCGATAAAATATTTGGTAATGTGCCTCCTACTTGCTGGTATTTCACAGAGCTATTCATCGCTGTTACTGGTGGAGAAATCTATTGCCTCTCATGTGCCTGATGACCTTTCACCCTGTAGTGTCAGTTTCCCTGGTTGACCCACAACTGAATGTCACAGATCTGATTCTTTCTTTCTTTAAAGTTCTTTCATATGTTTGTGTTTATTAATCCAGAGCATTTTTATTACCCAGCTTTGGTCACACATTAAAACTGCACAAACTGAGTTATGTATGGACATCCAAATTAGACACTGAAGTAGGCCATTCAGCTCTTGAGCCTGCTCTGCCATTCAGTAAGACTGTGGCTGATCTGAATGTAAATCTCCTACCAATGCCTGTGTTCACCTGTAACCTGCCACATTTTGTCCTGCCTCTCCTCTCCCCCAGCTTTCTCCACCATGGGCACACACACACACACACACACACACACACACACACACACACACACACCACACACACACACACACACACACACACACACACACACACACACACACACACACACACACTCAGAGAGAGAGAGGGAGAGACACACACACACACTCAGACACACACACACACACACACACACACACACACACACACACACACACACACACACACACACACACACACACACACACACACACACACACACACGCACGCACGCACGACACACACACACACACACACACACACACACACACACACACACACACACACGTTCAGAGAGAGAGGGAGACACACACACACACACACACACACACACACACACACACACACACACACACACACACACACACACACACACACGTTCACACACAGAGACACACACACACACACACACACACACACACACACACACACACACACACACACACACACACACACACACACACACACACACACACACACACACACACACACAGGTCACCAAAAATATCACCTATCCAGGTTCCCCAGAAATGTGGCCTGACCCAATAAGATACTCCAGCACTTTATGACTAATCTTTCACCCGTTTGTTGATCAAATATCCATCCACTGACTTTTAAAGGTGAATGCTGGTTTTACAGATTCTCTCACTAAAGGAAATATATTCTTTGCATTCACTCTGTCAAGTCCTCTGAGATGGCCTTCTATTGGCAAACCATTTGTCACAATATCCTTTACTGTTATAAAATCTATTCTCCACCTAATTCTTGTGCCTACTCATAAATCTGTGTTTTCTGAGCATTGGACTCGTGTAACTCAGACAGACCCTGTGTCTCAACCACTGCCCTCTGCCACCCTGTAAGGTGCAGGTTGTTTCACCTTAGGCCCTATCCCTCCTATAGGATTTCTAATGTCATGCCCAGAGCAAGGTGCAGGCTCAGTGAAGTTCAAACTTCCAATGCAAATTAGTCGATAGTGGCTACAAATACCGGCCTATAATACTCAATCTATAGGTCTTCCGGCTTTTCCATACACAATTTTGTCTTGGTAATGGCAGATTTTCTCCAAAATTGCAGGTAAAAACCATTTGGGTTTTTTTTTTAAACTTATTCTGGGATGTGGGCATCAATTTCTGGGCTGCTTGCCAGGCCATTTCAAAAGGCAGTCAAGAGCACTCAGCATTGCTGTTGGTGTAAAGGCGCACATAGGCTCGAATGTGTGAAGATGCTACATTTCCTTCCATGAAGGGCTAGCACATTTCAAATCGCACAAACTGACACATTTAAAAAACATTTCTCTTACTTACAGACTGTTTCCACTCATCCCTCAAATAACTCTTGTACTCTAGCCATTCTTATTGGTATCAATCCAGTCATACATTTTTTTGTTGCTATTTTGAACCATTTGACTTTCCAATTGACACAGTGCTCCAGTATGTTCTGAGTAAATGGCAAAATACATGAAAGGAGAGCACTTTGCTATGTTGCTGCTGCCCATTGCTTTTGTTGCAGATCCTTTCACATGAAAGGCGCCAGGTAGTTTTGCCTTGACAGCTATTTCATCATGCTCTGCTGCATCTTTGCCCCATCAAGCTGGACATTTATTGTGTAACTTGACATTCTGCAATAAGAATGCTCCAAAAGACAAAGTGAATTTATTCCCAGTGAGCACAGTGATTTTTTTTCTTCTCACAGGGCATCAATAGATGATTTCTGTAGCTTCACTAAATATTAGGTAGCAAGCATATTATTGAGATTTTTTTATTAACTGTTGGCTTATTTATTTATGGACTATACACATTTAAATCAATTGGAACACTTTCCCAGAAGATTGAGTAACATAGTATTCATTTTTTCCCTTAGCCATAAAACTGTATTTGTTTATGTTGGGTACTTTGTACTCTACTCGTTGAAACGTCAACACACGTTTTAAATCATTACAACAATTTCTGACAGCCCCATTGATTTTTTTCAAATATCCGAATGTTTCAAAAAGCAACTTGGTCATACCTTTGGAATTTATCTTCAACATCCAAGTTTGTACCATGGTCATTGTCCTTCCTCTGTTAACTGATGATTAGTAGCATGCTTTGGAATTCTAGAGGACGATTTGGCTATTTCAGGGATCCATGTGACAGGGGCTGAGAAAGGGGCATGTTAAATCTGTTCAAAGTCAAAGTATCCTTTATTGTCATTCAGACCTTTCGGTCTGAACGAAATTTCGTGCCTTGCAGTCATACATATAATAAAAATAACAAAAACACACAATAAACACAAATTTAACATCCACCACAGTGAGTTCATCAGGCACCTCCTCACTGTGATGGAAGGCAAAAGTCTTAGTCTCTTCCCTCCTTGTTCTCCCTCTGCGTTGAGGCGATCCAGGCTTCCGATGTTGTGACCCCGCCAGGTGATGGTAAGTAAGTAAGTACCGTGGTTGAATCCGAGCTCCGCGAACGGGCCGGTTTAAACTCCGCGGCCCGGGGTGGTCGAAGCTGCCGAAGCTGCCGCCCTCCAGACCAGCGGACGAAGCTGTGACCTTCGAGTTCCCGACGATGTCGTCCACTGGGCCCGCGGCCGAGCCTCCGAAGTCGGGTCACCGCCACCAGAACGTCGCCACAGCCCCGGTCGGGTCACTGCCGCCAGAACGCCGCCACAGCCCCGAAGTCAGGCCGCCGCTGCCGGAACGCCGGAACGCCGCCACAGCCCCGGAGTCACCAGTGCAGACGGAGACGGAGATGGGGGGATACGACAAGAAAAAGTCGCATCCCCCAAAGGAAGAGACCAAAAACATGTTTCCCCCACCTCCCCCTCCACACATACACAACCTAATAAACTAAAATGAACAAAAATTAACTAAAACAGGACAAAAGAAAAAAACATCAAAAAGAAAAAACAGATGGACTTTGCATCATGAGGCTGGGCTAATTTTAGTTCCCAACCTCTATCTATACATGATCATATACCATCGTCTTCTCACTGTGTTCCCCACGCATCTTAATCTCCCTAAAATGGTCGGAGTTCATTTGAGGAATAGATCGTGACCAGGAGACTGGTAATAACTCAAATGTACTTCCTCAAAGTAGTGTAATGGGAACTTGTGTGCAAACTTGTTTGTCATCTGTCTTAAAATCTTCGTCTAGTTTGGTGTCAGAGTTTGTTTGATTGCAGTCTGGTGAAGTGCTTTAGGATGTTTCAAGTATTAAAAGTGCTTTAAAAACAGAATTTTTGTTGTGTGAAAATTGCCAGTAGTGTTAACCTGCCTCACAGTCAAGCAGGTCAAAATGATCAATTGGATGTGAAATAATTTCAAGATGACCAATGAACGTGTGAAGAACCACATAAAATCCTTTATTACTTGCAGCTCCTACGAAACCTAAATGCCAGTGGCACATATCAAAGAGGAGGAGTGCTTACTAGTCACAGAGGATTATGTGTGGAATGTGAAAGATTAGAGCGGGTGGCTGCTAATTGAACTTTCATAAGAACCGCAAGCAATAAAGGATTTACTTTTGCTTTTTGTTTGCGTTTGATCATCTCAGTCCTCGCTTGATGTGACAAAAATGGTGCTCTTGGTTCACTCCAAGCAGTTTCTTTCATTTAGATTTTGATGGATCCAGAGAGAAGAGAGGCTCCAAGATGAAATGGCTTGAGAACTAAGGACATCTGTTCCTCTCAAACATACTTAGCTTAGGTGACATTTATTTTTAATGCCGCATTGCAAAATATTACTTTCTGTGAGATATTCATTTTATTTTTCAATCCACTATCACCATCTCCTAATGTAATCTTATTCATTGCTATACCCCTCACTCAACAAAAGGATGATTTTGGTTTAACTCGCCCTCAAGTTCGGACACTGTTTACTGTTTTGAAGAAAGTGATTAAGCTTGTTATAATCAACATTGCTTGATTGCCTTGGAATCTCGAAATGGAAAACCATTCCACAACTCGTTTTTTTCATGTTCAATTTATATTTAACCCATCAAAGCTGGGGAGTTCAACAGGGCTAGTTTGAAAGGGTCATTTCCAAACTATTCCCCAGCTCATCTCCCGCGGCACAAGAGGATCAAATGCGCTTGGCCATGCGACTCCACCTTCAAAGATGCACATTGCTCCATCCCGAGCCCACACTTTGGAAAATCAGATTGCTTGGCTGTGCTCCTTCTTCTTGCTTATATGTGGTGACTGAGGAGTAACAGCTCCAGTAGTGAGGATTGTCGAAGGGAGCCAGAGGAGCAACATCTTGACTGTAGACTGGGCAACTTTCAAGAACTCGGCATTGGACAGGAACGAATATGCCACTGGCCTCATAAGGTTATATGGGGAGGACATATCCGAGTGTTGCCTCACCAGAAACCTTGGTTAAACTACAATCTACTGAGGACTAGATCTTGGGTATTCAAGTCTGGCAGTACAGGGTCAAATAAGAAGTCCATGTACAGCATCGAAACGGCCATTGGGAAAGCAAAGTGACACTTTGGGTCAAGAGTTGAGGATCAGATGGATATTCAGTAGCTGTGGGCTTGCACGCCATTATTTCCTTCAGGGGGGAAATCAAGTAGCTCAAATGACAGTGATGCATCACTCCCTGATGAACTTGCTGGTTTCTATGCTTGCTTCAATAGATAAATCATCAGTGTACCACCTTGGTTCCACACAGCCCCCAACAACACTGTGATCAGTCACTGTGGCTCATGTCAGCAGCTCGTTCATGAGTATGAACTCTGAAATAGCCCAGCCCCGATCAAGTACCTGGCCAGTGTACATGTACCTGTATGGACCCAACTGGCTGGAATTCTTGCAGATATCACAACCTCCCACTACTAAGGTGCAAGGTTGCCCCTCACTTCAAAAGGACATCCATAATACCAGTGCACAAGAAGAGTAGGTGACATGGCTCAATGATTCCCCACAGGATTGCCACAGAAGGCTGTGGAGACCAAGTCTGTATATATATTTGGCAGAGATAGATAGATTCTTGTTTAGTATGGGTATCAGGGGTTATGGGGAGAAGGCAGGGGTATGGGGTTAGGAGGTAGAAATAGGTCAGCCATGATTGAATGGTGTGGACTTGATGGGCCGAATGGCATAATTCTGCTCCTATCACTTAAGATATTTGTTGTGATGAAGTGCTTTGAGATGTTACGATGACCCCTGTAGTAGTAAGGACATGGACTCACCTGTCTACTGCCCCAAAAGATCAACAGTGTGTGCGATCTTGTTCGCTCTCCATTCTGCACAGAATCACTTGGCCAATAAAAACATATCATCAGTTGTTAATCAACGACTTTTTGGTGCTCAACGTCATCATTCCCTCTAAACCTATCAATAGACTTGGGGAACTGGGTCTCTACTCATCCCTGTGTAATTGGATCTGCAACTTCCTCATCAGCAGTATGAATTGGCACCAACACTTCCTCCCCAATGAACATTAACACAGGAGTACTGCAAGGCTGCGTGTTGAGGTCCCCATTCTATTCTCTATATCCATGATTATGAGGCTAGACATGGCTCCAAAATCTATAAATAACTAAAACTCTGATCTTGTTATCTTCCGGTTTGCGCAGTTTTTCTATTTGCGCAAAAACTGTACGCGATAGCGCTACAATTTTTTGCCAGCTCAATCGCCGTTCCCCCCTGCTGCGAGTGCACCAGGTTTCGTTCCGATCGGTAGTAGTATTTGGTGTGCATGTAAAAGTTATCGAGGTTTAAAAATCGGAAAAACCGCGTGTACACAGATCAATCTACTCTCCTGCCAGTCAGTGCCACTCGGATTGGTCCCTTCTCCTGTCACTCCCCGGGACGGTCCGCCCCTTCTTGCGCCATCGCGCCTTTACTTAGCCTGGCCGGCGGAGGTCTCCAACCGGACACAATTTCCAGAGGGACCGGAAGCGGCTCAGCGCGGAGTCGGAGATGTCGCCAAACGAAAAGCGGAGACTTTGATCCTGGTGGAGGAGAACGACCAGTGACCAGCGTCTGTTGTGAGTCCGCATCGCACTGCCACCTCCTGCCCCTTCCCCTCTGGTCCCCCTCGCTGGCTCCTGCTCCCCCCCCCCCTTCCGTGATACCACCCTCTCCCCCATGGCTCTTCCCCGTGTTTTCTCCGAGCTCTCTCGCCCCACAACCCTCCTGCCCTCACACACCCCTCCCCCCCACAGCCCCCCCCATAAAACACCCCGCAACACCCCCCCCGCTTACACAGCCCCCCATACCCCACAAAACACCCCCCACACCCACCCCCCCCCCCCCCGCCCCTCGCCCCCCCCCCCCCCCCCCCCCCCCCCCCCCACCCCCCCCCCCCCCCCCCCCCCCCCCCCCCCCCCCCCCCCACACCCCCCCCCCCCCCCCCCACACACCCCCCCTTCCCACCATCAAAGATATCTCCAGAAAGTGCTGCCTCAAAAAGGCAGCAAATTTCATCAAAGACTCATTCCAACCTGGCCCCTCTCTCAGCTTGCTGATATTTGTTTGCACTGCATACTTTAGTTTTGCACTATTATTGTCTGGGAACCTAGCATTATTGATTATCAATAGATTGTGCTTTTGATGATTGAATATTTATGTGTAGCGTTTCCATGTTTAGGGGTTGTATAGTTGCAGCAATTAATAATTTCATTTTTCTGTTCCTGGTACATATGACATTTAAGCATTCTTGACTCTTGATGTGCATCATAATCAAATCTCTCTTCTATTTCCTTGCAACGGTTTGAACATCATCTTTCTTCTGAAATGGCAGGAACTGTGTGCAGCATTCTCTGTACAATTACTCAAAAGTGACAGGATCACCTCACCATTTCAGCTCACTGTTGACCTTTAAAAACACCCGCTCATCTGATTTGCTTTCTTCACTGCAGAAATACTACAATATTTTCACCAAAATTCCAAATTTTCGACATTCCACATTAATTTCCTTCCATTTAACTAGCTCTCCAATTGAAGTACTTCTACACGATTAGAAATGAACTTTCTGACAACTGGTTTCAAATCCTCTTGTAATTTATTACATTCTGTTTTTGTGATGACCAAAATTCATTAACTTTGAATTATCTGAACAAGTAGACAATGTGCTTGTGATTTGAACTCCAGATAATTTTATGAGGATATTAAAGGAGATCAAGAATGGACGGTGTGCACTGAATTGGGAGCATTCACTGAGGCTGGCAATAATCTGTGTATCGCTCAGTCCAAATATTGCCATCAGTTCTCCCTCAGAAGTACTCCACGGCTGGTTTCACCAAAATACAGAAACACGTGCTCATTATAAAATACCCAACTCTGCGCTAGTTTTTCTTTAACTATGCATAGATGGCATTTATTGCCCATTCCTAACTGCCAGGGTTAAGGCAGTGGTGAGATGAGCCAAGACTGCAGCACATCACTGCCTTCTGAAAGACAAATGGAGATTCCCAAGAAAGGCTATCACTTTTTTTATTAGTCTTTGGAAATGGGGTGTAGTAGATTGTCACCAGCTGCCAGGCACCATGCAGTGTTTGTCATTTGATTTATCCTATCTTCTACCTATCACAAATCACCTTTTATTTCCTTCTTCTCCTATTTCCATGCCAACTAAACTTCACTGGGCTGTGTGCAGCAATGAATCAGTGTCGGACCTAAGAAATTAAACCTTATTTAGTCATCTGCTGGAAACTGGTGGAGGGGCGGTTGCAAGCTAGAAATACTTAGCAACACTGGCTTGTTGCAATGTATGATGGTGTTGAGCATTATTTGAAATGTATTACAAATGTTGCCCAGTAATAATGCACTTGAGATTTTAGTTACTAGTTTCAATGACAAATGCCAGTTTGCATTTTCTGTTAATCACTCACATTAAGTGAAAGGCTTAAAAAATGGATCCCAGTAGGGCCATTCTGCAACAAATGCACTAAAAATGCATAATTAAATCAGTGTCTGTAGTTTTCCGTCTCCCTGTCTTGGTTGGAATGAACAAGCAGAACACAATTAAAATTAAAAATGTCGTGAGTGGAATATTTTACTCAGCAAGTGTTACCATTAGTTTCCCTCGGATATTGATTGATTTTAACATTCTTTTGTCTTTTGTTCAGTTGGTTACTGTGCAATCTGCTGTGTACAACCAGTTCCCCAATTCATGGACAAAAAACACTTGGCTGCAATTTCCTTGCAGTTGCTCTTGCTCTGAGAGAACATTGCTGCAACTGCATTTACATACACAAATAATGATTCCCCCAAACCTTGTGGAGCAGGAACGGCTCAGAGAAGTTTCTCTGCCTTTATTTGGCATGCGTGGACGTAAGAACTGCCGCTGCTGGTTTAAATCAAAGATAGACACATAAAGCTGGAGTAACTCAGCGGGACTGGCGGCATCTCTGGAGAGAAGGAATTGGTGACGTTTCAGGTGGAGACATTTCTTCAGTCTGAAGAAGGGTCTCGACCCGAAACGTCACCCATTCCTTCTCTCCAGAGATGCTGCCTGTCCCTCTGAGTTACTCCGGCATTTTGTGTCTATCTAATAACATAAGAACCCTATTTGTACATTCTGTCTTGTCCTGGTTGATTTTAGCTTCATTTTCATAAGGTCATAAGTGATAGGAGCAGAATTAGGCCATTCAGCGCATCAAATCTACTCTGCCATTAAATCATGGCTGATCTATCTCTCTCTCCTAACCCCATTCTCCCGTCTTCTCCTCATATTTTCCTATCGATTCTTCAACAGCTTTGATTCTGTCTAGATCTCTGACAGAACAGCTCTGTCTAGATCTCCCTGGCTCTCAAATAGCTCTACTGGCCAATTCTCTAACCACCTTGTTACGCTAATTTGCAAGTCTGTTTATCAACTTTATGACTGCCATCATAGGCGTTCTTTCATCAACATCTTTAGTCCTTTTGTCCTTTTGCTTTGCATTATGCTCCATTATTCTCACAGAATGCTGTTTATCTTTGTGTATATCCTTTTTTGTTAACAGTGTCCACTTTCTCTCAAAACTACATCAAGAGATGTTAATTCTCCATTTACTGCCTTGTTCTGTTCTCCAATGCACCATGCATACAAATCTCTGCTGAATTACTGGTTTACCCTTTTTCAATAAAGTCATGCATACTACTGATTTGTTTAATTCCAAGCTTCACAATTCCAGTCGGATGGACTTTAGTGTCCAATTCATCTGCATGCGCCCATCAGTCTGCCTGTCCATTTTGATAATTGCCACCCGCACACTGCATTGTTCTTTCTCTCACTGAGCCAGGTAGTATAGTGACCATTAAACTCCAACTAGGATGATCTCATTCAAAATGAAGAAGGGTCTTGACTAGAAACGTCACCCAATCCTTCTCTCCAGGGATGCTGCCTGTCCCGTTGAGTTACTCCAGCATTTTGTGTCTATCGTTGGTGTAAACCAGCATCTGCAGTTCCTTCCTACATAATTCAAGCTGTAGTCTCTAACCCTTATCTGCCAGTTCCCGTGAGCTGGAGATACTTTAGCATGTCCGAGCCTCACAGTTGAGTGGTCATTTTGGGTGGGAATAGCGTGTGAATTGCTTCTGCATTTACTGGCTGCCTGAACCCATGATCCACTCAAAAACAGTGCTTCAATTCCAGTGATTCTGTTCAATTCACACCCATGTTCAATAGATCCACGACTATTGTGGACAATTCACTTCCCCCATAACACGAGGATCACTCCTACATGTCTGCAAAACTCCCTTTGCTTTGCCTCAGCCACATGAGTTTGTTATTCATGCTCCTTTTCTCTGGCACCACCATCTTTGCTGGCTGCTGTTTCCTTCAAGTTCTCGCCCACCTATGCTATATGGTCTACCCTGAGTCAATGGTCGCACTTGTGACATTCATGACAAGGCCCCCCACATTTTACACTCATGTAACCCATTGCCTAAACACCAGTTCGCTCGCATGACCCATCAGTTCCCGCTGACCCCCCTTGCAGCATCCACATGGTGGTCACGAGGAAGACTTTTGCTGTGTGGGGGCTTCTTCCTTGCGTTATCATCAAAAGACAGGAGGTAAAATCATCTCATGTTTGTATTTGCCTCTTCCACCCTGGTGATCATCTACTGCTCTTTGTTAAAACATTTAAACCACCCTCTTCTCATTTGCCATTGTGCACTCTGAGCAATCTCACTTTGACTGATCTCAAGAGGCCTGGAATTTGCACTTTTTACCCAGGGTCTTTGGTCAACCAGATATCCAACAATTGCTTTTCCTGGCCCTTGGTTGCACGTACACAACTTGGCTTCTGACACAGCACCATATTAAAAAGGTAATTTAATGATCTTCACCTAATAGTGAAAGGCTTGGAAAGAGTGGATGTAGAGGATGTTTCCACTAGTGGGAAAGTCCAGGATTAAAGGCCATAGCCTCAGAATTAAAGGACGTTCCTTTAGGAGGGAGATGAGGAGGAATTTCTTTAGTCAGAGGGTGGTGAATCTGTGGGGTTTTTTTGCCACAGAAGGCTGTGGAGGCCAAGTCAATGGATATTTCTAAGGCAGAGATAGATAGATTCTTGATTAGTACGGGTGTCAGGCGTTATGGGGAGAAGGCAGGAGAATGGGGTTAGGAGGGAGAGATAGATCAGGCATGATTGAATGGTGGAGTAGACTTGATGGGCCGAATGGCCTGTTCCTATCACATGTCCTAATGACCTGATCTTGCTGAGATGCCTCACATGCACCTAATTTCACTGGTAGATTGGTAGCATCCACCTAATGGTTGCCAGACTTTAGCCTGCCCCTCCTCTCTTCCAGCATTCCTCCCCTCACACCGCAATTTGTCTGAAGAATTGTCCCAACCCGAAACATCACCTATCCGTGTTCTCCAGAGATACTGCCTGACCTGCTGAGTTACTCTGCCACTTTGTGTCTTTTTTTGTAAAGTAGCATCTACAGTGCCTTGTTTCTACTCTGTAATCAGAACTACCTTTACTGAAGGCAGTTGTGTGCGCCTGGAGTGGGTACAACAAGATCCACGCAATATGATCCAAACTCATTCCAAACTGACCATAGTGCAGATAAAATTAGCAGCGTCACTGAGGTCACAATAATATTTTACACAGACATTCAGGAAAACAACACATATTCTACAGTTTGAACATTTTTTACCGCTTAGTTGGAGATGGCATTGGTGCCTAACTTCCATCAAGACCTGAGTTTCATAAATCGGCATAACCTTACAATAGACAATAGACAATAGGAGCAGGAGTAGGCCATTATGGCCCTTTGAGCCAGCACCGCCATTCAATGTGATCATCCCCAATCAGTACCCCGTTCCTGCCTTCTCCCCATATCCCCTGACTCCGCTATTTTTAAGAGCCCTATCTAGCTCTCTCTAGAAAGCATCCAGAGAACCTGCCTCCACCGCCCTCTGATGCAGAGAATTCCACAGACACAATTACCTAACAACCTATCTAAACTCTGTAAAAAATATTGTTGTAAAGTTTCCTCACCTTTTTCTGGTTTTAGTTTAGCTCACCGAATCTGCACTGACCAGCGATCCCCGCACACTAACACTCTCCTACACACACACGAGCGACAATTTACATTTATACCAAGCCAATGAACCTACAAACCTGTACGTCTTTGGAGTGTGGGAGGAAACCGAAGATCTTGGAGAAAACCCACGCGGTCAATGGGAGAACGTACAAACGCCATACAGACAGCACCCGTAGTCGGGATCGAACCCGCTGCACCACCATGCTGCTCTGTTTTTGACAGAAAGCTTCGGCTTTCTATAACAGATTATGTGAAATTACCCTGCTCATATCACCCCTGAACAACCAAACTCCAGTGTAAATGCAATTTCTTCATCATTACGGGAAATGAGAGAAGAATTTAATCTCACTTCAATAGTCACACTAGACTGCTGTTGCAAGTATTTGTAATTGACATCATGTTCTTCAATTTGATTATGTATGTTTATTTGTTTAATATCTTTTAATATGGACGCATTATTGCATTATCAAGATAAGTAATAGATTTCCCATGAGTGGTGTTGGGATGTGAAGCAGTTACAAATGCCGGCTGGTTAATTTGGCTGATCTATAAGGTCACCACTCAATTACTCTTCATGGGAATCCTTCCTGAGTCAATTAGAAGTCAATTGTTGTTGCTGAAGTTTCTTTATCTGCGACCCCTTGATTATTACCTTAACAACCCCATTCCCCTTCCAGATTTTCTCCTCATCAGAAAAAAAATACAGGTTGCAAAGGAATCTTTACTATTGGGTAGATTAAACAATTAGTACTACTTGATTTCTTGGAATGTGACGTTGGTAGATGAGATAAATACACCAGTTTTATGTAACAGCAAAGTAACGTTCACTTATGGGGAAAATATTGAATACATTTTCTTTGAAGAAATTTTACTAGCCAAGTATGTATACATACAAGGAATTTGCCTTGGTGCTTTGATCGCAAGTAACAACACGATATACAGTAGACAATTAAAAATAAAACATTATAATTTAAACATTTGAAGAATGAAATAAAATACCAGAGCACAAGGAGGCTACAGACTTTTGTCTGTTGAGTAGAGCTACTGCTCATGGACAAAAGCTGTTTTCATGTCCGGATGTGGCGGCTTTGACAGTCCGGAGTCGCCTTCCAGAGGGAAGTGATTCAAAGAGTTTGTGGCCAGGGTGAGAGGGGTCAGAGATGATCTTACCCGCTCTCTTCCTGGCCCTTGCAGTGTACAGTTTGTCGAATGGGGGGAAGGTTGCAGCCAATAACCTTCTCTGCTGATCGAATGATGCGCTGTAGCCTCCAGATGTCATGCTTGGTGGCTGAGCCAAACCAGACCATGGTGGAGAAGGTGAGGACAGACTATATGATGGCAGTATAAAACTGGACCATCATTGCTTGTGGTAGATTGTGTTTTCTCAGCTGCCGCAGGAAGTGCATCCTCAGTTGGACCTTTTTGACTGTGGAGTCGATGGTGGCCTCCCATTGAAGGTCCCTGGAGATGATGGTTCCAAGGAATTTGAATGACTCCACAGATGTGACTGTGGTGTTGTTGATGGTGAGTGGAGGGAGGGGAGGGGGAGCTCTCCTAAAGTCTACAATTAAATCCACCATCTTAAGAGCATTGAGCTCCAGGTTGTTTTTATGGCACCAGGATACCAGCTGTGTCACGTCTTGTCTGTAGGCAGATTCCTCCCCATCCAGGATCAGTCCAATCAGGGTTGTGTCACCCCCAAACATGAGAAGCTTGACAGAGGAGTCTGTGGAGGTGCAGTCGTTGGTGTAGAGAGAGTAAAGGAGAGGAGAGAGTACGCAGCCTTGCGGTACTCCTATGCTGAGGGTCTGCTTTCCCAGCCTCACTTGCTGCTTCCTGTCTGTCAGGAAGTTGATGATCCACCGATAGAGGGGTTCAGGCACAGCCAACTCGGAGAGTTTGGAGTGTAGTAGCTCTAGCACAATGGTGTTGAATGCAGAGCTAAAATCAAACAAAACCCTTGCATAGGTCGCCTGGCGGTCTAGGTGCTGGAGGATGAAGTGCAGGGCTAGGTTGACTGCACCATCCACTTATCTATTTGCCCGGCATGCAAACTGCAGGGGTCCAGCCGGGGATGATATTTTTCAGGTGGGCCAGCACAAGTCTTTCAAGGGTCTTCATGATTACAGAGGTCAGTGCGACAGGCCTGTAGTCATTAAGACCAGTAATCCTTGGCTTTTTGGGTACGGGAACAATAGTGGAGACTTTGAAACAGGCCGGGACAATAGTGCAGGTTTGCAGGGAGCGATTGAAAATGTCTGTGTAGACTGGTGCCAGTTGTTCGACATAGAGCTTGATGGTAGAGGGGGAATCAATGTCCAGTCCTGGAGATTTCCAGCTTCTCCACCTCCTCAATTACTATTGCCAGTGATGGAGAAGTGGACAGACTGATGTTGGGCAATGGAGTCAGGGGGGAGGATGAAGGGACAGGTGTTGCATAGTGAACAAGGGAAGAATTGACAAGGGAGTGGACTCTTTACGGAGGCTGTAAGAGTAGGTGTGAAATGTGGTGATTTTCCGGGGTGGGGTGAGGAGGACCAGTGGTTGGGGGGAGGCAGGGAGGGAGGGAGGGAGGGAGTTATGTTTCTGTCTATCGAACCTGCAGTAGAACTCGTTCAGGTCTTTGGTCAGCTGACGAAAATACATACACAACTGAATTCTAGACCCCATGTGTGCTTTTCCAATGGCTCTCTCATTGTTCTTACGGAGCAGAAATGCCCCCTCCCCCCCCCTCCAGTCCAGTCTCTTGCTTTCAATGGATGGTCTCCTATCCTTTACTGTTTCCTCCCTCAAATATGCTGAAAGCCTAAATTGTTGGGTTGAACGGTGAGAGTATGTTAATGAAGTCCTGCCTTGTTGATCAAACAGTGTGTGGTGGTAGAAGGGTCTCGACCCGAAACGTCACCCATTCCTTCTCTCCATAGATGCTGCCTCACCCGCTGAGTTTCTCTAGCATTTTGCGTCTCCCTTTGATTTTATCTAGCATCCGCAGTTCTTTCTCTCACAGTAGTGTGGTATTGATCAGCTAACTATACTACAGAGTTAAAGAGCTGTACTACAGAGTTACATAACAACTGAGACATAGAAAATAGGTGCAAGAGTAGGCCATTCGGCCCTTCGAACCAGCACCACCATTCAATATGATCATGGCTGGTCATCCAAAATCAGTACCCCGTTCCTGCTTTCTCCCCATATTCCTCGATTCCTGTACTTGAACTTGTGCTGATAATTTTGACAACCAGTTGTTCCACCCAACTATGGGCACCACAAAAGTCCCAGTGTCTTGCGTGTCTTTTAACTCGTGCTGTGTCAGTGGTATTGTTTTGCAGCAGGTGGCTCACTCAGTGAGTGGTTCCTTGCTCACCCAATGCATGTAAAGCCAGCTCCCAATAGATTCCCCATGATTATTTTTTGGGGAGAGCTGTTCAGAATAACCGAGCTCCATCTTTCTCAGAATACAGGAACAAATACATTAAATGTTTGAGTGCTCCAGTTTTACGTCGGCATTCCAAGCTATTGGTCGGCTAATTGCCTGCTGTAAACTGGCCCTAATATGTAGGCAAATGGTGGTCTGGGGGGAATAAGTTCATAAATAAGTTAATAAGTTCATTTATTGTCACATACACCAATTGGTGTAGTGAAAACCGCTCAGCACATCATCGGTGCCCCGCTCCCTGCCATGGATGCCCTCCACCGCAAACGGTGTCTGAGACGGGCCGGGAAAATCATCAAGGACCCCTCTCACCCTAACCATGGACTATTTGCCCTCCTCCCATCAGGGAGGCAGTACAGGAGCCTCAGGTCTCGCACAAGCAGGCTGAGGAACAGCTTTTTCAATAACACCATTACACTGCTGAACTCACAGTCCCGTCGCTAGCTATCTTTTATACTCTCCCATTTGTATACATTTATTTGCCTATGTACCAGTTTAATTCATCCACAGTCCACACATTGTTAACCAGTATTTTTATTTCTATTATCTTGCACTATGACCAGACACTAAACTGCATTTTGTTGTACCTGTACTCGTATTTGTGCAATGACAATGAAGTTGAATTGAATTGAAATTCACTGGCCAGGTCAGTCATACAATTTAAAAAAGCACCAGACTCAAAAAAACACATTTTGCCATAAATATCCATCACAGTGACTCATACACAGTCTTCACTGTGATGGAAGGTGAAAATATAGTTCCAAGTCCATCCCTTGTTGTTCTTCCTTGGTCGGGGGCCTTGAGCCCCCCGTTGACGGGACGGTCTTGACTCCCGTAGCTGGCGGCGATCGTGCCCTCCGCATCGAGGAGTTCAGCTCCCGTATCGGGGGGATGTCAGATCCCCCGTGCTGGGCGATCAAACCTCGCATCGGGGCTGGTCGAACCTTCTGCGGCGTTGGAGCTCACGACTCAGCCTCTCCCGAGACTGCGAGCCCTTGTTGGTACGTCCGCAGGCCACGGTGGGAGCGATCCCAGGCAAGGGATCCGCTCCGATGGTAAGTCCATGCCTCTACAGTCCGAGGCGGCTTCCAGCTCCAGAGATGGTAGGCAGCAGAGCCCGGAATCTTGTGATCTGAAACTTGATCACATCTCCGGGAAGGTGAGAGTCTGAAAAAAAATAGTTTAGGTGGGAATGTGGGCAGAACAATAAACATTGGATGAGTGTAAATGGGTGTTGATAGCTGGCACAGTCATGGTGTGTTGAAGGAATTCAGTACTGAAAGACTTCCATGCTGTTATGATTCTGGGCAGAACATTTTAAAGGAATTGATTCTGGAAACATCTGAGAATATAAAGCTTTAACTTCTATTGCGGACAGCAAGCTGCTGACCAAACACTGGGAACGCAAAATGTGCTGTTAATGAATTGTAATGATTTCTGCTGAATTCATATTAATTCATATTCATACCAACAGAAACAGTAGTAGCAAATGAAGTAGGAACTGGAGATGTGTATGGTCTGAATATGTACCAATGGTTGGATGAAACCAATTGTGCCAAGTATTTTGGTCTCTGCTCATCAGACTCTCATGGTTAGAAGCCATTCACATAGAGAGAATATTTTCCTAATTGGACATGAGGAGGCCCACAATATGTTGATAGATACCCACCTTGTTGGTCGACAGAGTTATTTTGAGCAATGATGCTGTAGAATCCTTTTTATCATAATCTTCTGTTTAATTCAGCTGATGATTCACACAGTCATAACATGGCCCATTATGTCCACGTTCACCATTAATGATATATTTATATTAACCTCATTAACCAAAAGTTGATCCATAGTTTACTCTGCCTTGGTAATTCTGGTGCTCATCCAGATGCATCTTAAATATTATGACAGCACCTGCCTCCACCACCTACCTGATTGCTACCATCCTCAGGGTGACAATAAATCTTCCTCGGACCTTCCCTAAATATCCTAGTCATCTTAAACATATATCCTCTGGTTTAGACACCTGAGTCATGGTAGAAAGTTTATTACTATCTGCTCCATCTATGCCTTTCACAATTTTGTAATGTTGTACCCGCCAAGACTACCCAGCCTGATGTCAGAAGAGAAACACAGCATCTCTGACATCATCTTGATGAATCTTTTCTGCACCCTCTCCATTGACAAGACATCCATCCTAAAGTGTGCTGATCAGAACTGCACACAACATATGTTTAAAAAAAACTAATAAGCGGAAGAACTCAGTGGATCAAGCAGCATCTGTGGGGGGGAATAGACAGAAGGCATTTTTGGTTGGGACTCTTCTTCAGACTCTTCAGTCCATTTCCTTCCACAGATGCTGCTGAGTTCCACCAGAATTTGTATTTTGCTCAAGATTCCAGCATCTTTGGTCTCTTGTGTCTTCAGTGCCGTTGTAAACCCATACTTAAATTCTGTGCTCCGGTTATGAAGGTAAGTATCTTGGGTTCCTTCTTCACCATGTTAAGCACCTGTGCTGCCACCTTCAAGGATCTTTAGCCTTGTATACCAAAGTCCTTTTATTTCTCCATTCTCCTGAGGGCCCTACTGTTCATTGTGTATGTTGTAACCTTATTTGTCTCCTAAAATGCATCATCTCACATTTATCAGGATTAAATTCCACCAGCAATCCCTGTAACGCATCTCTGGTCACAGATTAATCACAAATATTACCAAATCAGTTCTGGGTACAATTGGCATCTTGTCAAGGATGCCATGGGCTCTAATCTTACTGAAGCCCATGTTAACCACACCAACTGTGCACTGTTCTCATCAATATATTTAATTACCTCTTCAAAAAAACTAAATTACATTTGCACAATAAACAAATCCATGCTGAGCATCCCTGACCAATACCCGCCTTTCGAAGTGCAGATTAATCTTGCATCTCAATTTATTTCACGACATGTTCTACTCTCTGTGTACTTCAGCAAGGTTGGCCTGTATTAGCCAGCCACGTCCATGGGGGAGTCTAATCAGATTTGCCACTGGACCAAGACACAAAGTAGAGGCTCAGAGGTAAAGGTCCAACCTGGTTTTTCTCTCTCCCACTTGTATAATATGCTGGTACCAAATAAATTGTGGGTACATTTCAAGAAAACCATGTTGACTAATGATGGTAATAAGACAATGAGAAGTACAAGAGGGTCAATACACAGCCTTACTAGACAATAGCACCCAGTCCCCAGGTCTTGCCTGACTCATTCAGCCCAACAGATGTGTGTCAGTGTTTATGCGGTAGTTGAGCATCTTCCTAGTTTGCCTCATCTGCTACATTTTACATAAGCCATTTCTTTCTTAAGCTTCCTCTTAAAGGCATCACCACTGGCCAACTCAAGTAGCCCACATGGTCGCAAGCTCCAATGTTCAGTCTGCTCTCTGTGCAAATAATTTAAATAGAATATCAACATCAGTCAAAGTATACAGGTATAAGCACTGGATTTTCATGCAAAGGCATTATACTGTTTATACATCAATTTATGCCTGGGGTCTCTTCTTCGTTTCATGTCCATCTTGTTACAAATGTTGGCTTCGCTGTCATCGTCCATCCTGTTAAGGACGCAAGCTTCCGGCGACAATCAGTGGAAGCCATCACTTGTTGCAGTAGATAATGGTGGTAGCAGAATTAGCTCAGGATACTTCCAGCTTCCAGCCCCACCACATGGACACTTCTGCTATGGGGCCCATGCCTGGGGTGACAGCTTGCCTTAACTGTGAAAGATTATAACATTTAAAGTTAGCAGAAAATTGGAAACTGGAGACATTATCGGAATCTGTAAACCTAATTCCTCCTCCAAACTTAACCAGAAGCATGAAAAAAGTAGAAATATACTATAATGATTCAATACCTCACATTAACCTGGATTAAACTCCATCTGCGATTTCACGGCACATTGGCCTAGTTAAGAGGGATTAATATCCCGTTGTTATTTAGATATCCTACTTCACTGTCCACCATACCATCAATTTATGTCATCGGTAAACTTGCCAATCATGTCATCCATATTCACATCCCAATAATTAATATAAATAACAAAAAGCAGTGGGCCCAGCACTGATCCCACATAACTCATCATAGGCCTCTACTCCAAAACACAAGCCTTTACCAATGTTTATGTCCTCCATCCTGGTTTTGTAAAACTAGGCTATCTTACCCTAGATCCCATGTAATCTAACCTTCCAGACCAACCTACCATGTGATACCCTGTCAAAGGCTTTGCAAAAGTCCATGTAGACAATGTCTACCACACTGCCCTCATCAAACTTCCACTTCAAAACAATCAATCATATCCATGAGACATTATTTCCCATGCACGATGCCATGCATTTCGCATTAATGCATTTCGTTGTCTCTGTACTGTACCACTGACAATGACAATTAAAATTGAATCTGAATCTGAATCTGCCAACACTCCCTGCTCAATCTTGGCCTTTCAAACTGCACATTGATCCTGTCTCTCAGAATTCTCTCCAATACCCTACCGATCGATGATGTTTGGCTCACTGGCCTGTAGTTCCGAGGCTTTTCTTGTTGTCTTTCTTCAAATTGAAGCGCAACATTAGCCAGCCTCTGGTCTACCGGCACCTTACATTTTACATGTCATTTTAAATTAGGAATTCAACTGGCCATTGATGCATAGTAGTAATGGTGGACTCCCATTCAAACTCTGGAAACACAAAATCTTAAAAGGCCACAGGAATAGCAAGGATGAACACAGGAAATAACTAGGTTGTATATTTGGAACATGTATCTCTAACCACTTGAAACAAACAGTTCAACAGGGAAATGTCTGCTGCTATCCAGAATCTTGAATGGAAGCCATTTGGCTAGATACAAAAATAGTCTTGGCTTGTTGTGCCCTATGCCCCAATTATGAGCACATAGGCAGACTTTGTCTACTTTTCAACGATTAATTATGAGAAATAATGAATATAATTCTACAGATGCATGGAGTTGAGATCACATAGAAATGTGATGTTGGCCTTCATTGTGAGAGGTGTTGAGTTTAGGAGCAAGGAGGTTCTACTGCAGTTGTACAGGGCCCTGGTGGGCCTGCTGCTGGAGTGTCGTGTGCAATTTTGGTCTCCTAATTTGAGGAAGGACATTATTGCTATTGAGGGAGTGCAGCGTAGGCTCACCAGGTTAATTCCCAGGATGGCAGGACTGACATATGATGAAAGAATGGGTTGGCTGGGCTTGACTTCACTGGATTTTAGAAGGATGATAGGGTATCTTATAGAAACATATACAATTCCTAAAGGATTGGACAGGCTAGACGCAGGAAAAATATTACTGATGTTGGGGAAGTCCATAACCTGGGGTCACAGTTTAAGAATAAGGGGTAAGCCATTTAGGACTGAGATGAGGAAAAACTTTTTCACCCAGAGAGTTGTGAATCTGTGGAATTCTACGCCACAGAAGGCAGCGGAGGCCAATTCACTGGATGTTTTCAAGAGAGAGTTAGATTTAGCGCTTTGGGCTGAAGGAATCAAGGGATAGGGGGAAAAAAACAGGAACAGGGAACTAATTTTAGATGATTAGCCATGATCATATTGAATGGCGGTGCTGGCTCCCACCCTCATAAAGATCAATTGGAAGTTATGTTTGTCTCACGTAGCTTACTATTATGCTTCGGTAATTATCATCTGTGATTTCACACCGCTACTTTGAAGATTGACGCGTGTGCGCCTGGACGGTGTCTTTCTCACGTAGTCCCTCATCATAAATCCTCATAAAATTAAGATCAAACTTCAAACTGGTAAGTTCTCGTTTAATCTTACTATTTTACTTCGGAGCCATGTGAGTGAATACGTGAAGATTTCAAAGCTCTGGGATTTGATGCCGTAGATTCAAATCCAGGCGTCTCACTGCATTGATTGACTCTAAATGAATGAAAACAATCAATAATATACAACCATAACATTAATGTAATCAGTTAATGGTTTTTATTTATCACAACAAACATTTTTTGTCCCCTCTTATCACAGAGGAACATTTAATACTGAATCCAAAACAGCACCACCAAATGCCCCAGGGTATGCTATTTCTTTATGTTTCTTTGTGAAACATCCGTTCACTTGCCCATATACAAATTAAAGATAGAAATCGCTCCAAAGACACAAAATTAAAAAACACAATGTGAACAGAGAGCAGCGGCAGCTAAAGCGCGCCAGTGTCCACTCTCCCTTCTGACAGCCATCTTGGACACAGACTAACATAGTAACTACATAGAAAAAAATCACAGAAGGCACAGAGTCCAGTCTCCAACCCCAGTTCTCCCAAAAGTCAGGCCTATTGAGGCCACCGCTATTGCCTCTACGGAGGCCCGATGTTCCTGGCCGTTCTGGCCAGGAGCATAGCTCCAGACGGCATCGCTCTCAGGATCTCAGGACCACACAAACTTCTCCACCACGACAAGGTGACAATCCACGGAGAAGTTTGATTCAACCTATATAACATTAATAACTAGTGAGTTCTAATTGTAAAATAAATCCCCTTATTGACCTGTCATGCCTTTGTTGCATTCATTGCACCAGGTCATATATTTTTAAATGGTGTCTTACCATCCAAAAAAAAATGGAATCACTGTGGTTTGCACATAGAACATGAACCCGACCTGAGACGACATGATTTGCTAACTTTTACATTCAATGTCCTGATCATTGAAGGCAGGCATACCACATGCCACCTTTGCCACATCTTTCACATGTTATCCCTCTCACATATGTGGATTATACTCCATCTGTAATTTCCAGCTGATCTATATCCTGCAGCATACCTTCCTCATTATCTACAACTCCGCTATTTTTTGTGTCACCTGCAAAGTTACTAATCAGATCACATATATTTTCATCCAAGTTATTCATATGCATTACAAACAATTGAGATCCCAGCATTATTGGGATGGAAAATGATGCCAGACTTCCAGTCAGATGAACATTCCTTCAATACAACCCTCTATCTTCTTGGACCAAACCAATTTTGGATCCAACGTACAACTCGCTTTGGATTCCGTGTGACTTGATCGTACTGACCACCCTGTCATGAAGGACCTTGTCAAATGCTTTATTAAAGTTCATGTAGACACCATCCACTGCCCAATTGTCATCAATCACTTTCTCAACAAACTCAATCAGATTTGTGCGATAGGACTCTTCCTGAAATTTTTTATTGGTACTTCCATTAATGGGATGGAAATCTCAGGAATTTCATGATAGAAACTATTTTCCATAAACTCTCTTTAAACTTAAATTTAAAAAGCTTAATTTTTGAATTCAGATTCCAGAAATGCTTTTTCGTGTTATTAATGCCTTTCTCCATTTTGGAATTCACAAAGTAATTGCAGAATGAGGCCTTTTTTTAACTTCTCATTGGGACTAAAACACATAGTAAATCATGAAGCATTTACAATAGGAAGTATCATGAAACAATTATCTTTTTTAACAAAAGCCAAATTCTTTGGATGTCTGAAATCTGAAGTAAGAGCAGTATATCGTGGAACAATTCAACAGTTAATCCGTGAAGAGAGAAACACATTCTGATGAAAGGCCATTGAAACATTTTGGCTCTGTGGATGCTGTCTGGCAATCCAGTTAATTCTTCTTCAAGTTGAACATTTACTTTTGGGGCAAGTATTGTGATTGACCCAATTTATTTTAAATTAAATATATTTTCAAAACATCAAATTATCATTTACTCATTGGGTCAGGCTCCAAGCATTGGGAATTCACTGTATAAATTGAGAGGATTTTGAAGATGCTGCAGTTTATATGGTTCTTTGGCAATAAATGAAGAGCGCCCATGAAGAGAGAAACAGAGTTAAGAATACACATTCTACCTGAACTACTGAATATTTCCAGCTATCTTGGTCTTCATTTCAGATTTTCTGGCATCTGTAGATTTTGGTGCACTGTAGTGGCAGAAATTCTTAGTTCTGTGTGAGTTTTCACATTTTACCACAGTGGGATTACAGATGGATTTTAGCTTCTACCTGCAGCTTCCTTGACAGCAAGAGTTCCACAGTTCCTTTTACAGCAGGAATGCTTCTCCTGACCCCAAGGGATATTAATTAGACTTTTTCCAGGCCATTTAATGAACATAATCATTTGGGCACTATAAAGATAATTGGTCAGATCTACAGATTGCAATTGGTAGCCTGTGATGAGCATTTGGTGTCCAACAGGCTTGGTAGGAAATATCTTTGTGACGGGAACATGTCCGAAGGTGCAGCAGGCCAGTTTAGGACATCCCCGCTTTATTCTGTCTGAAGAAGGGTCTCGACCTGAAACATCACCCATTCCTTCTATCTAGAAATGCTGCCTCTCCTGCTGAGTTACTCCAACATTTTGTGTCTATCTCCTGTTTAATTCATGCAGCTTGGGCAACTTGGATTAAAATTAGTCTGGGTATGTTTTGTCATTCCAAGTACTATGTCTGGCATTGGTGATCGCTAGTGCCAATCATTTGTGTTAAGTTGGAAATTAACTTTCAATTTTATAATCTCAAAAATAATTTCCATTGTTTGGCAGTGAAAGGAATACAGCAAATAACTCAATTCTAGTGTCCTTGGTTTGACTCAAATCCACAAAAGATTTATTTAACCCGATGTTTGGAATGCCTCTTTCATGATGTCATATATTGCAACAGACATGTCAATTTTGCATTTTTGAGAACGTGTTTTTCAAGGAAAGATCTCCCAACATGTTGCCATCCGATGTGCCTTGGGAAAGACTGTGGTTATGTGTTTTCAATTCCCTTCATGTTAAGAAGCTGCCCAAGCATCTTTTTTAAATGTCCTTCAAAAGGAGCTGCTCTGCTGCAGTGTCCCTGCTCAACATGCTCTGTGTGACTAATGTAGAACTAACTGTCCTTAATGATTGAAATTCTCCATCATTGCTTCTGTGTAACTTGGAAGCTATGCAGTGATCAAGATCTGCCCGCAACTCCTGTGGTTTAGATCCCAGCAATGCTTACCACGTGACTTTACCAATCAGTATAATACCCATAATAGACACAAAATGCTGGAGTAACTCAGCGGGACAGGCAGCAACTCTGGATAGGACGAATGAGGGACATTTTGGATCGAGACACTTCTTTAGATGAAAGGTCTCGACCTGAAATGTTATCCATTTCTTCTATTGGGAGATTCTGCCTGTCCCGGTGAGTTACTCCAGAATTTTGTCTATCTGCAGTTCCTTCCTACACAGTATAATACCCATTTTGTAGTCAAACATTTTGGTCTTGCTGCTAAATACTTTTTTGTTATTTTGCTGGTGCTGGTGAAGGTCAACACTCAAACACATTTCAACTTTAAATATTAATAACTGACCACATTTCACAGAAATGATTATCTGGATGCAAAATAGCTAGCATTCACATTTATTCAGCATAATTTCCACTGGATATGTGATTAAAGGGAGGTCACACCTATCAGAGCAGGTTGAGAGAAAAGAAGACACAAAGTGCTGGAGTAACTTGGCGAGTCAGGCATCACCTGTGGAGAATATGGATTGGTGACGTTTCGCGTCGGGGCCGTTCTTCAGACTAATTGTAGCGAGTGGGGGAAGAAGCTGGAAGAGAGGAATGGCAGGACAAAGCCTGGGATGTGATAGGTGGATACATGTGAGGGGGTTTTGAATGGGCAGTTGGTTGGACAAAGGCCAGAGGAGCAGAAGTTGGTGGCCGACTAGGAAAAGGGGAGATGCAGCGAGACCTGGGTGTCATGGTACACCAGTCATTGAAAGTAGGCATGCAGATGCAGCAGGCAGTGAAGAAAGCGAATGGTATGTTAGCATTCACAGCAAAAGGATTTAAGATAAGATAAGATAGCACAAGGATTTGAGTATAGGAGCAGGGAGGTTCTACTGCAGTTGTACAGGGTCTTGGTGAGACCACACCTGGAGTATTGCGTACAGTTTTGGTCTCCAAATCTGAGGAAGGACATTATTGCCATAGATGGAGTGCAGAGACGGTTCACCAGACTGATTCCTGGGATGTCAGGACTGTCTTATGAAGAAAGACTGGACTGGACTTGGTTTATACTCTCTAGAATTTAGGAGATTGAGAGGGGATCTTATAGAAACTTACAAAATTCTTAAGGGGTTGGACAGGCTAGAGCAGGAAGATTGCTCCCGATGTTGGGGAAGTCCAGGACAAGGGGTCACAGCTTAAGGATAAGGGGAAATCCTTTAAAACCGAGATGAGAAGAACTTTTTTCACACAGAGAGTGGTGAATCTCTGGAACTCTCTGCCGCAGAGGGTAGTCGAGGCCAGTTCATTGGCTATATTTAAGAGGGAGTTAGATGTGGCCCTTGTGGCTAAGGGGATCAGAGGGTATGGAGAGAAGGCAGGTACAGGATACTGAGTTGGATGATCAGCCATGATCATATTGAATGGTGGTGCCGGCTTGAAGGGCCGAATGGCCTACTCCTGCACCTAATTTCTATGTTTCTATGTTTCTAAGTTGAAGTGCTTGAACCACGGAAGAGAAGGCTGTCTCTCAGTTACCTGTTTTCGGTAGACGAGATCAAATCAGGGATGTTCCTATTTATTTTAGAACCTTCTGGAGCATTCCAGTACCACTATTCAGCAGACCTGGATAAAGTAGTTGACTGCATCATTTCTAAAAGCAGCATCCTTCCAACCTGGCTTTGGTGTGTGAATAGAACCCTGAACATCAACAGAGCTGTAGATCTCCATCTTGCTCAACTGTACCTGACAGCACTCCACTCCATTCTCTCCCTCTGCTTCAGGCAATTTGTGAAACCTAGTATGTGATCCATAACATTCCTGGAGCGTTCATCTCATAGAAACATAGAAACATAGAAATTAGGTGCAGGAGTAGGCCATTCGGCCCTTCGAGCCTGCACCGCCATTTAATATGATCATGGCTGATCATCCAACTCAGTATCCCGTACCTGCCTTCTCTCCATATCCTCTGATTCCCTTGGCCACAAGGGCCACATCTAACTCCCTCTTAAATATAGCCAATGAACTGGCCTCAATTACCCTCTGTGGCAGAGAGTTCCAGAGATTCACCACTCTCTGTGTGAAAAAAGTTCTCCTAATCTCGGTTTTAAAGGATTTCCCCCTTATCCTTAAGCTGTGACCCCTTGTCCTGGACTTCCCTAACATCGGGAACAATCTTACTGCATCTAGCCTGTCCAACCCCTTAAGAATTTTGTAAGTTTCTATAGGATCCCCTCTCAATCTCCTAAATTCTAGAGAGTATAAACCAAGTCTATCCAGTCTTTCTTCATAAGACAGTCCTGACATCCCAGGAATCAGTCTGGTGAACCGTCTCTGCACTCCCTCTATGGCAATAATGTCCTTCCTCAGATTTGGAGACCAAAACTGTACGCAATACTCCAGGTGTGGTCTCACCAAGACCCTGTACAACTGCAGTAGAACCTCCCTGCTCCTATACTCAAATCCTCTTGCTATGAAAGCCAACATACCATTCGCTTTCTTTACTGCCTGCTGCACCTGCATGCCTACCTTCAATGACTGGTGTACCATGACACCCAGGTCTCGCTGCATCTCCCCCTTTCCCAATCGGCCACCATTTAGATAATAGTCTGCTTTCCCGTTTTTGTCATCTTTTCTACTGCCACTGCAAACAAACAATATTGTTATCTCACAGACTCCAACCTGATGAGTCATTGGCACCGACCGGTAGTTCCTTCCCACATGTTTCATGAACTTGCCTGTACATTTATTCTGCTCACGCACACATTTGTTTGATCTCGCTGAACCCCTCACTACTTCCTGAATGTATTATTTACATGCTCACACATTTAACATGCTTCATACTCTTATGTAGCCTCTGGAAGTCTCTGATGAGCTATTCTCTCATCTGTCTATCTCAGCTTCTGGAAACTGGAGTAGAACAATCTTTTGAAATGTCTAGAGTTGCTCGTCCCATTGTTCCCAAGCACTAACTCAGACACTTGAGTCCGCGTAGGTTAGATACCCTTGTAGCCTAGATATTGATCGAGTGGAGAGGACCAGTATTACCAAACAGCAGTAGAAAAGGAGTATTTTTCCCAGCTTTTTTTTATCAGGATATGGAAAGGAGAACCTCAGTGACCCTGTCACGAAATGAAAACTGCAGGCTTTATGCTGCTGGCAGTGAGGCGTTCCAGAATGGTTGTTAAGAATTCACAACACAATGAGTCAAAATAAGAAAATGTCTACTTCCGACCTGATATCGAAGGTCAAGGTTTCATTTACCTTCTTGGAGGTTGTGTCCATCGGCAGAAATATTGCAGGCATGCCCTCAAAGGAAGGCAGTGTCAATAGGCTTTGTGGTTTGCTTGAAGTTCTTCTCCCTTATAGATCAGTGCATGGAATGTGCTCCAATTCTTGAAAAATGGCAACAGCTTCCCATAATGATATCAGCCCGTAGAACAGTGGAGCACAGGAACAAGCCCTTTGGCCTACAATGTTTGTGCCCAATATGATGCCAAGTTAAACTGATCTCATCAACTTATACATGATCCATATTCCTCTATTCCCTGCACTTCCATGTGCCTATCTAAATGCCTCTTAAATGCCAGTGTCTACATCTGGTAATGCATTCCCGTGTCCCACCACTTTATGTTTAAAGAAGAACATTTGCCTTGCACATCTATCTTATCTCTATATAATTATAAAACTCTGCTCGTGTGTGTGTGTGTGTGTGTGTGTGTGTGTGTGTGTGTGTGTGTGTGTGTGTGTGTGTGTGTGTGTGTGTGTGTGTGTGTGTGTGTGTGTGTGTGTGTGTGTGTGTGTGTGTGTGTGTGTGTGTGTGTGTGTGTGTGTGTGTGTGTGTGTGTGTGTGTGTGTGTGTGTGTGTGTGTGTGTGTGTGTGTGTGTGTGTGTATATCTTCTAAAAAAAAACACACGCCAACAATAAAATTTTCACATATTCCGATAGAGATTTATCCCCTGGAGTCCAAAATTGCATTATGAACATTTTGTGTTTTATTTCTCGAGTTATTTATGAAAATGTTCACAAATCCGATAAAATTTAGAAAAAAACCCCATCTCTTTCGCTGATTACGACACAATGGATCTGCTTACTGCCGGCTTGCTCGCTCTGCAAGTGATGTCACCCCCCCCACTCCCCCACCTCCCCCCTCCCCCCCCCCCCCCCCCCCCCCCCCCCCCGTCATTCAAAAGTCGGGCCGTCGACTGAAGACCAAAGATCATAGCTGAAGACTGCGGCGGCCCAACACGTGGTCCTTTGATCGACACTCGCTCACCCGCACGCTCGCTCCCCCCCTCTCTCTCTACCCTCCCTCTCTCTCCCTCTCCTCTCTCCCTCTCCTCCTCTCTCTCCTCCCTCCCTCTCCTCTCTCTCCCCCCCTCTCCCCCCCTCTCTCCCCCCCCCCCCTCTCTCCCCCTCCTCTCTGCCCCCCTCTCTGTCCCCTCTCCCCTCTCTCTCTCTCTCTCCCCTCTCTCTCTCTCCCCCATTTCCCTCTCTCATTCTGCCCCCCTCTCTGTCCCCCTCCTCCCTCTCTTACCCTGGTGAGAGCCTCTTCTATAGTCGAAGAGGGGATCCCCCATTCCATAAAGAATGAGGACATCTCCCATGCCCTGGTTTGGAACACCTCATCCTAAATGCATGGGTGGGAGATTGCAACCTTCACGTGGTCCACCCTGTTTTGACGAATGCAATCAACCCGGCGTGCACAATCAAATAAGTCAGTGGGTTTGTAGTAGATGTCGGTCAGTAGTCTGTTACTGCGATGGAGATAGTGAGGTCTAGAAACGGTAGGGAGATGTCGGAAATGGTCCAGATGCATCTTGGTGCCGGATGGAAGTTAGTGGTGAAATGGATGAAGTCAGTGAGTTCTGCATGGATGCAGGAGATAGCACCAATGCAGTCGTCAATATAGAGTCTGGGGATATGCTTTATTTCTCGACATTCTTGACTCATTACTGATTGTCAAAAGATGTTGACATTAAAACCACCAGTTTCAACTGATGACCTCACAATGGCTCAGCGAGCAGAGACAAGCCTCAATGAAGATTTCATCCTATATTTGACAGGTTAGTTGCGATTAAAGCTTTAAAAATTAGCTTTCAGAATTTTACATATTCTGATTCACATTTTTCCCCTCGAGGCAGAGATCACTTTCACTGAACATTTTATGCTTTAGTTCTCGACTCATTACAAATTTAAACCCGACCAGCTTCGTGATTACGTCACAATGGCTCGACTAGCAGGGGGAGGGCGAATTGCTATTGCAACACGCTAGGCAAGTGCAATTAGAATTTTTTGATGAAGCATTATTGAAAATAAAATTAACGTTGCTTTCATTCACATAGTTTCCACTGTTGTTAAAAGACTTTGCGTTTATTGAGTTCTTTGAATAATACTTTGCGATTTCACTTAATGTTGGTTTCATTCCGCTTTTTCCGACCCGGGCTTCTACCCGCGACGCCCCGGCTGGGGTTTTATGCGGAGGCATCAAGGAGGCATCGAGACCGCAGCGGTGAGGCCTGTTGGTTGGCCTGGCGGGAGTTGAGCTGAGGTTGCTGCCCCAGGCCCACAGCCAGCGGGGAGAAGAATCGGCAACCCCAGCTCAAAACGTCAGCCTGGGTTATTCAGACCCCCTGACCTCTCCCCCCGCCCCAGTTATGCACAATCCCCTCCCCTGGGGTTATTCACACTCCCCGCCCCATGGTAAATGGTAGGGAATTGAAGAATGCAGGTGAACAGAGGGATCTGGGAATAACTGTGCACAGTTCCCTGAAAGTGGAATCTCATGTAGATAGGGTGGTAAAGAAAGCTTTTGGTGTGCTGGCCTTTATAAATCAGAGCATTGAGTATAGAAGTTGGGATGTAATGTTAAAATTGTACAAGGCATTGGTGAGGCCAATTCTGGAGTATGGTGTACAAATTTGGTCGCCTAATTATAGGAAGGATGTCAACAAAATAGCGAGAGTACAGAGGAGAGTTACTAGAATGTTGCCTGGGTTTCAGCAACTAAGTTACAGAGAAAGGTTGAACAAGTTAGGGCTTTATTCTTTGGAGCGCAGAAGGTTAAGGGAGGACTTGATAGAGGTTTTTAAAATGATGAGAGGGATAGACAGAGTTGACATGGAAAAGCTTTTCCCACTGAGAGTAGGGAAGATTCAAACAAGGGGACATGACTTGAGAATTAAGGGACTGAAGTTTAGGGGTAACATGAGGGGGAACTTGTTTACTCAGAGAGTGGTGGCTGTGTGGAATGAGCTTCCAGTGAAGGTGGTGGAGGCAGGTTCGTTTTTATCATTTAAAAATAAATTGGATAGTTATATGGACGGGAAGGGAATGGAAGGTTATGGTCTGAGCGCAGGTATATGGGACTAGGGGAGAATATGTGTTCGGCACGGACTAGAAGGGTCGAGATGGCCTGTTTCCGTGCTGTAATTGTTATATGGTTATATGGTTATTCACACCCCCCCCTCCACCCACCCCCATCCCCGCGTTATTCGCACAATGGGATGTGGGAGGAAACCGGAGCACCTGGTGGAAGCCCACGCAGTCACAGGGAGAAGGTGCAAACTCCATACAATCAGTACCTGAAGTCAGGATCAAACCCGGGTCTTTGGGTCTGTGAAGCAGCGGCTCTGCCAGCTGGTATCACAAGTTGAGGTAAAAGTCAAGAATGGAGGGATCCAACTTTCATCCAACATAACAATAGTTAATTCCCAAGTTAATTACATTTGGAGCAGTTGTTTTGAAAGTTTCAACTTGTCCGTATAGGAACTGAAATATTCAATTTATGCTGAAAACAATAAATTATTACATCGCTTTATCTGTCGAGAGATTATTTAAAAATGCTTGCTGAAGCAAAATGACTTGCTTTTTCAACTGTGCTGTCTAATGGGGTACCAGCAGTAGGTGCATAATTAACACCCTGACTCAAGATTTCAGTGTGTTTGGGAAACATCAGCAGAAATAAAAGCACAGATTCCTCTTAGTATCGCAAACCAGCAAACTAGAATCAGAATTAATTCAAATCCAGGGCCAAAACTCAAATGAAATCTATCATATTGCTTTGGCATTGGTGTAAAGAATTTGGGTGTGAATGTTCCACTCTTCCCCTTACTGTGGTTTAAAATTGACATTGAGAGAACCAGGGGAGAACAGTGCAAGGAAATGGATGGTTACGAAGAAAGTAAGCTGAAGGTTATCCAGAAAAGCTGGAGAAACTCAGCGGGTGCAGCAGCATCTATGGAGCGAAGGAAATAGGCAACGTTTCGGGCCGAAACCCTTCTTCAGACTGATCGGGGGCGGGGGGGGGTGGGGACAAGAAAGGGAAAAGGAGGAGTAGCCAGAAGGCTGGAGGGTGGGAGGAGACAGCAGGGGAGCTGAGGAAGGGGAGGAGACAGCAAGGACTAACAAAATTGGGAGAATTCGATGTTCATGCCCCGGGGGTGCAAACTCCCCAAACGGAATATGAGGTGCTGTTCCTCCAATTTCCGGTGCTGCTCGCTGTGGCCATGGAGGAGACCCAGGACAGAGAGGTCGGAGGCGGAGTGTGAGGGGGAGTTGAAGTGCTGAGCCACCGGGAGGTCAGCTTGGTTATTGCGGACCGAGTGGAGGTGTTCGGCGAAACGATCGCCCAGCCTCCGCTTGGTCTCACCGATATAGATCTGCTGACATCTAGAGCAGCGGACGCAATAGATGAGGTTGGAAGAGATGCAGGTAAACCTCTGTCGCACCTGGAACGATTGCTTGGGTCCTTGAAAGGAGTCGAGGGGGGAGGTAAAGGGACAAGTGTTGCATCTCTTGCGGTTGCAAGGGAAAGTGCCCGGGGAGGGGGTGGACCGAGAGGGAAGGGAAGAATTGACAAGGGAGTTATGGAGGGAGCGGTCTTTGCGGAAGGCAGATATGGGGGGAGATGGGAAGATGTGGCGAGTAGTGGGGTCACGTTGGAGGTGGCGAAACTGACGGAGGATTATTTTTTGTATGTGACGGCTGGTGGGGTGAAAGGTGAGGACTAGGGGGACTCGGCCCTTGTTGTGAGTGCGGGGATGGGGAGAGAGAGCAGTGTTGCGGGGTATGGAGGAGACCCTGGTGCGAGCCTCATTTATGGTGGAGGAGGGGAACCCCCGTTCCCTGAATAGTTAGGACATTTCAGATGTCCTGGTGTGGAACGCCTCATCCGTGGAGCAGATGCGGCGTAGACGGAGGAATTGGGAGTAGGGGATGGAGTCCTTACAGGAAGCAGGGTGGGAAGAAGTGTAGTCCAGATTAAAAGCTGAAGGTTATCGCTGGCTTGCAGCAAGATTGTTGATTATTTTTCATTCCCTGGAAAGGTTGGCTTTCTGCTGTCTGCAATGTTTCTGCAGATGCCAAATAATAGCAGAGAAACAGGGGAAGCCATTTGGCCCCTCAAGCCTGCACCTCCTCTCCCCCCCCCCCCCCCTCCTCTCGCACCAATTAAATATGATCATACTAATCTTCCCGTTCTCATCATCACTGTGCCAGTTCTACATTTTTCAATAATGTATCTGTTTCCTATTTACACATTGCCAGTCAAATAGCCTCATTCTTACATTCGATGTGAATGACAAACAAACACTTTTGACACTCTTGATCTATCATCTACAACTTTTTGGAGTAGAGAATTCCAGAGATTCACCACCACCTGTGAGAAGATGTTGCATTACACCATTTCCCACACGAGGGTAAAGCGGTGAAGGTCTTTTGCATGCTTGCCTCCATTGGTAAGGGTATTGAGTGCAGGGCATTGAGTGCAGATGTGCAGATGTATCATGCTACAGCCATATAAGATGTTGGTGAGAACACTCATTGAGGTATTCTGTGCAGTTCTGGTCACCGTGCTTTAGGAAGGATGTGATGAAGTTGGAGGGGGTGCAAAAATGATCTCAGCGTGTTACCAGGACTCGAGGGCTTGAATTATGTGCATCAGCCGGGACAATCTTTCCCTGGAATGTCAGAGGCTACAAACTAACCTTAAGAGGTATACAAAACCATGAGAGGCATGGATAAAGTGTATGGTCATCGTCTTTTTGTTTCTCGGGATGTAGAGTCTAGAATTACAGGACATAGATTTAAGGTAAGAGTGGAAAGATTTAAAAAAAGACCTGAGAGGCAATATCTTCATATATGGAAAACATAAGTTGTGCATAAATTAAGACAGTGAATAGAAAAAGACTACAAAATAAGACATGAATGCAAAAATACAATTTAAAAAACAATTCCATGGCAATGCGAGAATTGCCTCTGCAATATCTGTACACTTGCAAGAATTAATTCCGTTGCATTGCTTGAAATAACTTTTATAATAACTGCTTTCCAGCTGATTGACAATAGTAGATAAGACGAAAAATAATCCAGTTTTAAAGTTAATGTAGGATTACATTGCTAAGAATTCTGAGATTACTGCAGCATAAAGTAGCAAAGTGAACAATTAATTAATTAATTAATGAAGAAAACAATCAAAATGGATTTCCAAAGGTTATACTAGATTTAAGTTTTGCAAGGAACACCCAAAACTCCCTTTTTATTTTGGTTCGTAGATGAATGTATGCTTTGTTTTTTAGAGGCAATACCCTAAACTCAGACTAGCATGGATAAATTAAACTGGCACAATCTCTGCCCCAATGGATCATCACAATTAGTTGGGTAAAGGGGTAGTTTTGTTGAAGTTTCCTTCAATAGGATTGTTTACTAAAAACGGATTATTTTTTATTACCTACAGCCTGAGCATCTATCTATCTATCTATCTATCTATCTATCTATCTATCTATCTTATCTATCTATCTATCTATCTATCTATCTATCTATCTATCTATCTATCTATCTATCTATCTATCTATCTAATCTTGTTTGTATGTGTGCGTGATTTCCCGAAACAAAGCCAAAACGGTACATGATAGCGCTACAATCCTTGGCCCACCTTACTCACCATTGTCCAGCGATGTAAATGAACCAAGTTTCAATTCAGATTGATGGTATATTTGACAAGTTATTGACATTTAAAACTTAAAATAACTTAAAACAGCACCCCCACTTGCCGGCTGCACCTGTGCAGTTGGGGGTGACCCGTCAGCCCGCGCGTGCGCATTGGGCCCAGTATCCACGGTGTGGTGAGTCCGGGGGCAGGGAGAGGCCGCGCCCATGACCTGGACGCTGGGTCTGGGTCTGGGGATGGCGGCGCTGCTGCTCTGGGCATGCAGGGAGGGAGAGGAGTAGGACCCGGAGCAGCCTCGGCTTCTCCCTCCTTCTCCCACGGCTCCAGGTCACTCGGCCCGTCCCCCCCCCCACCACCTATAGCCCCCGCCTCAAGTACAACTTCATCGCCGACATGGTGGAGGAAACGGGGCCGGTGGTGGTTTACATTGAGATCCTGGGGAGGTGAGGTGGGAGAGTGGGGGGATTGAGGGAGAGGAGAGGGTAGGGAGGCAGAGGGAGGGGAAAGTAGGGGAAGTGAGGAGGGAGAGTGGGGGGATAGAGGGAGAGGAGGAGGGGAGTGGGGGAGGTAGGGAGTGGAGGATAGAGAGAGAGGAGGGGCAGTGGGAGAGGTTAGGAGGGAGGGTGGGGGTGGGAAAGGGGAGGTGAGGAATGGGAGAGGAGGGGGATAGAGGGAGAGGAAGGGGGTAGGGAGGGGAGTGGGGTTATGGAGGGAGGGAGGGAATGACTGAGGGTGGGGGAAAGGAGAGGGACAGAGAGGTGAGGGAGGGAGTGGGGGAGGGGAGGAGGAGAGAGAAAAGAAGAAGGTGAAGATGAGGGGGAGTGAGTGCTGGGGAATGTAGGAGGCTATGGGTAGGAAGTGGCATGGCGAGGTCATGGATGAGGGGAGGGGGAAGATAGAGGACGGGAGGAAGGGGGTGAGGGGAGGAAGCAGAGGAGGGTTGGTGGAGGCTGGGGAGAGAGAAGATAATGGAGGAGGGGAATAGGGAACTGAAGAGGGAGATTGAGATGAGTTCACATTGATCTTATTTTTTTACAAGTTATTGCCATTTGAAACTTTAAAAACGTTGGGCAGTTGGGGGCTATGGGTGAGTGGTAGAATATTGCGTTTGGAGAATGGGACCCAACGGGTCCCACTTGATCTTATCAATGAAAAACAAAAGTTGCGAATATGCGGCAGCTCAGGCAGCATCCGCAGCGAGAGAAACACAGTTAATATTTGCTTCAATGATCTCATGATTTCATCTGATTTCCAGTATTTTCCACTGCTGCATTCCGATTTGATTTTTCGAATACATGGAGCCATCAGGTCCTGAGGGAACAACAAATGAGCCAAATGCTTTTTTTAAATTAATTATCGGAATGGTCAATTGGCATGATCTTGATTCTGCTGAGAATCAAAATAAAATCACCAATTACCCTGTCTCAAAAATAACCTTCTCAAGCATTTAATGAGCCCATTACATGATCTAAATAAGGAACAGTCGTGAAGTGTAGCTGTACTTTTAACCTATGCCTGAATGGCAAATGCATGACGCCCATTTCACTAATGGGCCTCTGGAGGCCCTAGTTAGTGGCCTAATGGTGCATTTGGATAACCTCTACTGGGCATTCGAGAGTTCAGTTATGTACTTCATCCACACAATAACACCTCTAATGGTTTGTGGTGCTTTGAGAATCAACTCCCATTATAAGTTAAGTTTATAGAACAGTTACAGACTGTAGAACAGACATCCGTGAGAAAGAGGTGTTAGAATTCATTTCAGGTGGCCATCCCACAAAGATAGTTGATGCTACAAAGTCCTGCAGACTCTAGCTTGTCATTCATGTCAAGCATAATGTTTTGTGAAATTGTGCAGGAATAAACCAATGTAGGAGAAATACTCTTTATGAATTCATAGACCACTGAGCAAATACCGCCAGGCTTCTTAATTAATTCTTAGCTCATTACGTCATCTATTTTATTCTATTTTATTTTCTTAATGTATTCTTTAGCCTTAACTTAAACGTTGGAGAAATTGCTTGCAGCACAATTCTGCCTCGCGTGAAAAATGTATTGTTTTGTCATTTTCATTGTTCCCTGAGTTCAATAAGGTTGCCTCAGGGATATTAATCTTCCTCGCACTCAGCAGTTCAGGACATACGGTCATTGATCTGATGTCCACCTTGTATCAATGGAATGGTGCCACCCTCCTTTGAAAATCAACCACTTTAAAACTCATTGAAAACTCAACTGAGTTATAACCAGTTCCACTCCATTCTCATAATATTCCCTGATGGTTTCAGGAAATGTAATGCTACATTAAAATAAATCTCCTCTGGTTAGTGTTGCAGTCAGAAACAGGCCCATCGATGCAACTCATCCATGCTGATGAAGATGACTATCAGAGCCAGCCCCATTTCCCTACATTTGCCCCATATCCCTCTGAACCCCTCTATCTGTGTATCTGTCCAAATGTCTTGAAGATGTAATTGTTCCCATCTCCATAACTTTCTCTGGCAGTCTGTTCAAAATATCTATCAACCTCTGTGTGAAAATGTTGCCCTTCAGGTCAATTTTATTTCTTTCCTCTCCAACTTCTAATTTTAGATTCCCCTGACATGGAAAAAGTATTTGACCATCCACCTTGTGGCTGCACTGGGTGATTTTGCCACGCACTGTACATAACCTTCGGCTCTTGGAGGCATCACGTGTGCCGGTGACGAGAGATAGGGGTCACGGTTTGGTCACGGGTGCCCCTGGGGAGTATTTAAGGGTTAATCACGCGCGCGCAGTGTTGGTGAGTGAGGAGAGTTAGTGTAGAATAAAGAACCAGTATTTCGGACAAACTTCGTGTCTGCCTCGTTCTGTAACGGACAACTCCCCGTCCGCTACAACATTACTTTATATACCTCTATGTGATCTCCTCAGCCTCCTACACTCCTGGGTAAAATGTTCTAGTCTATTCACCCTTTCCTAAACCTGCAAACTCTGCATATCCCATAGCATCCTGTTGAATCTTTTCTGCGCCAGAATCACCTTAAGATATCCTTCGTATAGCTGGCAACCAGAACTCTGCACAATGCTGTGGTCCCACCAATAACTTGTACATGTGGAACGTGATGTTCCAATTCCAGCACACAATGCTTGGATTGACTAAGGCAAGCACGCCAGATTACTCCTTCTTCACCACCGTTTCCACCCGTGTCACCACTTTCAGGGAACTTTGTAATAAAATTGTTAGAAATGTTATAGAAACATAGAAACATAGAAATTAGGTGCAGGAGTAGGCCATTCGGCCCTTCGAGCCTGCACCGCCATTCAATATGATCATGGCTGATCATCCACCTCAGTATCCCGTACCTGCCTTCTCTCCATACCCTCTGATCCCCTTAGCCACAAGGGCCACATCTAACTCCCTCTTAAATATAGCCAATGAACTGGCCTCGACTACCCTCTGCGGCAGAGAGTTCCAGAGATTCACCACTCTCTGTGTGAAAAAAGTTCTTCTCATCTCGGTTTTAAAGGATTCCCCCCTTATCCTTAAGCTGTGACCCCTTGTCCTGGACTTCCCCAACATCGGGAGCAATCTTCCTGCATCTAGCCTGTCCAACCCCTTAAGAATTTTGTAAGTTTCTATAAGATCCCCTCTCAATCTCCTAAATTCTAGAGAGTATAAACCAAGTCTATCCAGTCTTTCTTCATAAGACAGTCCTGACATCCCAGGAATCAGTCTGGTGAACCTTCTCTGCACTCCCTCTATGGCAATAATGTCCTTCCTCAGATTTGGAGACCAAAACTGTACGCAATACTCCAGGTGTGGTCTCACCAAGACCCTGTACAACTGCAGTAGAACCTCCCTGCTCCTATACTCAAATCCTGATTGTAAAAGTTCTGAGCAATTATGGTTGCGCCCCATGTCTTTGCTTTTCAAGGTCATTGAAATAATGGACAAGAGGGAGGTTGATGTCATTCTTTGTTGTAACTTATTGTTATATGAATTCTGTATCTTTGCAGTGTGTGGTAGTGCTGCTGGTGGTGTGGAAGATGAAGGCGAGTCTGATGCAGGATGGATTGAAGGAGCTGCAATCCTGCTCTCTGTAATCTGTGTGGTTTTTGTGACTGCCTTTAATGACTGGAGCAAAGAGAAGCAGTTTCGAGGTTTGCAAAGCCGGATCGAACAAGAACAGAAGTTCTCCGTTGTCAGAGGAGGCCAGGTCAACCAAATCTCGGTGTCGGAAATAGTTACTGGTGATATTGCACAAATTAAATATGGTAAGTCCAAACTGTATGTAAAACTGTACAAAGTTGAATGTAATCAAGAGAATGAATGTTCCTCTTAATTCTGTACCCTCCAAAAGAACTCCACAGAGAACTTCACAGAGCGTTATTTGAATGGTGGTCTTGAAGTCACCAAAATGGTTGGCGTGTGCAGGAAGCCACTGCAGATGCTGGTTTATACCAAAGATATACCCCGGTCTGAAGAAGGGTTCTGACCCAAAAAATCACCTATTCTTCTCCACTTCTCCAGAGGTGCTACCTGACCCACTGAGTTACTCCAGCAGTTTGTGTCCAAAATGGTTGTCTTGCTTGTCTGAATATTTCCCCTTTTTAGTTTTTGTTACATCCACTTTCTTCGTTGATATGTGGCGTCAGAATTGCCATCCCTTGTAATGGGTCCTGATTCTTCATTGGATGAAGATTGCAATCTCACATGGACAATCAAAAGTCAGCGTCCTTGTTGCAGTTTCTGGTAGTCACCAAGGACATTGTTGATCAGATCGGTGGAGATTTGTAAGAGAAACTTATACTTCCATCTTCTTATCCTCCGTCAGTTTCGCCACCTCCAACGTGACCCCACTACTCACCACATCTTCCCATCTCCCCCCATATCTGCCTTCCGCAAAGACCGCTCCCTCCATAACTCCCTTGTCAATTCTTCCCTTCCCTCTCGGTCCACCCCCTCCCCGGGCACTTCCCTTGCAACCGCAAGAGATGCAACACTTGTCCCTTTACCTCCCCCCTCGACTCCGTTCAAGGACCCAAGCAATCGTTCCAGGTGCGACAGAGGTTTACCTGCATCTCTTCCAACCTCATCTATTGCGTCCGCTGCTCTAGATGTCAGCAGATCTATATCGGTGAGACCAAGCGGAGGTTGGGCGATCGTTTTGCCGAACACCTCCGCTCGGTCCGCAATAACCAAGCTGACCTCCCGGTGGCTCAGCACTTCAACTCCCCCTCCCACTCCGTCTCCGACCTCTCTGTCCTGGGTCTCCTCCATGGCCACAGCGAGCAGCACCGGAAATTAGAGGAACAGCACCTCATATTCCGCCTGGGCTGCCTGCATCCTGGGGGCATGAACATTGAATTCACCCAATTTTGTTAGTCCTTGCTGCCTCCTCCTCTTCCTCAGCTCCCCTGCTGTCTCCTCCCATCCCCCAGCCTTCTGGCTACTCCTCCTTTTCCCTTTCTTGTCCCCACCCACCCCCGCCCCCGATCAGTCTGAAGAAGGGTTTCGGCCCGAAACGTTGCCTATTTCCTTCGCTCCATAGATGCTGCTGCACCCGCTGAGTTTCTCCAGCTTTTTTGTGTAACCTTCTTTTATTTATCTGTGTTTTTGCAGCTGAGAGAATTGGCAGGCAACCTAGTCCTAGACTCCAACAGTGTTCCGTAAATGCCTGAGCACAGTGCATAAGAATTCCATGAGTTTAATGTCTCTATTTTCCCCATCTCTCTTTCAAATATTTATTCAATTTTGCTCAATTATTTTTTGATGTCTGTTGCTCTGAAGATGCACCTCTGGGATTAGGTAGTTTTGTGTTCATATTATTTCTCTTTTTAATGCATAATGCTCTTAATATTTTCATCTTGTTGACAGTTCTGCATTCACAAATGGAACGTATGAAATCAGAAGCTTCAGCATACATTTCAGATCAAATTTAAGACAATTGTGGAACTTGGTAAATTTTGTTTGATCTGCGATTGATGGTTTCCAGTTTTTCCTCCCTAGTTGATGTTATTTTCTGTAATAACCACAACTTTCATGGGCTGTGTCTTCATTATGTCAGTTCTAGGAGATAGAACATTTTAACAGCACTGGAAATTCTCTTGTGAACTCTGAATGAACAAAAGAAATAAAACGTCAGATTTCAAAGGCTATTGTTTGCTAAGGCACTTTGTAAAGGCCTTGGTCTTACACTGTAAGAATTGAGGACATTTTGACACCAAATTATTTGGAAGGAGATGTGACTGGCACAGAATGATCGACCTTTTAATTATTACAATAATGGATATAAATCCATGTGCCAGGTGTCTGCGATCTGTTAAATGTAATGCATAATATGTTAATTTGCTTTGCTTCATAAATGAATCTGTCTAACTCCACCATTTTGAGCAGAATACATCACTCAGCGGATCTTTTTCTGATTTTTGTTCTCTTCTTGTCTTTAATTATCAGGTGATCTGCTTCCTGCAGATGGAGTTTTAATTCAGGGAAATGACCTTAAAATTGATGAAAGTTCTTTAACTGGAGAATCCGATCATGTCCGTAAATCTGCAGACAAAGACCCCATGCTACTTTCTGGTGAGTTAACTGGTGCTGGCATCATTACCTTCTGCATCTGATGATGGGGGGATTAGTCACAAAAAGGGCAATGAAAAGCAATTGATAAAATAAATAACAGTGGCGCAGCGGTAGAGTTGTTGCCTTGCAGCGCTTGCAGCACCAGAGACCCCGGTTTGATCCCGACTTCGGGTGCTGTCTGTACGGAGTTTCCACGTTCTCCCCGTGTCCGCTTGGATTTTCTCCGAGATCTTCGGGTTCCTCCCACACTCCAAAGACGTACAGGTTTGCGGGTTAATTGGCTTGGTGTAAGTGTAAATTGTCTCTAATGGTGTAAGATGTGCGGTGACCGCTGGGCGGTGTGGACTCGATGGGCCGAAGGGCCTGTTTCTGCTCTGTATCTCTAAACTAAACTGAACTAAAAGTAATCTTGCCTCAGTGACAACCCTTGTGCAGACACAATGCAGGTGGACAGATGCAGAGTGAGAGCTATTGGAATCAATGAGTTTGAGCAATGATAAGTATTTCACCTATTTAAAAAAGGAGAAGAAGCCAGCAGGACGTGTTTAGAATGAAATTGTGTTGTTGCATTAATGAGGTGGCTGATGGACAAGGGTAACAAAGGGCATTCATAATGAAACTGGGATTTTGAAACGGGATAACAAGGACGGAAATACTGATACTAATGACATAGATAGGAAGGGAGATGAGGATTGAAGGAATGAGATAGATAATAGTGTAAAAAACAGAACCCCCAGGGTTGTGATCTCAGGATTCCTACCTGTTCCACATGCTATTGAGGTGAGGTACAGAAAGATAGTTCCGTTGAATATGTTCCTAAGGAACTGGTGCAAGAGGGATGGCATCAGACATATGGAGCATCGGGCTCTCATCCAAGGCAGATAGGACCTGTATAGTAGGAAGTGTTGCATTTGAACTGGAGGGGAATCAATATCCTTGCAGGAAAGGTCACTCGTGCTACTCGGGAGGGTTCAAACTAGAATTACGTTCTAATACCCTCGGGAGGGTTCAAACAAATTGCATGTTGATCTGCTGTGTGATCCATTGCAGCAGATCAACAAATGGAAGGACTGATGTGAAAGTCGTGGTTATGACCAAGTCTGAAATGAAGGACAGGCAGCGAGAGGTTAATGAACTTGGTGAAACCGATGGACCCTGTCGTTATCTCACACGGTGTTAATGCAACAAGTATTATGGGTAAAGCAGATGCATTTTGAGTCTAGATCAATGCATGGCACTCTGATGAGCAGGACAGGACTGGCAGCTCCATGCTTCAGGGTTTCAATAGTTCAGTAATGATAAAGAGGGAGGTAAAAGAGGTGGACGAATTACATTACTACGCAGGAAGAATGTCACAGTGGAATTCAGAGAGTGTATACAGGGTTCATCAACCGAGTACAGCATGTATGGGGACACAAAAATAAAGCTGCAATCCCAGAAATGGAATTATACTATGGGCTTTCCAAAAGCCATCAGGAGATAGAGAAGCAGATATGTAGACAAATTACTAGAAGATGTAAAAGCAACATGGTTGTCATTGGGGGTGACTTTAACTTTCCCAGTATTGACTGAGGCTTCCTTTGCTCAAAATGCTTGGATGTGGCAGAATTTGTTAGATGTACCCAAGAGAGTTTCTTGAAACTGCAGTGGAAAGTCCAACTCAAGGAGGGGCCTTGCATTGAGAAACGAGCCTGCTCCGTGGAAGAGCATTTGGGGAACATTGGTCACAGGCGATAGGTTTTAGGATAGTTATAAATAAGGGTAAGTCTGGATCTTGGGGGAAGGTAGTAAATTGGGGTAAGGTAGATTGCAACATTATTAGCCTGGAGCTAGGGAGAGTATACTGGGAGCAGCTGGTACTGGTTGAGACCACATCAAATATGTGGGAGTTGTTTGAGACGAGCTGGTCACAGTTAAGGATCAACTCATTTCTGGAAGCAACATAGCAAATAGGTGCAAGATTGATCCCTGTCATATGAGGAAAGATTGAAAAGACTAGGCTTGCATTCACTGGAATTTAGAAGGATGAGGGGGATCTTATAGTAACATATAAAATTATAAAAGGACTGGAGAAGCTGGATGCAGGAAAAAATGTTCCAGGCGAGTCCAGAACCAGGGGCACACTTTGAATAAAGGGGAGGTCATTTAAGACTGAGGTGAGAAAAAAAATTTCACCCAGAGAGTTGTGAATTTATGGAATTCCCTGCCACAGAGAGCAGTGGAGGCCAAATCACTGGATGGATTTAAGAGATAGTTAGATAGAGCTCTAGGGGCTAGTGGAGTCAAGGGATATGGGGAGAAGGCAGGCACGGTTATTGATTGGGGACAATCAGCCATGATCACAATGAATGGTGGTGCTGGCTCGAAGGGCCGAATGGCCTCCTCCTGCACCTATTTTCTATGTTTCTATGTAGGAGTAGGCTCTTCGAGCCAGCACCACCGTTCAATACGTTCATGGCTGATCATCCAGAATGTTCCTGCTTTCTCACCATATCCCTTGATTCCGTTAGCCCTAAGAGCTATATCTAACTCTCTCTGGAATACATCCAGAGAATTGGTCTCCACTGCCTTTTGTGGCAGAGAATTCCACAGATTCACAACTCTCTGGGTGAAGATGTTTTTCTCATCTCAGTCCTAAATGGCCTACTCCTTATTCTTAAACTGTGACCCCTGGTTCTGGACTCCCCCCAACATCGGGAACATTTTTCCCGCAAGGAAGACGGAGGGATAAGGATGGTAAAGTAAGGGAATCATTGGTGACCAGCGAAATTGTACATTTTGTCTAAAGGACGTACAGATTTGTAGGTTAATTGGCTTGGTAAATGTAAAGATTGCCCCTAGTGGGTGTAGGATAGTGTGAATATGCGGTTGGCCAAAGGGCCTGTTTCTGAACTGTATCTCTAAACTAAACTAAAAATGAAGCATGTGTAACGTTTAGGAAAATAAAATGAGACGGGGCATTTGAGGACTGTTAAGGAAGCAGGAAGAAACTAAAGCTGGGAATTAGACGGACCAAAAGAGACCACGAAATGTCATTTACAAGTCAGATTCATGAAAATTCCAAGGCATTTTATATTTATGTTAAAACAAGAGGATAAGTAGGGAGAAGCTAGGACCCATTCAAGGATAAAGAGGGGACTTTATGTTTGGAGTTTGGAGTTCGTCAGGAAGTCTTTGTTATGAAACTTTGGTTTAGCCTCATTTGCAATATTGTCTGCAGTTCTGGTCACCCCATTAGAGGAAGAATCTGGAGGATTTGGAGAGGGTGTAGAAGATGTTTACCAGAATGCAGCCTGGATTAGAGAGAAATAGCCATGAGGAGAGTTTGGACAAACTTGGATGTTTTTGTCTGGTCGAGGGGAAACTTGATAAAGTATAAAAAAATATGAGACGCATAGACAGCCAGAACAGTTCTCCCAGGGATGATATATTAACGACCAGAGGAGCGTAGCATTTAGTTCATTGGGGGGAATGTTTAAAGGAGATGGGTGGGGATTTTGTTTTTACACAGAGAGTGGTGGGTGTCTGAAATGCCTTGTCAGTGATAGTGGTGGAAGGAGATGCAATTATTTGTTCTGGGAATTTAATGAAATGATTTCCCATTGTTAGCTGAGACATAGTGGGATGGTCATGCTGGATTTACACATGTTGGTAGACCTTGCTTTGAGAATTGTGTACCAGATGTAGCAATTGCATGGAAGTGGATACAAGCTAGATTTAAGTAGATGTTGCCATAACTGGAAAATCTGAAGAAAGATGGGATTTTTTTTCTTCAACATAAGGGAGAACCAAGAAAGACTTAATGGAGGTGTATAAAATTGTGAAGAGCCTTGCTGGAATAAATTGGAAGGACCTATTTTTCTTAACAGGAAGATAAAAACCAAGGCATCATAGGTTTAAAGTAATTGATAGGAGAATTAAAGGGGAGATGAGGAGCATATTTTTGCATTGAGAAGTTGACAGAGGTTTGTAATTCGGAAGAAAGACACAACATGCTGGAGTAACCCAGCGGGACAGGCAGCATCTCTGGAGAGAAGGAATGGGTGACGTTTCTTCCAAAAGAAGAATGGAAGAAGGGTCTCACCCCGAAACGTCACCCATTCCTTCTCTCCAGAGATGCGACCAGTCCCCCTGAGTTACTGCAGCATTTTGCGTCCATCTTCGCTGTAAACCAGCATCTGCAGTTCCTTCTTACACACGGCCTTTGGAATTCCCTGCATAATGCAGCGATAGAACTAGAATTGCTCATCACTTGTAAAAAACAAATGCAGATGAAGACCAGTCTTGCTACAGGCAACGCAGGATGTGGGGTCAGGCAGCGCACTTGTTTTCCAACCGACGCACTAACAATGGATTTCATTACTTTAATCATCAATTTCTTGCAATTCTCTATTATTTTCGTAAACTCAAGTTTAATCTATTAAATGAAGAGCTGGTGCAGGCAACACAAATTAATATTTCCTTCATGTAACATCTGGTATCATAAATAAAGAATGGGATGTGTCGATATTTAGAATTAATCTCACGATTATAATTCTCCTTTGCTTCATATTTATTGTTCAATGTGAATTCAGTTTTGTTATTGTAATAACGTACAAATAAATGGAGAGACGGCTATCAGTTTAATCATACCTTGCCGCACAAATGTACATTGTTCTCACACTTTTATCCTGCGGTGACATCAAGTGCATTTCTCCTTGAACCAAAGAGAGTGCAATATTGTGCCCTGAGTCATTTAATAATGTGAGCTGATGCTACAATACATTCGGCGTCCTTTTAAATTATGTTATAAATTGATGGCTTTTCAAAACATTTTCCCAGTAGATCCATATAGATTTGTTGCATGCACTCAGCTGCATTTCACTGAGATTCTGTCAAACATGAGCAGAAATAATTTCTTGTGTCCGGTGAATGACATTGGCAAGCTTGGCCATCGATTGTTCTTCATAGACATTCTTACCTGCAGAGTTGAAAGCATTCCCTCGCAAAATCAACATCAATCGAAAAATAACTAATGTATTCGGAGATTGGCAGAGGGAACAACCCCTCCAAATTATTGAAAACAAATTAAATGTTTCTGCAGGTGATTCATTTTTAGCAGCCTTCAATTTTGAACTGGATTGAAAGGTAGTTTTGTAACAATTATCAGCTGAAATGCTTTTGCTGCAAGATTTTAAGTAGTCAATTTATGAGCACACAATTAATGAGCACACAAAGACCATTCAATCTGTAACACTGCTGTTTGACATCCTTACCTTCAATAAACATTCTACACGGCTATTTTTAGCTCTGTCAGGAGACATGTACTTCACTGACTTCCACCGCACAAGGACTAATTTACTATGTCAAAGATAATGAAAGACAGCACGTGCTGAAGAAATGTGTCACTGCAGTGTGTGTGAAACATCCTGAACATTTTTTGGAATATGTCAAGGTTTTGTCTCAAAGCTTCAGACACAGATTTAGATATCCGTATTTGTCACAAACAAAATTGTAGATTTAAAGCTAATTATAAAACCCAGCAGCTGCTAATTACAGAGATGAACCGATCTTAATGAGCCTGCAATCTGTCTATGACACGACCAAAAAAAAGGGGATTCAGATGATCTCCTCAAACACTCTTAAATTGGACTGTGTTGGGAGTTTGACCTCCCAACACAGATGGCTATTAAACATAGAAACATAGAAAGTAGGTGCGAGAGCAGACCACCAGGTCCATCGAGCCCGCACCGCCATTCGCTCATGGCTGAACACTAAACAGACACACTTACCCACAAACAGTAGACACAAGACACAGAACACAAGACACTACCCTCCCCTTTATACCGCTATCACCCCTCTCCACCCCAAGAACCTCGTGATCTCCTGGGGGAGGCAAAAAACCGGATAAAAACCCAGGTCCAATTCGGGAAAAAAATCCGGGAAATTCCTCTCCGACCCCAATCTAGGCGATCGACACTTGTCCAGGAGATCACTCAGGTCTTACTATACTAACCATACCTAGGTCCATACCCCTGCCCTCTCCCCGTAGCCCCTTATCCCCTTGGCAGCTAAAAAAAACATCTATTTTAGTCTTAAATATATTTAAAGTTTTTGTCATACCTTCCACTGCTCCCTGGGGCAGTGAATTCCATAAATTAACCACCCTCTGGGTGAAGAAGTTCTTCCTCATCTCAGTTTTAAAAGAGCCCCCCCTTATTCTGCAACTATGTCCCCTAGTTCTAGTTTCCCATCATTGGGAACATCCTCGGTGCATCCACCCGAAAGCACATGCCCCTCACGATCTTATATGTTTCAATGAGATCGCCTCTCATTCTTCTAAACTCCAAAGAGTAGAGTTCCAGCCTACTTAACCTTTCCTCATATGTCAATCCCCTCATTGCAGGAATTAATCTTGTAAACCTTCGCTGCACTGCCTCCAGGGCTAGTACATCCTTTCTTAAGTATGGACCCCAGAACTGTACACAGTATTCCAAATGTGGTCTCACTAATACTGTGTACAGCTGCAGCAAGACCTCCGTGTTTTTATACTCAATCCCCCTAGCAATAAAGGCCAAAACTCCATTGGCCTTCCTTATTATTGCCCCAACTCTGAGAAATGGACCCTTCTTATTTTGCACATGTTTCCTAAATCATCGTTTTGCAGCTCCAACTTCATGAAGAATTTATTAAATGGAGACAGTCGAGAACATAATAAATGTTCTGTGGCATGAGTACAAAGTCTTAATTTAACTTTTTGTTTTTTACTTTAAATAGAAAAAACAAACTAAATAATTTGCTGAATAAATGTAGATGTTCATTCTAATCTCGACCATTGCCATGATAAAGTTGCCTATGTTGTACCATGTTGTGACTGGCCTATCATGATTTGTCCTTGTGTTATATATCTCCTCCTTGTAGGAAGTGCAATGACTTTGCTCAGTCGCATAATTAAGGTAAAAAAAGAACACCCACTCATGCTGTTTTTCACTTTGCACCCACTCTTTGTCATACCTGTCAAGTCTTATCGGTTACTTGCAATTCTTGTGCTTTTATTTCTGCTTTTGAGTCATGCAAGAATTCATTTCACTGCACAATGTGCAGGATGGTAACAGGGGCTGTCAATTAGTTGTGCAAAAGGTAAACTAGAGTTTAAAAAGAAATATCCATTTGTGCAATGGCTTCAGTTCAAGAAACAAGGCAGCAACAATCTTCAAAGCACATGCACGCTAAAGAGGAAAGCCATTTTGGACAGATGAGTATTTATGTTTTGCCCAACCAGATCAAAGTTGATGTGTGGAGTCACCAATAGATCATCCTTCTGGCTCTTGGACTGCACCTACAATATCATCCATGGAGCTTCCCATTGTCCGGCACCGAGCCCCATCCCTTCCACATTACTTTGAGGAGAACATCTGAATCGCATTATTTTTTGGTTGTCATAGACAGATCTGCTCCAATTCCAGCTCAGAACATTGGATCTACTTTCTTCCTCCTTCCACGTCATTGCTGATGTGTCAACAATGGATGACTCCTCATTGGTGCTGGAATTCACGAATAACTCAAACGCATGCTGCCATTCGATCTGAGAGCAGCACAGGTGTCTGTGAGAGTGAAATGGAGGCTTGGTGAAAGGACGTGGGGAGGCAAGGGATGGTCATTGTCGGGAAGGGGAATGACGTAGTAAACTGAGGAGGGAAGAGAGGGGATCAACATTATTGCAAGGGAACAAAGGAGAGGGTTCAAATCCCTAGGACTTCCACCCTTCTCTTCAATGGTTCAATGGTGCTTTAATTGTCACACGTGCAAATGCACCATAAAAGCCTTTCCTTACATACAGTCCAGTAAGGTATTGCACACCCAAGCACAATCCCCGATTAGCAAAGTGTACAGAAATAGTCCATTGAGCTCGCTTGAGGCACCATATTTTGGTGCCATTTTCAAAGTCCAGACCCGTTCTAGGTCTTATGTGCGCTGCCCGATCTATGCGAGCCCCAGGCTGCAGCGGGCCTCCGGCCGTCAACTTCCTTGGACGTGTGGATGGACCAGCGAACCAATATTTGGGATTAGTGAGAATGGATAAGCCCAGATGAAAGATGGTGAGCAATTTGGACAACATTCTCCTCTGTAGCCTGACTGGATTAGTATTCCCAGCATTTTCCCTAATTAAGGAACCTGAATCCCAAACTCTTTAATAATGTCAAACAACCACTTAAAAGAATGAGGCAACATTTAATGCGTTCCTCGTGCAAGTAATTACTCTTTCCCTAGCTGTAGCAAGGCTCATATTTTGCCTTGGCAGCTAGACAATAGGTGCAGGAGTAGGCCATTCGGCCCTTCGAGCCTCCAAACCGCCATTTAATATGATCATGGCTGATCATCCAAAATCAGTACCCCGTTCCTGTCTTTACCCCATTTCCCTTGATTCCTTTAGCGCTAAGCTAAATCTAAATCTCTCTTGAAATTATCCAGCGAATTGGACTCCACTGCCTTCAGTGGCAGAGAATTCCACATATTTACAACTTTCTGGGTGCAAAAAGTTTTTCCTCATCAAATGGCCTATCCCTTGTTCTTAAACCATGACCCCTGGTTCTAGACTCCCCCAACATCAGGAACATTTTTCCTGCATCTAACCTGTCTAATAACTTGAGAATTGAATATAGTTCTTTTAGATATCCTCTCATCCTTCTAAATTCCAGTGAATACAAGCTCAGTCGACCCATTCATTCATCATATGTCAGTCCAGCCATTCCGGGAATTAACCTGGTGAACCTACGCTGCACTCACTCAACAGCAAGAATGTCCTTCCTCAAATTAGGAGACCAAAACTGCACACAATACTCCAGGTGTGGTCTCACCAGGGCCCCGAATAACTGCAGTAGGACCTCCTTCCTCCTATACTCAAATCTTCTTGTTATGAAAGCCAACATGTCATTAGCTTTCTTCACTGCTTGCTGTTCCTGCATGCTTACTTTCAGTGACTGATGTACAAGGCCACACAGGTCTCGTCGCACCACCCCTTTTCCCAATCTGACACCATTCAGATAATAATCTGCCTTCTTGTTCTTGCCACCAATTGCCATTCGGCCCTTCGAGCCAGCACCGCCATTCAATGTGATCATGGCTGATCATCCCCAATCAGTACCCCATTCCTGCCTTCTCCCCATATCCCCTGCCTCCACTATTTTTAAGCCCTATCTAGCTCTCTCTTGAAAGCATCCAGAGAACCTGCCTCCACCGCCCTCTGAGGCAGAGAATTCCACAGATTCACCATTCTCTGTGAGAAAATATGTTTCCTCGTCTCCGTTCTAAATGGCTTACACCTTATTCTTAAACTGTGGCCTCTGGTTCTGGACTCCCGCAACATCGGAAACATGTTTCCTGCCTCTAGCGTGCCCAAGCCCTTAACAATCTTATATGTTTCAATGAGAAACCCTCTCATCCTTCTAAACTTCTTTGCTGCTGAATTACAAATGCATTTCATATTTTAATCAATGAACAGACATGATTTTCCCCTGAAGTATATGCAAGTCTATAATTACCAACGCATGATGGAGTCCTGTGGCTAGATAATTAGGTGTGAAGGTGAGTTTTTAGAATTGATCACCACTCAAAATGTAATAATGCTTGCATGCAGTATAAATGCCCTGGATTGTCCTCAATCCAACAGCCACCTTACAGCTGCCACCATACTATGGCTGCAGCAGCACTAACCTCTCACAGCCTTGTGAGACAAATTGAGCTACAGACCTCTCTGCAAAGGTGACCCATGAAGCAGAGCAGTTGGCAATTGTTGACGAGAATCCAGATGGGCCCCAGGTTGCTTGAACAGCTTTGGCAGTTTGTGTTGTTAAAGGTATTTTCAGTAGGTTGATAATAAGAGGCCTTCAAAAGCAATTGAAGTTGGTAGCAATAACATTCAGCGCGGAAACAGGCCCTTCGACCCGCCGAGTCCACGCTGACCAGCGATCCCCGCACACTAACACCAATCTACATACACTAGGGACAATTTATAATTTTTCCAAGTCAATTAACCCTACAAACCTGTATGGAGTGTGGGAGGAAACTGGAGAAAACTCACACAGGTCACGGGGAGAATATACAAGCTCCCTCCAGACAGCTCCTGTAGTCAGGATCGAACCTGTGTCTCTGGCAGAAACTCTACCGCTATGCCACCATGCTGTAAGAAGATTAAAAATCTTATTTTTTTTTTTTAAAGTGCCACTTAAAACCACATTTAATTAATATAGCATAAATAATTATTAGAATCAACATTCAAAAGCACTTTTAAATGAATGGGGCTCTGCTTTTATACTCCAGGTTGGGTTAAAGCTAAGGGACTGGATACAAAGTTGCAGAATGACTCTTTGCCAGAACTCTCCAACTAGTACCAAGACCTTGCTTGGCTAGCGTTGAGAGCCGTCTCCCCATACAGATCTTTCCTGTACGGTTAGAATCTCTCTGCCGACACATGCTGCCCTCAGGAAGGTGCGGTAGGGATGAGACAGTTGCCTCCCTTTTTTGCTCTGTGTATTTGCAAGAGAGGGATATGGAGAAAGATGTGAGGTGTCTGCTCATGGTTCACCCCGAGCAGCTGCGTAAAAGAGGACTCTCTGATCCATTGGCTATACTGAAACAAACATCGTGTGCTGCTGGAAGATCATGAGTGAAAGGCACCTTTTCATAAGGTCATTAGCGATAGGAGCAGAATTAGGCCATTTAGTCTACTCCACCATTCTGTTATGGCTGATCTACCTCTCCCTCCTCACCCCATTCTCCTGCCTTCTTCCATAACCCCTGACAACTGCACTAATCAAGAATCTATCTATCTCTGCCTTTAAAAAATCAATTGACAGCTTCCACAGCTTTCTGTGGCAAAGAATTCCACAGATTCACCACCCTCTACACTAAAGAAATTCCTCCTCATCTCCTTCCTAAAGGAACATCCTTGAATTCTAAGGCTATGACCTCTGGTCCTAGACTCTCCCACTAGTGGAAACATCCTCTTCACACTTACTCTATCCAAACCTTTCACTGGTCTGCCAGAAGCCATTTAGTGTTCCAATGCAACAAGATGTCCATAAGGGAATGCTATTGACTGACACGTTACTGGGAGCAGAGTTTGGATAAGGGATGCACTGAAGCTTAGTGTAGCCAATACAAACACTTTCTGGGGATGAACTGCAACCTATGGTTTTATTCCACTGGGTATTGAGGGGCTGGCTCCAATGTCTTTAGGGCCTGTCCCACTTGCATGCGCCTGCATGCGGCAAGCGCGACCTAAAGGGCCAGTCCCACCAGCATGCGCCTGCATGCGGCAAGCGCGACCTAAAGGGCCAGTCCCACCAGCATGCGCCTGCATGCGGCAAGCGCGACCTAACATGGTCGCTTGAGCCGTATGGCCTCGCGGGGCCCGGTCCCACTTCGATCGCCGGAGCCGTATGGAGTTGTGCGGAGCTGGTCCCGACATCGCGCGGGGCTCCGAAAAACTGACCGTGTTCAAAAATTCCGCGCGGCAACGGCCTGCCGGCCCACAGCCGCATTGAGGCCGTACGTCACGCGCAAACTTCCCGCGGTCTTCGCTTGAACTTCATGCCACTTGCTCGACCTTCGCGCGGCCCCCACTTCTGGTATGGTCGCGCTTGCCGCATGCAGGCGCATGCTGGTGGGACCGGCCCTTAAGTCTCTCAAACACCTGATGTCTGTATCATTCCAGGAGGCCACATGAGTTGTGTTGGTGCTATGTACTTAAAATGTGCAGATGTATAAAATAGATAACACTATAAATGTATCAACTGACTGACACTTCAAATGTAAAGAAAGTCATGCAGTTCTATTTTTGACATGAAAAGTAAGCACTTATTTCAGCACTCTGAAAACTTGCTCCCTTCATTATTGGCAGGTTCTGGCCGCAGCCAAATTCAGTGCATAAAATGAACTGTCAAATTAGCCAATATTTGGTTTCCAGCACCTCCCAATGGTGTGACCTCTGTCTCATAACGACGTGGTCCACAGACTCATGAGAAGAGCAGTCCTGAAAAATTCTCCAACAATCACACCTTATTCTGATTTGGAAACATACCACCATTCAATCATTGTTGCTGACCCCAAAATCCCTGAGCTTCATACTTTGAGAGTGCCTTCAACAGAAGGACTGCAGCAGTTAAAGAAAGCAACTCAATACCCACTACTGAAGAATAAACATTTGTGGCTACTATATCTGCTCTTGACAATGGCGCTTATGAATAAACAGAAATAACCTATTAAAAGGAATGTATTGTATCCATTTTATCCCCAAACATTTTTATTCAGCATATATTATTAAAAACACATGCACTCAACCAAATTGACATTACAGAAGCTCTCTGAATCTCAAGAATTGAAATGAATACACAGGCCCGTATGAAGCTTTTCAAAAAGGGGGGTGGCATGACAGGATTACAAAAAAAGTACGTGAAATAATGTGCACATCACATTACATCAGGAGTGTGAAGCTTGAAGTCACTTGCAGCCGGGGTCCAGGGCCTGCTTAAGGGCCCTGGTAGCGCTGAGGTTTTGGATGCTCTCTGGTGCATTCTGAGCCTTATTCTGGTGCATTTTTGCACAAAATTTATGACCAATATTTCAGAAATAATTTTGGTTGAGTCAAGAGTAATGAGTGGGTGAAATGGCATGATTGGGGTCATTGTTGTTCAATCAGGGATTGAAGTTCTCCTTGTTTTAATAATCAAGTTGTAACTGTTGGAAAATGTTATGTAAAATGTTATATCGGAGCATGCAAAAACTGCAAATAAAATACTGTAAGTTTTTACAGTAAATTCTCTGCCCCCTCTCTCTCTGTCCTCTCTCCAACCCCCTCCCGCTCCCTCTTTAGATGCGCCTGCGAGTTGGGAAGCTATGCGTGACTGGATAGGGTGGGGATGGGGTAAATGGAGCGAATGAATAATATTAATATATCAATGTGAGTGCGTGAGTGTGTGTGTGTGTGTGTGGGGGTGGTGGTTAGCGTGTGTGTGTGGGGGTGGGTAAGTGTGTGTGTGTGTGTGTGTGTGTGTGTGTGTGTGTGTGTGTGTGTGTGTGTGTGTGTGTGTGTGTGTGTGTGTGTGTGTGAGTGTGTGTGTGTGTGTGTGGGGTGGTTAGTGTGTGTGTGTGGGGGGGGGGGTGATTAGTGGTACATGTGTGGGGGGGGGTGATTAGTGTACATGTGAGTGTGTGTGTGGGGGGGGGGGTGATTAGTGTGTGTGTGTGTGTGTGTGGGGGGTTGATTAGTGTGTGTGTGTGGGGGGGGGGGTTATTAGTGTGTGTGTGTGTGTGTGTGTGTGGGGTGATTAGTGTGTGTGTGTGTGTGTGGAGGGAGATTAGTGTGTGGGGGGGGTGATTAGTGTACGTGTGTGACGCTGCAGGCCGCCCCCCCCTCCCCTCCCCTCGCAACCGCACGTTGAGGGGACGGGACCCAACGGGTTCCACTTGGTCTAGTAACTATTAAAAGTCTGATCTTGGATGTGTGTGTGTTTGTTCGTGTGTGATTGTTTGTGCATAATCCCATCTTCTCGATAAAACGACATGCTAACGGTAACATTTTTACATATTCCAGTAGAGATTTTTATCCTGGAGTCCAAAATCGCCTTATCTGAAAATGTCATGCTTTATTTCTCAAGTTATTAATGAAAATCATAAAAAATCTGACAAACTTTGAAGTCTGCGCGATGTCTTGCTCGCGCGAGTGTCAGTCCCCACACCCCACCCCCCCCCCCCCCCCCCCCCCCCCCCCACCCCTCCCTCCTCCTTTGGTTGATGCCTGCTCCCCCCTCCTCCCCGCTGCTCTCTCCTCTTTCTCTTTCCCCCTCCTCTCCCCCCCTCTCCCCTCCCCCCCCTCCTCTCGCCCCCCGCATCTCTCCCCCCTCCCCCCTCTCCTCCTCTCCTCCTCTCCCCTCCCTGGCCCCCTCCTCTCCTCCCCCCACCTATCGCCCCCCTCCCCCCAGTCGCCACGCCAGCAGCATCCTAGGGTGCACAAGTAACCACGCCAGCAGGGCCCCGAGAAGCAGCCGCAGGTTGTGCCAAAGAGCCGCTCAAGCGGCGGGTTGGTGAAGGCGGATAGTGGCACTCGCACTCTGACCTCAGCTGTCGCTTCTCCTGAGCCTGCTCGGGCTTGGACAGTTTCTTCGAGCATCGTGGATTCGAGCCCGAGGCGATCGAGAACCTGGCCAGGGAAACGTTTGCCGCCGATGCCGCCTTCAAAAGACTTGCCCTCAAGTTTTGCAGCGTGAGCTGCCCAGACCCGGAGACCGAGCAACGATAGGGACTACAAGCCGCTCCAGGGGTAGAACAAGCCTCTGCTCAACCGGACATCGAGCGCAATGACAGGGTCATCCAGTGGCTGTACGGCTGCAAGAGGGTGTCCTGATGAAGAATAAAAGAAATAGCAGCCCATTTTTTAAATTTGGATTTTTTAACTCTGGATTTTATTTTACTCTGGTAAAGTATCATGGGCGACCGCACCCATCGCTCCCCCCCCCCTCTGTTTGGACGCCCATGATACACCTCCAAGTTGGTTCACTTTATTTTATGGGAGAGATTTTAAACCATTCAGATACCGTTTGATTGTATGAAAAATACAGAAGGATATATTTTTAAAAAAACTCTAGACAATTATATGATTTCTGATTAAATGCATCCTTATTTTCTTGAGACTGCGGTTAACAAAGTGGTAGTAAAGCTGTTACATAGTTTGAAACAATCGATGTGCTTGTCCATGGTTTTATGATTCACTTGTTTCACTGATTATCTCTCTGCCCAGGTACCCATGTCATGGAAGGTTCAGGCAAAATGGTGGTTACGGCAGTGGGAGTTAACTCTCAGACCGGCATCATATTCACGCTGTTGGGCGCAGGCACTGAGGAAGAGGAAAAGAAAGACAAGAAAGGTACAATTATTGCAGCAGAAAATAAATGTGTATTGATCAAGCACTTGCGAAAATCAATCATGTGTGAATAAGTCATGGGAGCTCCAATGTGAAGCACAGGTTTGATGCTGCCACATATTAATGCAGAGCTGCAAGTGTCAATTTGCAGAATGGAAACACAGTGGGATTTGGCATAAAGCTAACGTCTCGAATGGAAAATTGTGCAAATCTCCAGCTGTTAGCCCAATGTGATTCTTCAACTAAAATCCTGATGGCGCACAGGAACAAGCCATCATTTTGAAGGGGCATGCATGATAAATAATGTGAAATGTACTCGTATCTTTCTTACAGTTTTCCTGTCATTTTGGTCGATTTAGTCATAATTTTATTACAGCTTACATGTTAATCATTTGCTTAACACTGCGTTGTTTTATTTTCCTCGTGGATTAATGTTCTGTTTTAAAATTGTTAGGGAGCATTATTCTTTCTCTGTGACCACAAATGTTTTTTGGAAAAACCTTTATCTATGGTGCTATATATATCTTTTGGCTCCTGCAGGTTTTGCTACAAAAGCATTCCCCTGCGTGATGATCACTTTTGCAGCAGTTGCCATGAAGCATTGTGCAGAATTAAACCTTACAAGAAAAGCTAGATAAGTGGCAGCAGCGCCTGTGGTCGACTGGGCTTATATTCACTGGAATTTAGAAGGATGAGAGGGAATCTTAAAGAAACATATACAATTCTTAAGGGATTGGACAGGTTAGATGCAGGAAAAATGTTCCCGACATTGGGGGAGTCAAGAACCTGGGGTCACAGTTTAAGAATAAGGGGAAGGTCATCCTTCCCCTTATTCTTAAATGAACTGAGATGAGGAAAATCTGAATCTGAATTTAGAACTGAGATGAGGAAAAACCAGAGAGTTATGAATCTGTGGAATTCACTGCCACAGAAGGCAATGGAAGACAATTCACTGGATGTTTTCAAGAGAGAGTTAGATATAGCTGTTAGGGCTAACGGAATCAGGGGAGATGGGGAGAAAGCAGGAAAGGATTTTGAATGAACAGCCATGATCATATTGGATGGCGGTGCTGGCTCGAAGGGCCGAATGGCCTCCTCCTGCAATTTCTATGTTTCCTTTGCAGTATGCACATGTGGGACACCTCCATTAAGTTGTAGTGTGTGATGAGTCTTTGCTTTGCAGATGATTTGCCAAATGTCATAATCGGACCGTTAGCTACATGCTATTGCCTCGCCACCACTAAAGATTTTTTTTTCTCTGCAGGATCAAACACCCTCCTCCCATTTTATCCATCAGTGTTTATCCATAGAAACATGAAGCCAAAGGTTTCTTGTACTTGGGACAACAGTTTTAGTTTTGGGTCACGTGGAACAAGAAATGATGGAGGATGATTTGCTTCCACTGGACTCTTGTGGGGGATGAGGCAAACGTTAGAATATTGCTACAAGGGTATCATGGACTCCTCCACAAATGGGGCAGTCTGACGAGGCAGATGAGTGGGTAGTTTGTGCGGTAGGGAGGGCTCCTTCCGCAGCTCACACAAGGATTCTGTGCACTCTTCATGCACAAAGTCCAGTGTCTTCACATCATTCTGGTTGTACCAACTACATTGCAAGTGGGATGTTCTGTTTTGTCAACAAGGCTTTGATCATATGTTGAATCTTTTGCTTGGTAACTTATTTCAATGGCAGAAGATGGAATTGAGCATGTAGCGGGTCTGGTGTCAAATAATCAAAAGAGGGACCTGCACCATATAGCTGAGTGAATGATCGGGATGTATACCTAGGTCAGGATACTGACGATGGTCGGCCTATCCTTCCAGTGGATGTGGAGGATTTTGTGGCGTTGTACCACTGGTAGTACTTTTGAAGTATCTACTATAGGTAGCCCATGTCTTAGAAGCAAGTAGGAGGGCAGGGATCACTGCTGTACTGAGGTCACAAGGTTTGTGCCCAATCTGAGACTTTGAAATATCCTTGTTCGCAATTAAACAAAGTAATTAGTAGTGCATTGAGGGGAATGGTGAATGCATCATCCATGTCTGTCTTCATCCAGGAGTGCCTCCAAATACATATCAAGTGATTCACATTTTCCGGGTTTTTGCTGTGAATCATTTTTGTCAGAGGGCAGTGCAATGTGGCAAGGTATGGGTTGACAGATATTTGACAAAGATTCAATGTAGGGACCATCCTCTCCTCTAGTGTAATGAGCAGGTCCACAATGGCTCAGAGCTTGACATCCAACTCCATACAAACGCAAGCAGCATCTGGAAAAGGCTGCTTCTGGAGTTCTGGGTTAAACTGTATCCATTAGTTTTGAAGATTAGCTCCATTCCAATCAGGGGTTTAATGGAGGTGAGATGCAACATTGCAGCAAGAAAGATTTAAACAAGTATCAGGATAATGATGCAGCAATCTCTTGGCAAAGGAAGTTTCTTCTCTTAAAGATTTGTGGATTTTTGTGTGTGTTTGAGGCTGGAATAGATACATTTTGGGCTGCAGTGGAATCACTGCTGACTAGAGAGAGTCACTGTGGCTTTGTGCGTGAGAAATCCTATCTCATAGATCTGATAAGACATCGCCAAGAGGATTGATGAGGGCAGGCAATATTATATATTTGGACTGTAGCAAGGCTTCTGATAAGTTCCCACAAGGTAATCTCGCTTATAAGGTAAGATCACAGAGAATCCAAGGTGAGCTAACCAAATTGATTTAAAATTGGCATGGATGAGGAGTCAAAGCGTAATTGTGGAGGGTTGTTTTACTGATTGGAAGCTGTAACACATGGTGTGTCGCAGGGGTCAGTGTTGCGTTCACGGTTGGTCATTATCTATATTAACAATTTGTATGGCAATGTTGTTCACACTGTTAGAAAATTTGTAAATGACACCAAATTATGTGACACAGTGGAAGGAGGATACAACAGGATCCAGATCATAAGGATCCAGATGAAGTTTACAACAGGATCCAGATCATTTGGGACGATGGGCCAAGAAATGGCAAATGGCAGAATTTAATTCTGACAAGTGTGAGGTGTTGCACTTTAGTATATCAAACCAGGGCAGGACTTGCACTGTAAATAACAGTGCCCTGGAGAGTGTCATGGGACTGAGAAAAATGAGAGTACAGGTACTTGGTTTTCTGAAAAAGGTGGTTTTGGTTGGCGTTGTGGTGAATGAGGTGTTTGCCCTTTACTTATTTGCTGCATTGGGAACGGTACTGAGTAGAGAAGTTGGAACATCATGATGCATCTGTGAAAGTCATTGGTGAGAGCACACGTGTGTGCGGTTCTGTTCACCTAGCTAAGAGAAGAATGTTATGAAGTTGGAAAGTGTGTACAGAGGAGATTCATCAGGATGTTCCCCGAACTTGCAAACTTGAGGAAGTGGCTGCATATGCTTGGACCTTTTTTTTGAGCATAGGAGCCTGAGGGATGACCTTATTGAAATGTACAAAATCATAGGTGCATGGATAAAGCTCACAGTCTTTTTCCTCAGAAGAGAGGATTCTAAAACTAGAGGGCATAAGTTCAAGGTGAGAGATTTAAGAGGGATCTCAGTGGCAACTTTTACATGAAGATAATTCACATTCCTACCAGTCTGTGACCCTGCAAATCAAACCTCCGAGTGGCTCCTAGGATATCAAGGTTATCCTCAGCCGACAGACCTCATGACATCTGTGCAGCTTCCAGCACCGTCAGCTGAATGCAGAAAGAATAAGATCTATATCTTCATGTTGAGCTATTGAGCACATCGTCAATACATTCAAACAGCCCTTCACGATCCTGTCTCACATCAGGTCACCTTCAACACAGCCTGATAAGATTTTAGCATTCTTACTGCCTCTGACTGTTGCTTGCTTCAGAGGAAGCGAGGTGTCAGGGGCAGCCAGAGGAACTTTGACAGGAGTACATAATTACATCAATTCCCTGGAAGGCAGCTCGGGAAATACATGTAGCTTTTCCTTCGGAGATTTGTTTTCAGTCTGAAGAAACCTTCAAGTGCTTTTTATGCACTGGCCTTGTGCTGAAAGAATCATTCACATTCCCATTAACCATGTGCTGAAAACTTGACCAGCCTCCTCATGAAATACGTGCATGGTTAATAATTGTAATGTGTGTTGTGTGAATGTGTGCGTAATCCCGCAAGGTGTATTCAGGAATGTTTGCAGTTTTAAATGATTATTCAGTCAAAAGTGTCTTTATGGCTTACATCCACCTCATGTAGAACTGATTTAAAGAGCAGGGACACATGAGGTGATTGACGATTGTGCCAGTGGCATTCTCTTAGGGTTGAGCTTGCTCTTACTTTGTAGCAGATAAGCCATGACCTGGAGTTGCCGCACTTCCCATAACCAACCGTTGAAGTTAAATGGAGCCCATTTATTCCAGCATTCATTGGCACCGGGCCTGTACTCGCTGGAGTTTCGAAGAATGAGGGGGAACCTCATTGAAATAGGCAGAATAATGAAAGGCTTTAACAGGGTGGTTGTGGAGAGGATGTTTCCACTAGTGGGAGAGTCTAGGGCTACAGGTCATAGCCTCAGAATTAAAGGATGTTCTTTTAGGAAGGAGATGAGGAGACATTTCTTAAGTCAGAGGTGGTGAATCTGTAGAATTATTTGCCACAGAAGGCTGTAGAGGCTGTCAGTGGATATTTTGAAGGCAGAGATAGATAGATTCTTGATTAGTGCGGGTGTCAGGGGTTGTGGGGAGAAGGCAGGAGAATGGGGTTCGGAGGGAGAGATAGATCAGCCATGATTGAATGGTGGAGTAGACTTGATGGTCCGAATGGTCAAATTCTGCTCCTATTCCTTTTGACCTTATGACCATTTCTGTGCTAGCTCTCAGATAGAGCCATCCAAAACAAATCTACAGCCCTGTTCCCTCCCCATGTTGCCCACATTCCTCTGTTTCAAATGGAGAATCAATTTCCTCTAAATTAAGGCACTGGTTGACTGAAAAGCAGTGTCCTGCAATTGTAGAAAACGTCTCTGAACGTGTAGTCTTTTTCCTCAGTCTCTCGCAATCTTAAATCAATGATTCGTGTCACTCGTTCCTCAACCAGAGGCATATTCACCTTGGGAAAGGGTTTACATGAATAGCTAACTTTAAAAAGATTGATTAGATTGCTAGAATAATTGAGGAAACTCACGCACTCACAGTTTAAAAAGAAAAGGAGCTGTGGTGAGTAGTGGAAGTTAAGTTTTGGTGAGGCAGATCTATCTCTCCCTCCTAACCTCATTCTCCTGCCTTCTCCCCATAACACCTGACACCTGTACTAATCAAAAATCTATCTATCTCTGCTGTTATGCAGAGAAAGACAAATTCTCAGCCATGATCTGTGATGGATTCAATGGCAGATATGCCCATTGCAGGGTTATCCGCAATGGATGCTGGTGAGTCGCTTGCTGTTCAGCAGAGCATCCGCCATGGGACTTCCACAGATTCTACTGCTGTTGGGATGGATAATCCACTGACTGAACTGTGTAGGAAGGTACTGCAGATACTGGTTTACACTGAAGACGGGTGTAAAAATGCTGGAGTAACTCAGCGGGACAGGCAGCATCCCAGTGAGAGAAAGAATGGGTGACGTTTCGGGTCGAGATCCTTCGTCAGACTGAGGGTCAGAGGAGAGGGAGTCTAGAGATATGGAAGGGTACGCTGTGAAAACAACAGATCAAAGCAGCCGATGATCTAGGAAATGTAGAATGGATCATTATTGGCTGAGGGGAAGGTGACAACAAGGCATACACTTAGTAAATTAATGTTAATCAGAAGGATCGTGAAACTAGTGGGAGAACTAGGGTGGGGGAAGGGATGGGGAGAGAGGGAAAGCGAGGGTTTCTTGAAGTTAGGGAAATCAATATTCATATCATTGGGGTGTAAGCTGCCCAAGCAAAATATGAGGTGGCTGTTCCTCCAATTTGCATTGGGCTTAACTCTTACAGTGGAGTAGTCCCATGACAGAAAGCTCAGTGTGGGAATGGGAGCGGGAGTTAACCTGTTTAGCAATCTGAAGTTCACATAGGCCTTGGCGGACTGAGCGAAGATCATTTCGCTGAACACCTCGGCTTAGTCTGAAGAAGGGTCCCGACTCAAAACATCACCCATTTCCTCCCTCCAGAGATGCTGCCAGTCCTGCCGAGTTACAACAGCATTTAATATCTGTCTCCACTGACTGGCCTGCCAGGTACAGAGGGCCCATTGAATCAATGGGTAGTAAGATGTGCTCCGACCTACTTGATGCCGCAAGTACCTACGACTAGCATCGCAACCTACCTACGGCCTCCTACGACATTGTGTCGGCTATACTGCGAGTATGAGTCAAGGGCAAACTCGGCAGAGCTCGTGAATTAGGTCGTGAAAGTGGGACAGGCCCTTTAAAAGCCAACTCACCGAAAGGCCGCCATGCCAAAACGCCAACTAACCGAAAGGAGGCGTTGCCTGGAAGCCAACTCACAGAAAGGCCGCTGTGCCGAAAAGCCAAATAACGGACATGATGTCGCCGGTGGGGGGGCGGGACTTGAGGTCTTCAAGTCTGAAGAAGGGTCTCGACCCAAACGTCACCCATTCCTTCTCTCCAGAGATGCTGCCTGCGTTACTCCAGCTTTTTGTGTCCCTCTACGGTTAAACCGGATTACAGATTATCTGGTGTTTTGTGCGTGGGAGACTGTGTGCGTTACGCAGGCAACCAGATGGTATTACTGTGTTTAAACAATAAATAAAATATGCTTCTTGTTGTCAAGGTGGTGGGGGGGAGTGGGAGGAGATAAAATTGTTCGTTGTCATGCACACTTGTCAACGGCCCGCCAGGGAATTTGTGTGTCACTCCATGTTTTAAAAGCGATTTACCAAGGCTGCCAATGCCCCAAGCCGTCTGTCCCCGCGGCCGTGGGGTGGGGGGTTGAATCATCCGGTGTGGGTGTTGGGGGTTGAATCACCCTGGTGTAGGGGTGGGGTCCGGTGGCGGTGCATCGCGGTCAGTGACTCTAGGTGGGCGGAGGGACCAGGCTGTCCCCAACTCTGCTCCACCCGGCCCCGTGTGTGTGTGCGCTGCCGACCCACAGCCCGCATAGTGCAGCTGCACGGGGGAGACGAGGCGGAGGGCGGCCGTGGCCGTGGGAGATTGGGGGCTGTCCCGAGGGATGCGCTCCTTCGGCCGCTTACAACTTGGTGCTCGGGTTCAGAGTGCCCAGTCACCCTCCAGCCACGGGCGGTCTCGTGTAGGAAAATGACCCCCACCCTCCCGTCTCCTCCGGCCAATGATGTGATGGATGTGGGGGTGTGGACCAATCGCTGACATGTCCCGCCCCCGTCAGGCAAACCTCCAGGGCAGAAGATCTGCCCCATTTCTGTTTAGTTGATAACTGAAAGAGGTTTGTGTTCCTGACAGCCACCTTGCACATGCACCTGAAAACAAGCCAGCAATAGGGACCAGATTTAAAAATTGCAAGGCCAGCCTGCTGACAGAGATGGCTTGAAGATTTTTATGTTTGTTCTTCAGATTCAGATTCAGATTCAGATTCAATTTTAATTGTCATTGTCAGTGTACAGTACAGAGACAACGAAATGCATTTAGCATCTCCTTTGAAGAGCGACATAGCAAACGATTTTGAATTAAAAAAATAAATAATAAGTAATAAGTGTCCGTGGGGGGGGTGATTGGCAGTCACCGAGGTACGTTGTTTAGTAGATTGACAGCGGCCGGAAAGAAGCTGTTCCTCGACCTGCTGGTTCGTGTTCCCGGATGGTAGGAGGGTAAACAGTCCATGGTTGGGGTGAGAGCAGTTCCTTGGCGATGCTGAGCGCCCTCCGCAGACAGCGCTTGCTTTGGACAGACTCAATGGAGGGGAGCGTGGAACCGGTGATGCGTTGGGCAATTTTCACCACCCTCTGCAATGCCTTCCGGCCGGAGACAGAGCAGTTGCCATACCATAATGTGATGCAGTTGGTAAGGATGCTCTCGATGGTGCAGCGGTAGAAGTTCACCAGGATCTGAGGAGACAGATGGACCTTCTTCAGTCTCCTCAGGAAGAAGAGACGCTGATGAGCCTGCATGATCAGAGTAGAGGTATTGTGGGTCCAAGAGAGGTCATCGGAGATGTTGACTCCCAGGAACCTGAAGCTAGAAAACACGTTCCCTCCTCCGTTTAATGTGGATGGGGGTGTGCGTGCCGACTTCCTGAAGTCTACACTCCTTGGTCTTCTTGGATTGGGCAGGTTGTTGTCAGCGCACCATGTTGCTAAGTGCTGGACCTCCTCCCTGTAGGCCAGCTCATCGTTGTTGCTGATGAGGCCAATCACCGTTGTATCATCTGCATACTTGATGATGGTGTTAGTACCATGTACAGGTGTGCAGTCATAGGTGAAGAGGGAGTAGAGGAGGGGGCTCAGCACACAGCCCTGAGGGACGCCGGTGTTCAGGGTGAGGGTTGAAGAGGTGTGCTTGTCTAACCTCACAGACTGGGGTCTGTTGGTTAGAAAGTCCAGTATCCAGTTGCAGGGGGAGGGGTCGATGCCCAGGTTACCGAGTTTGGTGATCAGTTTTGATGGAATAATGGTGTTGAATGCTGAGCTGTAATCGATGAACAGCATTCTTACATAAGTGTACATCTTGTTGCAAGCATAAAGACATCGTACTGGTCAAACATTGGAACACGGTGAGACCTCACCTTGAAAATTGAACTTTGATCAGGTTCTCTTCTGAGGGATACATTCCTTGCAATCCAAGCTTTTCCGGATTAATTCTTGGGTTGAAGAGATTTCCTACAGAAACGTACAAAATGGTAACAGCTCTGTGACCTGTGATCCTAACCCTAGGTGCCTTGTGAAGATTGCATGATCTCCCGTGACCATTGGGTTTTCCCTGTGTGATTGGCTCTAGTTTAGTTTAGTTTAGAGAAACAGCGTGGAAACAGGCCCTTCGGCCCACCGAGTCTGCACCGCCCAGCGATCCCCGCACATTAACACCATCCTACACACAATTGAGACAATTTACATTTATAACCAAGCCAATTAATCTACAAACTTGTACGTCTTTAGAACGTGGGAGGAAATCAAAGATCTCAGAGAAAACCCACGTGGTTACAGGAAGAATGTACAAACTCCGTACAGACTGGTAGTCAGGATCGAACCCGGGTCTGTGGTGCACCAAGGCAGTAGCTCTACCGCTGTGCCACCGTGCCACCCTCCATTTTCTTTCACATCCCAAAGACATGCTGTTTGATATGTTATTGGCTACAATAAATTATCCCAAATATAGTTGGATGTTAAAGGAATCAGCTTGTGAGTTGATTGGGTCCTGAGAGAGAATAGTTTGCAAGAAAATAAATAGGTAAGTGGGATTGATGAATTGTTCTGAGTGCCACCATTGATCAGATGGGTTGAATAGCTTCATTTTATGTCACGACGGAATTTGAAATAGAAGAGATTATGGAGACTGGGTCTGTGCCAAGTAGAATGAGAGGTATTGATAATATTGATCCATACTAAGCTTTCATGTGCCTTGGCAGAGTGGATGCAGGGATGATGTTTCCACTGGCTAGATGTTTAGTCCCAGTTTAACAATAAAGGATTAGCCATTCGAAACTTGGATAAGAAAAAATGTATTTACCCAGCTATGAGTTAATCTTTGGAATTCTTTTGGTAAGCATAATCAAAATGGAAACCATTCGATTTTTTAGCTATGTCGGGAATGAAGGAATAACAACACAGTTCAGGAATGTGGCATTAAGGTCAAAGTTCAGGTGTGATCTTATTGAATGGTGGAGTTGGCGCAATTGATCTGATACCTTAAATAGATACAAAATGCTGGAGTAACTCAGGCAACTTCTCTGGAGAGAAGGAATGGTTTTGGGTTGAGAGGGTTGAGAAATATCACCCATTCCTTCTCTCCAGAGAAGCTGCCTGTCCCGTTGAGTTACTCCAGCATTTTGTGTCTATCTTCGGTTTGAACCAGCATCTGCAGTTTCTTCCTATACATTTGATCTGATACCCTACCTCCACTTCTATTTGTAGAAAATAACGTATATAATCGGATGGAAATAAAAGCAGAGATTGTTTTGTGCTAAATGTCACATTCCAAGGGAGGCAATTAGGCTGGGCTTGTATTAGTTTGTTTTGTGAAAAATAAGAAGAATTTGTCCCACAGACAAGTAGCTAAAAGTGAATGGAAACAGATTCTGTGGTTACTAATTAACCATTTGTGACCTTTTCAAAATGTATTCCCATCGTATTTACCCTAGAGTATTTGGACCTAAATTCAAGTTCAGCCCAAATGCAATTAGCACTGAAAGAATCAGAACAAAATCTACTCGGGCAGGTCTTTGTGCATTGAGATTAGAGAAAGTGAAATCTGCTGCAGTGAAACTCCTTAAAATCCAGCCTCAAGGGCCTGTTCCACTTGGGCGTCATTTGTGCGTCACGCAGGTGGAGCGTGAAGGTTTTGTGAATCCCGAAATCCTAGAGCGCCGCTCGTGACCGCGCGCCACTGCCTACACCACCGCACGCAATGTGTGCGTAATGCATGCCATGCGCGCATCACGTGCGCCTCACGGCCCGCGCATCGTGACGCAGAAATGATGTTGTTTAAATAACGCGCAAATGACGCCCAAGTGGCACAGGCCCTTCAATGAGGTTATTATCCCACTGGTACTTCAAGTACACAAAGTAACATTAACTGAGGAAGAAAAATGTATATCCCTGCGTTTGATTATAGTGATTAATAGCAAGGGCACAGACTCCCCTGACAACTTATGCTGATTTTAGTCAACAGATTAAACAGATTTTTAAAGTCCTTATATTTAAGGCCATTGGTAAAAAAAAGCCAAGTCATTGCAATGATACGGAGTGCACTGGCTGTGGTGTTGGAAGGAGATTCAAATTTCCTGGCGATTTTCAAATCCAAAAGAATCAGCCAATAATTTTAAAAGAAAAAGCAAATTAACCAAGCCTAAGTTAGTTTAGAGATACAGCGCAGAAACAGGTCCTTCGGCCCACCGTGTTCGCACCGACCAGCGATCCCCACAATTAATACTATTCTACAAACACCAGGAACAATTAACATTTTTACCAAAGGCAGTTAACCTACAAACCTGTACGTCTTTGGAGTGTGGGAGGAAACCGAAGATCTCGGAGAAAACCCACGTGGATTCGGGGAGAATGTACAAACTCAGTACAGACAGCACCCGTAGTCAGAATCGAACCCGGGTCCCCGGCGCTGTAAGGCAGCAACTTTACCGCTGCGCCACCGTGCCGCCCTTAGGGAGGGTGTGGGGTGGCGGGGAAGGAAAGGAGAGAAGAACATGGCAGAGGGAGTGACATCTCTCACCGCTGTACAGTACTATGTTCAGGATGCACATCCACGAAAGATGATATATTTGGTATTACTGCAACAATGAAGCAACAAATGCCTTTGATATGAGCAGAACCCTGAAGAATTTCACTGAAATGTATAAAGTTGTGAGGATTCTAGCTAGAATAATAGAAAGGGCCATTTTCTGTTAAAATATCAGAAAACAGGGGGCAGAGGTCTACTGCAATTGGTGGAAGGATCAGAGTGAAAATGAGGAAGTCCATTTTCATCCAGAGGATGATAGAAATTCACTGTGTGAAAAGTTGGTCGAAACAGATTTTTTTCTTGTATCTTGAGACATGTAACAACACTATACCAATCATCAATTGCTAAACTGCCATGATCTTTTAGGAAGTATTTTACATGCAGTGCTGTGACGTGCAAGACAATAGATCAAGTGGTGGAAGGTGGGGTGAGGCTAGGGTGCTCTTTATCACCAGTACAGACAAAATGGGCTGAATGGCCACCCCTGCATCATTTCTGTATCAATGTAAGCATCAGCTTGTTCCTTCCATGTCATACCACATGCTTACTTTGGCTTTGCTATTCTCCGTCGCTGAATGCCTAAGATTGCTTGCATTGTAATTACAATGTCCTCATCATTGCATTGTGTTATACCTTCATGATCACTATCCTGTCAATTATAAAGAAATAAAATATCATCAACTTTGTCTTACAGTTTTATCTACCTACAGTTGTATTTTTAACCTTGGCTTTACAGGCAATCTGTCACCAACACAGACATTGAGGGAACTGGCAGGTGGATGTTTCACCTCTTTCAGAAAAAGCAATATCTTCTCTCCCCAATCCAGCTCTGTCCACTTAATGCTTCCAGGCGATACTTCACCCAGGCCATCGATCAGAGTGACATAAGTTTGAATTTTTCCATAGACATCGGTGTTGTGATTTCCAAACTTGTTGAAAAACATTTGCTGCTTCCCCTGTGGATTTAATGCATGTGGCGGTGGCTTTTGGTGAAGTGGTGGTGCTTTGAGGAACAATAAAAGATACTCTGCTGCCTCTTGATCAACATTTTAACCAGTTTGAGCAATAGTGGGGGATATTATAGTGGTGGATATTCTTTATATCTATATTTAATAATTTGATAAAGATAATGGTAAATATTCTTCGAGAAGTAATTTTCACAGAAAGTCTCTTTCTCTTCATCTTACTTGATCAAGAAAAATCACCGAACTGGTTCAGCGACTGTTTACACATGATCGTGCTGCGTTGATGGGTCAAGTTTATTTCTCTAATTACTTGCAGAGAATGGTGCTTTAGATATGTCATCTATCTGCATAATATAACTTCGCTGGACCTCCACGATTCTAACATTCTCTCTCCATTCCTTCTACTCACCAGATGTTGCTTTACTATCTCCTTGAAATAATTCAATGATACCCCCCTTTGTCAGTCTGAAGAAGGGTCTCGACCCAAAACGTCACCCATTCCTACTCTCCAGAGATGCTGCCTGTCCTGCTGAGTTACTCCAGCTTTTTGTGTCAATCTTCAGTGTAAACCAGTTGCTGTTCCCACTTACACACCCCCTTTAAATCCTACACCAAGGCTTGGTCACCCTAATGGGAAACACTATTCAGAGGGTTTTAGAACATACAAAATACACATGAACAAAGTCGACCTCAGGAGAACTTTAGGGTATACATTGAGTAATTGGCCAGAAATGGCTGGCTGAATTCAATACTGTATCCGTGGTTCAAGATGTGAACTCTTATACATCGGCGAGACCAAACGTAGACCGAAGATAGACATAAAAAGTTGGAGTAACTCAGTGAGACAGGCAGCCTCTCTGGAGATAAGGAATGGGTGATGTTTTGGGTCGAGATCCTTCTTCAGACTGGTTAGGGACATCATACATAAATTGTACATAAATTATACACAAATTGCGTGGGTTTATCCTGATTTTACCTGGGATTTATCCTGAGCTCAGGTGCTGTCTACGTGTCGTTTGCACGTTCTCCCTGTGACCGTGTGAATTTCCTCTGGGTGCTTTGGTTTCACCCCACATCCCAAAGATGTTCCTAATGTGTGGGGAGTGGATGCGAAAATGGAATAACACAGAACTAGCGTGGACAGGTGATCGATAGCCAGTGTGGACTCAATAGGTTGAACGGCCTGTTTCCATGCTGTTTCTCTAAACTAAACTAAACTCGTTATTCGTGAGCCTGGTGGTGTGAGCCATCAAGCTTCTCTACCTCCTTCCCAACCATAACAGCACAAAAAGGGTATGAATGAATGAATGAAAACTTTATTGTCATTCAGATATACACCTAGGCACAGTGCACCTTGAACAAAATTTAGTTGCATTTGACTCTCCAAAATCAGGTAATAGTAAAAATTGCTAACGTGCCTCCATAAAAATGCTCCTCATGTGCATGGTTCTCTAAATATATAAAACTAAAAAAGTGTCGATATTTAAAAAAGTTCTAGCCTCGGTTTTTTGATTGTTCAGTAATCTGGCCTGAGGGATGAAGTTGTTGCAAAACCTGGTTGTCCCGCTCTTCATGCTGTGGTACCTCCTCCCAGAGTTAAGCAGTATAAACAGTCCAAATTGTGGGTGTGTTGGGGCCCTGGTAATGCCCTTAGCTCTACTCAGACAGCGCTTGTACCCCATGTCCATGATGGAAGGAAGAGAAGTCCCAATGATTTTTTCCGCTGTCCTCACCACTGTCTGAAGGCACTTCCAGTCCGCAGCTGTACAACTGCCGCACCACTATCCTATGGTAGGGACCCTTGATGATAGATGCCACCCTCTTGAGGCAGGTCCTCAATGTTGGTGCTTTCAATGGTGGGGAAGGTTGTGGGCGTGATGGTGCGGGCTGTGGCCACCACTCTGCAGTCGCTTACATTCCTGTGGATTGGACTTACCATACATGGGCAACCAATCAGGATACTTCCCACAGTGCATTTGGCAAAGTTTGTAAGAGACATATTGAATCTCCTTAAACTTTGAAGAAATGAGAGGTCTTTGTGATTACACCAGGACAGGATGATGCCCAGGATTTCCAATTTGCTAACTCTCTCCATCCGCCAATGATAAATGGCACGTGGTCCCCTGAATAACCCCTCTCTGAAATCAACTTTCAAAATTTTTGTGTGTGCGTGTACATCTGTTCTCTTGTGTTGTACATTATCAGAAAATGTGGAAAGGCAGGTGATATCTCATGTTTCTTTGTCTCGATTTAATTTAACATTAGATATTCAGGTCATTTCCAGTTTAATTCATATGCATATTTGGACAGCAATGTTGTTGAGAAAGAAAAGCACATTTTTTTCCTGTGAAATAAATATTTGTGTCCAGGCCTTTGTTTAGGCTAGGTATTTAACATCCGCAGTTTAAATTCATGGTTCTTTTGTTTTCTATGAAATTGAAAAGAAAGCTCTCCTTGATATATTTTGAATGCCACGTAATACACTTCAGTTAAATTCACTTCATTCTGAATCCCAATTTAATTAAAGGTAAATATTACAGTTAACTGTCTATTAATTTAAATATGTCAACTTAAAAGTGCACATGGTTGCTCTTAAATTGCCAATTCCCCTCAGGTATGCCCTTTACATTCAATGCAATTACAATTAATCATTATAATAAAATTTAAAACAAAGCAGTAACCAAACTGGTAGCATCTTCAGAGTGAGGATAAACATTAATATTTCTGGCTGATCTGCAGTGTGATTTCTAGCCTTGTTTCATATAGCTTATTCTTTTAGGTGGACCTGGGGTATTTCATACCACTTCTGACAGCTCCACAAAGCACATTCATTTGTTTTCTGATCAATTTTAAGTGTCTGAGTAGATTGAAGCTAGAAATCTGGAAGGTAAAATAAAAATGGTAGAAGCACCATGTTCGACTGCACCCTCTGGACAGAGGAAGCTGATGAGATTCCGACCAAGGATTTTACATCGAGTTTGTTGGTGTCTCCAGTATTAGTTATCTGCCCTTGGTTGACCTTGCGAAAATGATGCTGACTAATTGCCTTGAAACAATGCGTCATCTTCATAAACATGTGTTTAAGAAGGAACTGCAGATGCTGGACAATCGAAGGTACACAAAAAAGCTGGAGAAAACTCAGCGGGTGCGGCAGCATCTATGGAGCGAAGGAAATAGGCAACGTTTCTGGCCGAAACCCTTCTTCAGACTGATCGGGGGTGGGCGGGGCGGAGACAAGAAAGGAAAAGGGAGGAGGAGCCCGAAGGCTGGGGGATGGGAGGAGACAGCAGGGGGACTGAGGAAGGGGAGGAGATAGCAAGGACTAACAAAATTGGGAGAATTCGATGTTCATGCCCCCAGGATGCAGACTCCCCAAGCGGAATATGAGGTGCTGTTCCTCCAATTTCCGGTGCTGCTCGCTGTGGCCATGGAGGAGACCCAGGACAGAGAGGTCGGAGACGGAGTGGGAGGGGGAGTTGAAGTGCTGAGCCACCGGGAGGTCAGCTTGGTTATTGCGGACCGAGCGGAGGTGTTCGGCGAAACGATCGCCCAACCTCCGCTTGGTCTCACCGATATAGATCTGCTGACATCTAGAGCAGTGGATGCAATAGATGAGGTTGGAGGAGATGCAGGTAAACCTCTGTCGCACCTGGAACGACTGCTTGGGTCCTTGAACGGAGTCGAGGGGGGAGGTAAAGGGACAAGTGTTGCATCTCTTGCGGTTGCAACGGAAAGTGCCCGGGGAGGGGGTGGTACGGGAGGGAAGGGAAGAATTGACAAGGGAGTTATGGAGGGAGCGGTCTTTGCGGAAGGCAGATATGGGGGGAGATGGGAAGATGTGGCGAGTGGTGAGGTCACGTTGGAGGTGGCGAAACTGACGGAGGATTACTTTTTGTATGTGACGGCTGGTGGGGTGAAAGGTGAAGACTAGGGGGATCTGCCCTTGTTGCGAGTGGGGGGATGGGGAGAGAGAGCAGTGTTACGGGGTATGGAAGAGACCCTGCTGCGAGCCTTATCTATGGTGGAGGGGAACCCCCGTTCCCTGAATAGTGAGGACATTTCAGATGTCCTGGTGTGGAACACCTCATCCGTGGAGCAGATGCAGCGTAGACAGAGGAATTGGGAGTAGGGGATGGAGTCCTTACAAGAAGCAGGGTGGGAAGAAGTGTAGTCCAGATAACCATGGGAGTCCGGGTTTATAGTGGAAGGACCTGCAATGCAGATAGTGAGGTCCAGGAATGCGAGGGAGGTGTCGGAAATGGCCCTGTATTTGAGTCCATGGAAGTCAGTGGTAGGTGGATGAAGTCATCCAGGAGGTGCTCTAGATGTCAATGGTGCAGTAGATCTATAGGTCGGTGATGGGGCCAATGTATTGAACAAGGAGGTGCTCGACGCGACAAATAGGCGTGTAGCTGGGCCGATGCACGTGCCCATAGCTACGCCTTGTATTTGGAGGAAATGGGAGGAGTCGAACGTGAAGTTATTGAGGGTAAGGACCAGCTCCGCTAGGTGGAGGAGAGTGTCACTGGCTGGGTATAGGTTGCCCCTCTGGTCGACTCCGGAGGACTTTGAGACCTCTCTGGTCCTGGATGGAGTGTAGAGTGATGGACGTCCAGCGAAGATGAGGGGGTGAGGGCCGGAAATGGAATGCGCGGAACAACGCAGTGTCTGAGGTGTCTTGAACATAGGTCGGGAGGGATTTAACCAGGGGGGATTGGATGGAGTCAAGGTATTTGGAAATGAGTTCGGTGGGGCACGAACAAGCAGAGATAATGGGTCTACCAGGACAATCAGGTTTGTGGATTTTAGGGAGAAGGTAAAACCGGGCCGTGTGGGGCTGGGGAACGATGAGGTTGGAGGCTCGGTCGGGTAGGGCATTGGAGTGGATGAAGTCGGTGATGGTGCTAGAAATGGTGGCCCTCGTCAGCTGTCCAGGGGTAAGTAGGAGGAGGTGTCCGAGAGTTGGCGCGTGGCCAGCTTTGTAGAGATCGGCGCCCAGCCTACGGGCACCTCCCTTGTCAGCGGGTTTGATAACCCAACCTGGGATGTTGCGGAGTGAGTCGATGGCAGAACGTTCATGGGGGGAGAGATTGGAGCGAGACAGGGGAGTGGAGAAGTTGAGGCGGTTGATGTCAGCCTTGGGCTCCTCCTCCTTTTTCCTTTCTTGTCCCCGCCCCCCCCCACCCCCGATCAGTGTGAAGAAGGGTTTCGGCCCGAAATGTTGCCTATTTCCTTCGCTCCATAGATGCTGCTGCACCCGCTGAGTTTCTCCATCTTCATAAACATGTTGGTTTGATACTGGGTGACTTGCCAGGCTATTTAAAAATGCAATGTACCATGCTGATGTGAGTCTGGAAGAATTGTGTTAGTTGTTATATCCACCAATGCAGCCTGATGTGTTGAGCATGCTCACCATAGTCACCATACAGTTTAGATATCCGGCTTGGACTGCATAGGCCATTTAGGGCCGCTGATAAGGCAGACTAGAAGGACAAGAGTTATTGTCGTCTGGCAGTGGTGCAGTAATGGATGGTTGGACGAGAAATGTAGAGCCATACAGCAAGGAATCAGACCTTTCGGCCCAACTTGTCCATGCCGACCAGTATGCCCCATCTACCCTAGTCCGCCCTATCCCCACATGACCATATAACCCTCTGTAAGATCACCCCTCAACCACCTGCACACAAAGGAATAAAGTCCTAGCCTGCCCAACCTCTCAAGATAGCTCAGGCCCTCGAGTCCTGGCAACACCATCATAAAGGATGGGGGTGAGGAACAGGGGGGAATAGGGTCTGCCTAAACCCACGTGATCTCTGGGTTGCTAAACACTTTAACTCTCCCTGCCATTCCCACTGGAGTTAAAGTCCTGGGCCTCCTCCACTGTCAGAGTGAGTCCTAGAGCAAATTGGAAGAACAGCACCTCATATTTTGCTTGGGCAGCTTACACCCCAGCGGTATGAACATTGGCTTCTCTAACTTCATGTAACCCTTTCTTTCCCTCTCTCTCCAAATTGGTTCTGTGACCAACCTGACTGTCTCCCTGATTAAATGTTATCTTTGTATGCTTCGTTGTCACCTTCCCCAGTTATCAATGATCTATTCTACCCTTCCATATCTCTGTCTCCCCCTCCCCTGACTCTCAGTCTGAAGAACGGTCTCAACCCAAAACGTCACCCATTCCTTCTAGTCAGATATGCTTCCTGTCCCGCTGAATTACTCCAGCATTCTGTGTTTATCTTCAGTGTAAACCAGCATCTGCAGTTCCTTCCTACACTCCTCATGCTACACTACAACACTGCAATAACCAGTTATATTTAAGAAGGAACTGCAGATGCTGGAAAATCAGACAAAAGCGCCGGAGAAACTCAGCAGGTGCAGCAGCATCTATGGAGCGAAGGAAATAGGCAACGTTTCGGCACAAAACGTTGCCTATTTCCTTCTCTCCATAGATGCTGCTGCACCCGCTGAGTTTCTCCAGCACTTTTGTCTACCAACCAGTTGTATTTCTTGGATTAAGCAAAATTTCACATTTCACCAGAAAATCAGCAATTTATTTTTAATTGCTTGACACTTCTAAAAAAGTTTTATCCATTAGATTTCATTAGAAGCTTACAAATGCCTAGCGAGCATTCAAGTGCTGTGAGTAAATTGCTGATGGCTTAGAGGTACATTGTTAATATAAAATAATCAGCTGGTATTGTGCTCAACAACTGAATTGCGCTTCAGAAATACTGCTGTGCACAGTGTAGTCGTTACTCCACCTACCCTCAGGCTGTTTCTTCTGATGGAGAGGGTAACAGCAGTCTGTGTGTCTTTTCTCTCGGCTGCATATATGTCTGAGCTAACAGAATAGTTAAAACTTCAGCATTTAGTTTTTATGTTCCCCTCAACTCATTGCAGTAATCCACCATGGTTTGAGTTGCACCTTCAAACATATTCATTCCCACTCACTTGCAGCAAATCCAGCGATTCAGCAGATAATCTATGTTGTTACATTTCATTTCACAAATATCATCATGCCGATTCATGTGAACTTTCTGAACGCAGAATGGAATTAAATCAATACTTCACCCAAAGCTGCTGAGTATTTAATGTAAAGACAAGCAGTAGGATTACAGCTGTGACCGGCACGATTGTCCATCTACAAAAGCTCAACAAAACTAAATGATTGTATCTGTTGTGTGCCAACTGTTAACTAGACTGTGCTCAGGATTGCTGAGGGTATCTTTTTTACAAGGCATTTTGATGGTGTTCGTCCGTGTGGTGGTCTCGATGGTTTATTGCAGCAGCCTTGAAACTTGGGTGGGGAAAGGAGATCCTAACAAGTGAAATCTAAATAAATGTCCCAATCTCAAATTCACTGCCAGCCAAACATGTAATCTCCCCAAAGTATGCTGATCTGAGTTAACAGAAGCTTAGCTGGAGATAATGGGGGTGCATTTGTGATTGTAACTTAACTGAAGTGGTGCAGCATGCCACAGCTTTGCAATGATAGAACAGGAGAAGCCCAGAGGAAACTCACCTTCAAAGGCCACACCCTGCAGGTAGCTCCGTGCATACAAACATATCTACTATCACCATGGGAAAGAAGCCGATATCTTGGAATATTAGAACCAACATTGTTTTAGTTTAGTTCTCTCCCTTTCGTTGCTTAACCATTTACATTCCTTGCTTGGAGAATGCATGTTAAGGATACAGAGAGCAAACATTATTTTTTTTCCAGTTGATGCCTTCCAAAAGTAGATCAATGTTGTTCTTATTGCTATCACATACATTTCTCAGGTGGGGTTGTGCTCACTGTACCTGCTGTGCTTGTATCAAGTTGGGCTGTAGGGTAGGACCAAGCAGAAGTACGTTTGGGTCATCAATGGAAATCAAAGTTTGAAGGGGGTAGATGAATGAAAAATTGAATTGAAAGTGCAAAGTTTAGTCCATATTGTGATCTGGATTTGCAGAAGTGTTCCTTGATCTTCTGAAATATTGGATAACTCTGTTTATCATTTTGCTGATCTTAGATTCAACAATAGATCCAGTCTTTTGTCATAGGTCTGTTGATGGCTTATATTAATTTGTCTCCCATTAATTTGTTTGACTTCAGTTGCTTGCACTAACATACTGTGCGTGGTGCTCAGATTTAGGATTTAACCGCAGTGAAGCAAAAATATGACCAATCTTTCATCAGCCATCAAATGCATACATTTTAAACTGAATGTGCAGCACAGGGTGAGAGCAGAAACAAGTGTAAATCAAGGTGAATTGTCCAGGCATTAAGTTGTGGATTGCCATCTTTTACAAGGCACCATTTGGACAATTATCCATAGTTTTGACAGCCCCTCCCTAGGGTTAAAATCCATAGCATTTAATTGTGTTTTTAGACGTCGTAAAAGATGTGTGATAAAGTGAGATTCAATGTGTATTGCAGATGTGAGAGGCATAGTCCCAATGCATTTGAGATGCTGACAATAAAAACCCAGCTAAATGTTTTGAATGATGACAGTACACCACAATGATTTATTGTGTAGATTATTGGATTTTCCAACTGCACAATGTCTCCTGCCGTTCTGGTAAAAGTATTGTGACTGTCATTGATTTCTCGGTGGTATCTGCAAGCAAATGCTTTTTTGTCCAGTATTCTTATGTTTGTTTAGCCTGCAACATTTCAGATCATTGCGTCAATTTTGAGTGTTTAAAAGAAAGGACCCACTTTCTTCTAAACATGTTGGCCAAACACATTAAATGATTTTTTTTATTTTGATTGTTGCTTTATTGAATAATTTCTATGTGGATGACATTTTGATGAAAGATTCCACGTCACTACTGTGCCCAGTAGCATGCTTTATGTTTTAGGTTTAGCAGCAAACAGCATTGATCAGTTGTATTAAAACAATTTCACGTCAAGCTTGGAAAAATGTTCTTTTCATAGTATTAGTTGTCAAGGTAAATATTTGGTGAAGCAAGTTTGATTTTATGATGAGGTGTTGAATGTAAGATAGACCATTGATAATATGAGTCTGGAAGTCATGTTTCAGCTTTGTGAAACTGTGGATAGAGTATTGCATGGAAAGAAAGAACTGCAGATGCTGGTTTCAGCCAAAGATAGATACAAAGTGCTGAAGTATCTCAGCAGGTCAAGCAGCATCTCTGGTGACATTTTGCACCGGGACTGAAGCTCTAAGTGTCTATCTAGAATATTGTGTGTTGTTCTGGCCACTCCTTTCCAGGAAGGCTGTGGTAGATTTGGATAGGGTGCAAACGAGGTTTACAAGAGTGATGGTACACAAAAGTGCTGGAGAAGCTCAGCGGGTTCAGCAGCATCTATGGAGCGAAGGAAATAGGCGACGTTTCGGGCCGAAACCCTTCTTCAGACTGAACAAGAGTGATGCCTGAATTAGAGGGTATTAGCAATTGGGAGAGGTTGGACAACCTTGGATTGTTTTCTTTGGAGGATTGGAGGCTGAGAGCAGACCTGATAGAAATGTATAGGCAGGACAAAACCATTTCCCCAGGATGGAAATGTCAAATACTGGAGGGCAAAGCTTTAAGTTGAGAGGGGGGAAGTTTAAAGGATTTAAGAAGGAACTGCAGATGCCGGAAAATCGAAGGGAGACAAAAGTGCTGGAGAAACTCAGCAGGTGCAGCAGCATCTATGGAGCGAAGGAAATAGGTAACTTTACGGGCCAAAACCCTTCTTCAGACTGATGTAGGATGGGGGGAGAAGAAAGTAAAAAGGAAGAGGAGGAGCCCGAGGGCTGAGGGAGAGCTGAGAAGGGGAGGAGACAGCAAGGGCTACCGGAAATTGGACAATTCAATGTTTATGCCGCTAGGGTGCAGACTGCCCAAGCGGAATATGGGATATGCACAAGTTTGTTTATCCCACAGAGTGGTGGGTGCCTGGAATGCACTATGAGGGGAATGCACTATACTTGAAGCAGATGACAGTGGCATTTAAGAAGCATTTATATTGTCACGTAAATATGCAGGGAAGGGAGGAATATAGATCGCGTGCTGGCAGACGAGGCCAGTCTAATTTAGCAATGCAAGAACTGCAGGTCCTGATTTGTACACAATGCTGTTCCCCACTACAGGTGATGGAGATAATGTGATATCATTCTACTTTATGTAAGAGGGAGAGGGTGAGCTGAGTACCCTGAAGCACAGATATCTCTCTGCGATGGACGTGCCTCCACATCATCTTCATTAAGCTGCAGTCAAAATGTCAAATGATATCAAATAGTGAGTGGTGAGCTTAAGGGTGTAGGAGAGTAATTTATGGGATATAAATAGTTCTCTATAAATGTTGTTTTGTTCGTTGTGTCTTTGAGTCATAACACATAAACTAAATTGTGCAAAACAACCTAAAGCATTTTGTTTGAATCCAATAATTGTTGTCCATTATTGAGAGCACCCTCCAACGCTTGTTGGTGGATCACTTGGCACTTTGAAAATATCAAGTGCTGAGGAGGACAACATGATATCATCCAGTATATTGTTTTAGTGCTACTGTACTAGCATGACAATGTAATGCAGATAACAAATACAATCGGCATAATCATAAAGTGTGCATTCCGCTTTCAGAGTTAACACATCACCACTTTCTCTCAAATTAAACTGCATTTTATTTGCAAAATGCAGCAGGAGCTGTTTACCATATAGACATCAGTGTAATAGACTGCAATCATAAACCTCCTTCTTGAAATTCATCGTGTTAATCCAAAATTACACTGTTTCATTTCAGGGAGTTGATCCTTTGTTGAAGCCTCGAGTTCTGCACAGCAATTCTTGTGGCTGTAAGTGAGTTAGGTTCATCTGTTAGGTTCTTTCTTCAATTGGTGTAAGGACGAATTGCAGATGCGGGTTTACACCGAAGGTAGACACAAAATGCTGGAGTAACTCAGCAGGTCAGGCAGCATCTCTGAAGAAATGAAATAGGTGACATTTCGGGTCATGACCCTACTGCATCATTTGAGGTCTTTAGAAGTCTCTCCACCCATAACATCACCTATTTCTTTCCTCCAGAGATGCTCCAGCGCTTTATGTCCATCTTTCTTCCATTAGTTTCATCTGGCACATTGCATGCTGTGGTCCTGATCTCCTTATGCTCCTGGAACTTGAGTTAATCCAGTTGTAATGTGCATTTAACACAGCATAGCATCAAAAGGCACTTCACATAAGTGTGATCAAACCAAAACTGATGCCGAGTCCTAGAATTAGATGCAAAATCAAATGACGTAAAGCTTGGTCAAGAAAGTTGGCTTTAAGAAGCTTCTTAAGTGAGGAATGAAAAGCAAGAAGAATCAGAAAGGGAACTTCAATGTTTACAATGTTGGTACTGTAAGGAAGGGCTGCCAATAATGGAGCAATTAAATGGGTGAATGAACTGAGGAATATTGGTATCTCAAAGGCTAGTGGGGCTAAAGATAATATGGAAGGGAATAGAAACATAGAAAATAGGTGCAGGAGTAGGCCATGCGGCCATTCGGGCTGCACTGCCATTCAATATGATCATGGCTGATCATCCAACTCAGTATCCTGTACCTGCCTTCTCTCCATACCCCCTGATCCCTTTAGCCACAAGGGCCACATCGAACTCCCTCTTAAATATAGCCAATGAACTGGCCTCAACTACCTTCTGTGGCAGAGAATTCCAGAGATTCACCACTCTCTGTGTGAAAAATGTTTTTCTCATCTTGGTCCTAAAAGGTTTCCCCCTTATCCTTAAACTGTGACTCCTTGTTCTGGACTTCCCCAACATTGGGAACAATCTTCCTGCATCTAGCCTGTCCAACCCCTTAAGAATTTTGTAAGTTTCCATAAGATCTCCCCTCAATCTTCTAAATTCTAGCGAGTACAAGCCAAGTCTGTCCAGTCTTTCTTCAAATGAAAGTCCTGACATCCCAGGAATCAGTCTGGTGAACCTTCTCTGTATTCCCTCGAAGGCAAGAATGTCTTTCCTCAGATTAGGAGACCAAAACTGTACGCAATACTCCAGATGTGGTCTCACCAAGACCCTGTACAACTGCAGTAGAACCTCCCTGCATATCCTTTTGCTATGAATGCTAACATACCATTTGCTTTCTTCACTGCCTGCTGCACCTGCATGCCTACTTTCAATGACTGGTGTACCATGACACCCAGGTCTCGTTGCATCTCTCCTTTTCCTAATCAGCCACCATTCAGATAATAGTCTACTTTCCTGTTTTTGCCACCAAAGTGGATAACCTCACATTTATCCACATTATACTGCATCTGCCATGCATTTGCCCACTCACCCAGCCTATCCAAGTCACCTTGCAGCCTCATCACAGCTAACACTGCCCCCCAGCTTCGTGTCATCCGCAAACTTGGAGATGTTGCATTCAATTCCCTCGTCCAAATCATTAATATATATTGTAAATAGCTGGGGTCCCAGCACCGAGCCTTGTGGTACCCCACTAGTCACTGTCTGCCATTCTGAAAAGGACCCGTTTACTCCTATGCTTTGCTTCCTGTCTGCCAGCCAGTTCTCTATCCACATCAATACTGAACCCCCAATACCGTGTGCTTTAAGTTTGTATACTAATCTCTTATGTGGGACCTACCCATAGGAATGGATGAGAGAGTACAGAGAGAATTGAAAACAAAGATGTAAATGCTCAACTGAATATCATTGTGGGTCAGAAAGCAAAGGACTGCATTGGACTTTTCGCAAGTTAGGACCTAGTCACCAGACTTTAGATAATTTCAAGTTTACAAAGAACTGAACACAAACATGTACCCAGGCACACATTTTACAAAACATGACAAGAGAGAGCAAAGGCGTAGCTCATAATTTCAAAGGCTGATCTGTTTAGTTAAGTATGGAAGAAGTGTATACCATGAAGGGAAAAATAATAACATTATGTCATCTTTGTGGTTCAATGGACACAAGTTGTAAGACTTGAGTTAATCCCCAACCTGTGTCGTTCTAATATTAGTTTGAGTATTAGTTCATGTTTCATAATAATCATTTGGGCACTTTTAACTAATACCTTTATTGAGATTTTTTGCAAACATTATTTATGATTTTTTTCACTGTTACAAATCTTGTGATCGACTTCATAATTATTTACACGATTCTACCTTCAAATCACTTCAGCTGATATCAACTTTCAGTTCCCCAATTCTCAGTTGCCCATAGTTAATATGGACCAAATGTGGTTCCCCAAGTCAACTGATTAAACTCCCCAGCCTGCAGTTACAGCATGATAACTGTTGACCCCTATCACTCTATCTCCAGTGTCCAATGCCATAGGCATGTGATCAGCTATCTGCCTAGCTACTGCGATTCTGCTCTTCTAGTAACTTGACTAAAATTGTACCATCTGTACCTCATGGCTTCATCTTATTTCATTACACTGACCGTTAGTTCCTGTGAAAAGTTTTGCTTTTGGTAAGTGGAGCTGAAATAGTTGACCACTTTACACTGTTTTTGGACTCTGTAGTGAATGATGATCGATGTTTCATCAAGGGGTATTTTACAGGTGAGTATGACATGTCTTCTTCCATAATTTGTGTAAGCATTCTCTTCACCAGGGATCGCTGAAGATCATTGAGTTCTTGGAGGACAGCGGCTATTGAAGTTTAATACACTTTTTGTTCACACATCTGGTTGCTCCAGTATTTGTGGCTCCAGTATCGTGTTGGTAATCCCAGCTGTGGTCTTTAGCATGGATAGAAGTTAAAAAAGAGTTTCATTTTCAATTATTTTATTCAATAACTCAACCTTTTTTTTGAGCTGGGACCAGGATGTTACAAGTTGTGGATGAATTTCTGAGGAAATGTTCGTTTAAAATCGCATACTGTTCTGATTGTTGTGTGTGCATCGGGGTTTGCTTTTCCGCCACCTTAATATTTGCCAATTACAACACAGGTCGAGCAAAAGAAGATGGACGCCGATTGCCAGGTATGGTACGCACTAACTCGCTGTGGGAGTGCACTAATCAGCTTGACTAATTTTGGAATCCATTACAACAGGGCTGCAGCAAGGGGCGGTGGCTTCCTTTCTCCCTGTCTAACTGGCTCAACCATGGCTATCACACTCGTGTTTCAACACTGTTTTCCAACTTATCTTTAGCCCTTGCTGCTCTACACGGTCACAGGAAAGCTTGCTGATAGTCTTCTGATGATATAACGACTAGTGCACAAAATGCCTCTCAAGTCTGCGCTTGTTGTGCTATCACATGGTTTTGTGTCTTTTGTGATGAATCTATTCACTAATATAGCTTCAGATATTTCCACTTGCTTCATGTTGTTTATTTAATCCATTCAAGCAATAAATTTGTCCTTTCTTGTAGGATTGCTTGCTTAAAAAATTGTGTGCTATTCATGTATAATGTGAGTTCTTTTTGCTTTGCTGTTGCAAAATTATAAGATGCATTTTTGAACAAAAGTCATTAATCCATTTCATTTTTTTTTTCCTTTTGTTCTGTTTGTTTTTCCTTTTGATCCGTTACCACCAAGTAGCAGCTCCCCAGCCTCCTCCCCCTGCTATCCCCTCCCAGCCCCTGTCTACTTCAGGTACAGATGGTGCAGCAGGTGGGAACCCCACTGATAGTACAAATGCCAGCTTAGTCAATGGTATGTTAAGAGCACCTGGCTTTTTATTATTTATTTTAATGCTTTCTCATGCTCCATTTATTCTCAGGCTAAACCTCAAACAACACAGATGTTTTTTGTATGATTGTGTTTGGTATGCACATGGGTCAATAATGATTGCCACAGTTGCCTTAATTAAGTACTCCTGAATATTTCAGAATTGAATGCCAAAATCTGTCAGGTAAAGATAATAGTCACATTCTAAGATTTAAATCTATTAACAGCTTTCTTAGGATTTTCACAAAAATGCTGCAAAGATTTGTCTTCATAGGCCTGAAATAGGGCCCAATGTAAAGAGTTTCCCCTGATTCGAACTCGGAGAATTACGGTAATAGCCGCTCGTAGGTACTCGGGGCTCTCATGGACATTTTTCAACATGTTGAAAAATCTTCACGAGCTTACCGCGTTTCCCGAGTACCTGCCGTTAGCGTTACGAGCCGCTAAGAGACGCCCCGAGCTCCGACGTACCCGCTACGTACATTCTACGTGCTTACCACGAGTTTGATTTTTTTTTTAAACTGGGGAGAGCTCTTGGGTAAACTCGTATAGTGGGACAGGCCCTTAAGAATGCAAATGTGAGTTTTTAATTAGGGATACTTGAAGCAGATCATATTTTGCACATGCAGTTGTTTTTACACATCGTTCATCGATGCACTGAATTGAAGGGCCTACATTCAATCTTTCTCTTTCAGGGTACAAGGAAAGACTTAGCATTGTCTGATGTACATTTTGTTACACCATTGATAGATGGAGCGCTGCAGCATGCTACTTTTGTAAGGCACTTTTGGTGTAACTAGAATGCCCAGAGTAGGGCAAGGAACAGTACTGAACAAAATATTGATATCCAGGCGATGAGAGAGACATTTAAAACAGATGACGAGAAGCTAGAACAAAAAAGGACGTTCTTGGAAGAATCTTAAAGAAAGCAAAGGGGACAATATCAGAGGGATTCAGGAATAAAATTCAAGAGTTTATGAACTCAGCATCTGAAAGAATAGCTGTGCGGATGAAGGAATTACTTTGGTTGTGGTGTCAGGGGGCAAGAATTGGGAGAGTCTAGTTATGTCTGGGGTTACAGGGCCTGAAGGAGACAACAGAGAGGAGAAGGAAGGCAAGGAATGTATTGACAATAAGGGTGGGCTTTTCAAAATCAAACTGTTCCTTAACTAGAAATCAATTTGGTTAGCAAGCACAGACTTATTGGAACTTTATTTAAGAAGAATATAGGCATTAAGGTTAATAGAAGGTAGATCTGAGGAGGTTAGTTATGTGTGCTCTGGAAAAGTTGGCTGGATTAGTGGATGAGGGTTTCAGCAGCTGAGGCAAGCAGAGCCATGAGATGTTACTTCCCAGCCAGGTGAAAGTCAGAATCCATGGCACCTTGAAAGGGAAGTTGAGAGGTGGAGAGATGAGGTAAAATTGAGTGCCATTGTCAAAATCAGTGAAGCCGATGGGGTTTTCTAATGTTGCTTATTTGAAGGACAGCATGTAGATTGAAACAGGAGGAAGTGAGGAATAGATCCTCATTGAAGGAATGGGGAATGGATTGGCTAAAACCCAAAGGAAACAATGCATTTGTGGGAAGATGTCATTATTATTGATTGTCCAGCTGTGACTGGATTGATAAGAATGGCAGCAGGTGAGTGCAGGCCAATCTGGTAAATTAAATGATCTGTAAATTGAATGCGATGTCATTGATAGTTCCTTAGACGCAAGTTGTTTTAGATGATCAAATAAAGATTACTTTAGGTCCAATTAGACTTTAAAGATTGTTTACAGAATGTTGGCTAATTAATTACTTGGACTACTTAGATCCTGAGTCTCATGCTTGTCGAGATTTAGCTTCAATACAATTAATCCCATTGGAATCTCAATTGAGTTATTTGAAGTATTATGTTAAAACATGGATTTTGATTGAGGGCCTCTGAAGGAGATTCCATAAAACGTCCCACAAAACAAATACTAGGGTTAGTAAACAAATTAAAGTAATTGATCACTGATAAAAAATAATTGATAAATAATTGATAACAATAAATTGATAATTGATAACTAAAAGCTCTATTAACATAGATCTGTTTTTAATATGTACCATGACAGTGCCAATCTCTAATATTTAGACATTTTACGAACATTCAATTAATTTTATACAAAAAGGCACATTTAAAATTTTAGTTGACCTGTACCCACTGGAATATTTTGAATTGTAGTGTGTAATCCATTTTCACAAAACATCTGCCAAATTGGACTAAGCTTTTGCATTGTTGGTTTAACTTTTTGTTGGTTAATATACAAGTTAACATGAGGTGCAATAGTAATTTTAAAAATAAATAAATAAATAAAAGGTATCAGGATCTGGCAACAAAACAATAAAACAACAAAAACAGGCTTGGTTGGTAGTCCCCTTTCTGCGGAGTTTAATGTTATAATAGAGCGATTGTTCCTACTTTCTTTTTCCTTCTTTTCTAGGGTCTACTATCTTTCTTTACTTCCTTCTCTAATTTCTTTTCTAAGGGGCTTTCTTTTCCCAACACTCTCCTGCACCTTCACGACTCTTGCGCACTTTCCTTACTTCCTTTACTTCTATCTTTTTCTTAAAGCTCAAAAAATGAAGCGGTACAAAAAATGTATTAAGACATATGTGTTGTGTATTATTGTAACTTACCGTACTGCTAATTAAAATAATTTAAAAAACCCCCCAAAAAACTTACAAGTTAACATACAACATACATTTTACATTATTTTTTTGTGACATGTTTTTTTAATCTGGAAATGGTGCAACTTCTCGTTATGTTTTTCTTTTGGAGAGATAATGTTGAGGCCAGGATTTAAACTTATTGCACGGTTAAATGCTTCACCTCGATCCAACAGCTTTATGATTCAGCACACTATCCCAATTAATATAAAGCAGATTTGCTTGATCAATGTCACTTTTAAGATCATTAAATTTGAGATTTATTTGGAGAAACCAAATCAATGTAATCTCCAGTTATGAGAAAAGAACAGACAGTTCTTTGAGTTTATACCAACAGGGATCTATTAATCTGCAAGTCCTACTGTATTTGAAAGGTAAACTAAAACATCAGTGCATTTTTCAAAAATGCAAGATCCTAATGATGAGGGGGATGATTATTCGGCTCAATTATATTTCTGCAGTGCGGTTATGTGTTGTCAACAGTACATAACCAAGTTACTTGTAATTCTTCTCCTGGTGTGGCTAAACTAAAATATGATTGACCATTATCACCTGCTCCTTTCCAGAACAAGCCCTTAATGTTTTAGAACCAGGATCGATAATTCTCTGAAATAAATATCATGTATGCGAGTAATTAAATCATTCTCAATATCAGATCTGTAAACCAATAATAAACCAAATTTTCAACAATGTATGCTTGTCCTCAAACTGTTAATTCACCAATTTTCTATTTTTTTGCCTTTGCATTATGGTGCAAAAAGAGTAGCTTACAAATCTCAGTTACTTTCTTATTGAAGTGACGAAATGCAGAGTAAATATGACAAACTGGCACAAACCTACACTCCCTTGATGTGCATCCTATAAACATTAATGCCAATTTTGCAGGACATTGTTGGCAATAATCTGCCATTTTGATTCTTTATGTGAGAGTTATCAGCCGTATTTGAAACAGGTTACGTTATTTGGGTTTGACGCGAGTCAGTATAAACTGGTTCAACTTTATGGATGTTACAGAAGCAAACTCCACTGGGAAAGTCAAACAAGAACATAGTGAAATTGGTTTAAAGCCCAACAAAAGAACACAAGTTCTTGGAGACATACCTTTCATCTGAGTATAGAATTGAACTTTTAATCTGCAATGACATTGAAGTAACATTTAACAATAAATTCATCAGGAAGTTGAATTAAAATTCTCTTCATTTTTCTAATTTTTAAGTGAATCTCCAAGACCAAAATGGCAAGGTTAAGAAGAGACGGTCAACTTTTTTGGTGGGATCTCCATAACAAATACACTGTACTTAATTACCCCTGAGTAATGTGTATGGATATCTTTGTTATTGTGATCTTTTTGATTTTTATCTTGTACAATTGCTGCATAAACCGTTACTGAGTTTGTGATCATTGAAATCGATTAAGGTTTGTCTGTTGTGTCTTCCATTGTTTGTTGATTTTGGTTGCAATGTACGCTACATGTTGTCCCTGTTGTGACTCTTCACTGTTTGTTTCTGTTTTGTTTGTTGTCCTTTTTCATCATAGGCAAATTACAGGATGGGAATATGGAGAACAGCCAGAACAAAGGTAACAATGCTTCTCAACAGTCAGACAATCTTATTGTGTATTTTACTCTGACCTCGCTGCAACATAGTTCAGATGATCCCCTTTATAAAAAAAAAATTAACCACAGAACAGTTATTTACTAACACCTTGCAATTCTTTTCATACAGGGTATTTATCTTTCATTTATGTTGCAAATACATATGGTGATGCAGCCTCCATCAACTTGATTTCGTTAAGAATCTTAAATGTTTTGAGACTCTAAGATGCATTTCACCTCCACTGTCTATCATTTTGACCTGCTTTGGCCAATATCTCAAAATGTTGCACTTTGGAATTTCCTATAAATATCGCTTTGCAAAATACTTTTGCTTGTATTATTTCCATTATTAATAAATGATGGACTACTAATCTTACACAGTTGTCAGGATGGAGTGTAAAGTGGAAGTTAGCGTCCCACAGAAAAAAGGTGAAAAGATAGCTAAATTCGTCAGCCCACCGATGATCCAGGCAGTAAACAGGGAACTTGGCGCAGATCTTTTCCCTGTTTTTATCGAAGACTATTAGAAGGCGCAACTTAAAGAATGGAGGAAGAATAAGGCAGATATGTTTACAGTGAAAATGGAATATGTGAACATACATTTGTAATAAGAATGGTTCATGGATCGTTGCTATTGAAACCAGTTAAATCTTACAAAGCTGCTTAAGAAACTATGCCAAATGGTATCACCTGCTTTTCACAGTGAAAGCGGGTGTTTTTTTAGTCAACAGTTGACCTCACTATATATGTGAGGAGTGAGAATGCAAAGAATGGTCTGATGTCTTATATCTCCATTGCTTATGGCACAGCATAACTCAGCCCCATCATTACTTTGTCTGAATCAATTTCTGAATGTAACACAACCCTATCGTTTAAGCATTGGAAAAGGTTAGCAGAATGACAATAACAGATCCAGTAGATGAAAATAATTTGATAGAGGTTTTACTTCCCGGCAACCCCGAGAAGAATGGAATGCTGGTAGGGGAGTGGTCAATGCCCCAGCCTTTCTCTACTGTCATTTATTCTGGCAACTTGTGCCAAAATGTTGGTGCCCAGCTGTATTAGTTATGCATATCAATAATCTAAGATATGCTTTAAATATTGATGTCAATGGGGAAAAGGGGATCTCCAAGGCCATGAAGAGCTGATGTATTATCTTGACCATGTGTGAAATTGATATCTCCTGTCAATTGAGCAGCTTCCCCTGCAACCCCAGCAATACCTGACCACTGGCTGCTAACACAGCCTGCTTCTGAAAAGGAGAGGTCTGTTCCTATAAGGATGGCATGTTTGGCTGCATACTTCTTTCATTATTTGTTTATCCATTTTAATAAAGTAACCAAAAATTAACAGTACAAGATCCATTAGATTTGTAACTCGTGGCTTTATTTCTTAATGTTAGTTTGGGAGAGTTGGAGATAAATCATCTCCTGGATAGCACAGAAAAGGAAAATTGATATTAAGAACTTGATGAGACCTGAGGCATTTTTGGGATTAATGAAGGCTCCAAAATGTTTGCATTGAAATTATTTTTGACTGGCTTTCTTTTAATTTGTTTGCATTTAGCCAAGAAACAAGATGGTGCAGCTGCCATGGAAATGCAGCCTCTGAAGAGTGCAGAAGGAGGCGATGGAGAAGAGAAGGAGAAGAGGAAGGGGGGCTCAGCCAAGAAGGAGAAGTCTGTCCTGCAGGGGAAACTCACCAAGCTGGCGGTACAGATAGGGAAAGCGGGTGAGCCTTTTGCCAATTCAGGGAACTATTAATTCAGACAAGGTAAAATCGGAAAAGCTGCAATGTTAATAGGATGGAAGGAAGTCTTCATTAAATCAGGGGAATCTTCAGGCAACCTTTCAAATAGCCTGTTCCCGCAGCCATATTGTCTACCGACGAGTTTCATACTACTAATGGTGGAATATCCCTGACGCAGTTGAACTGCTGTGATATCATTTGTTGATAGGATCCTTTCAAAACAAGCCTTAGTTTAAAAGTGTGGCTGGAACTGTAAGGCGCATTCAGCAATGCTCAACACACACTTATCGTGGTCTTTATCCTGCTATCATCCAAGTCAAATGTACCTTCAGAGTTGCATTTAATTCAGAGTTGCATTTAATTCAGAGTTGCATTTAATTGCATTTTGCTTCAGTCAATTTCCCCAGACACAAAAAAAAGTTCACAAAAAAATTTCACCTAAATAAGAGAACAACAATAGAGATATTTTAACTGAATAACATGCAGGATTGGCAAACACCGAATAACATGCAAGATTGGCAAACCCCGAATAACATGCAGGATTGGCAAACACCGAATTACATGCAGGATTGGCAGGATTGGCAAACACCGAAAAACATGCAGGATTGGCAAACACCCGGAAGTAGTTAAAGGAAGGCTGTCAATTATTTTTTTAAGGCAGAGATAAATAGATTCTTGATTGGTATGGGTGCCAGGGGTTACGGGGAGAAGGCAGGAGAATGGGGTTGAGAGGGAAAGATAGATCAGCCATGATTAAATAGCGAGGTAGACTTGATGGGCCGAATGGCCAAATTCTGCTCCTTTCACATGATCTTATGAAAATATATAATTACAAAAGGTAGGGAAAACAAGAGTATTAAGGTTATGGGGTAAAAGAGAGAGAATAGGTGTCAAAAATATAGGATAACAAAATGAATTTATTTTATCTTATTTCGAAGCATATATTCTAATTGGTCAAATTTTCAATCACTTTTCAATGATGCTGCTTTTGAAAGACAAAAAAACATAATAACCCAAAATAGTGGAATTTGACAAACTGAGTTCAATCAGAGATAGAAGTCGTAACATTCCCAGAGTGAATATTCATGGATCTTGCCTTGAGCATGAGGAGTAACTTTGGTGGTAGATCTACAACACCCGAAGGCTTAACGTGAACTATCTTGAAGCAAATGCTGCCAGGTTTCTATCATGGCCTCCATCATGGTACAATAAACTAATCTCTTGCGCATGCACCTCCCTTTCAGGAAAATGCATTCGATTTCGAGATTACTCTGTTCACCCACAATCTTTGGTATCTTTATATTAATTGAATTAACCTCATCCTTTGTGTTTAATCTCCCAGAATATACCTTTGATATAACATTGGTATAAAATAACAATAGCCACTCGCCTGCACACTCTGCTAACTTGTTTGCAAGCTTTCTTAAAATCTTTGGCATTCCTGCTCAATGTGTGTTACACCTTCTAAACAATAAACCTCCCTGTGAACATGTCAAATATAATGCCAGCACGTTGACAGTATTTATTTAATTTTTTTTCAGGATTGGTAATGTCGGCAATCACAGTTATTATTCTTGTGTTATACTTTGCCATCGATACTTTTGTGATTCAAAAGCTGCAGTGGCTGCCTGAATGCACTCCGGTCTACATCCAATTCTTTGTTAAATTCTTCATTATTGGTGTCACTGTACTAGTTGTGGCTGTCCCAGAGGGTCTCCCACTTGCTGTCACCATCTCCCTTGCCTATTCTGTGAAGGTAAGAATATCTTTGCAATCAATGTTAACCTATGATGAGCGTTGAAACGGCACTCTGCCTGTGATTGCTGGAGTTTAGAAGAATGAGGGGGGACCTCATCGAAACGTACAGAATAGTGAAAGGCTTGGATGGAGTGGATGTGAAGAGGATGTTTCCACTAGTGGGAGAGTCCAGGACTTGAGATCATAGCCTCAGAATTAAAGGACGTTTTTTTAGGTAGGAGATGAGGACAAATTTCTTTAGTGAAAGTGTGGAATTCATTGCCACAGAAGGCTGTGGAGGCAAAGTCAGTGGATGTATTTATGGCAGAAATAGATAGATTCTTAATTAGTATGGGGGTCAGAGGTTATGGGGAGAAGGCAAGAGAATGGGGTTAGGAGGGAGAGATAGATCAGTCATGATTGAATGGCAGAGTAGACTTGTTGGACTGAATGGGCTAATTCCGCTCTTAAATAACCGATGTGATCCCAGTAGCACCTGAACTTGGCACACATTAAATATCGGTAACAGATTTCTGAAATTGGTTTTGCAGAGTCTCCGTCTTTTAAACTCCCGAGTTTCTAAAAAAATAATTGTGGTTTTATGATCAGATTTAGAGGGATTATAGGTCAAACGCAGGCTGGTGGGACTAGTGTAGATGGGACATGCTGGCTGATGTGGGCAAGTTGGGCTGAAGGGCCTGTTTGTATACTGAAATACTCTATAACCATAATGGGTCTTAATGGGTGTTCATTAGGAAAGTAGTTTCTAATGGTATCAATTTGCAATTTACTATCTTTATCGTCTCAGTTTTTCTGGTTAGTTTTATGGATTTACAAATGAGTTGTTGCTTTTAATCAGTCATATTAAACTATATCAATAACGAGACTGAAATAACGTGAAAAAGAAATTGAGGAAATGGTTGAGATATTTTGCAAGATTTGTAAAAGGGTAAAAATGTTTGCAATTTCATATGTTTGATAATGAAACCTTATATATGGAAATGTGCTTTCATTGTAAGTGTAAAGACATTCGTTATAGACATTCTTAAGGTTGAGGTTAACTCTTTTCCATCACTGATTCATGGCTGATGAGTCGTATGTGTGGCCTGCTGACTCTCTACATAGAGCAGGTAGTGCTTGTTGGATTAGTACATGCTCATTCTGTTGGTTGTTCTCCCATCAAGAAATTCAAAATGTTTAAGAAGGAACTGCAGATGCCGGAAAATCGAAGGTAGACAAAATTGCTGGAGAAACTCAGCGTGTACGGCAGCATCTATGGAGCGAAGGAAATAGGCAACATTTCGGGCTGAAACCCTCTTCAGACATTCAAAATGCTCTGGGATGCTCTGGGATGCTTCTCCACCAGTGTGAACAATCTTGGAGCAGGGAGTCCCATGTCCCAGTGCGATATAATTTTTTTTTCAAAGAGGCACGAGAAATTCCTTGAAGGATTCTCTCTTGTTTTCCTGGAAATTGCTTCCGCCACCACCACCCTTGCTCATATCCATGCTGGTTTAACATCAGCAGAGCATTTATGCCGGGAGAAGAAACTGAGATGCATCTTCCCATTGGATCCAGAGGATATTGTGGAGGCAGCATTGGTGGTATTGCTTTGGTTGGATCATGTTTCTGTAATTTGCAGAAAAGCAGAGATCACTGCTCCTCAATAGTTCATGAGGTTGGTGCTGGGACTGAGGTCTTGGTCTTCTGTAGGATGATCCTGCCCTTGAGGACACAAGGAACTGCAGATGCTGAAATCTTGCATTGAACACAAAGTACTGGAGTAACTCAGCGGGTCTGGTAGCAGCTGTGGAGGACATAGATCAGCTATGTCTTCCATACACATGGGACGCTTTTTTCAGAATGATGGCGTTTTGAGTCAAGACTTTTCCTCGGGTGATGTTGCAGGTTGGGATCCTCCTTCATGAGCCCATCCATGTCCTCCAGAGATGCTGCCTGAGCCCGAACTCATTGGATGATTGTAAAGGGTGATGGATTTCAACAATGTTTGATCTAGGTGGCTCTAGACATATGGGAAGTGAACAATATTGTCTTGTCATGAATCTTAGTCAGGGGATCAAGTTGATGAAAAAGCTTTGTCTTCATTGTACGCTTCAGTAAAGGGATCAATGATGTTTTGGAACAGATCCCTGATTTGACAACCCAAGAGAAGACTTGGGATTTCATCAGTCCATTGCAGTACCATAAAGTCTGTAGCAATACACAATACAATAAAAATAACAATTTACTAACATTTGTTAAGGATGTTTTTCTTTCATCCAAAACAAAATCCAGTTACCATTCTAAATCTGATTGTCAATTGTGATTAATCAAAATTTAGTTTCTTATCTGTAATTTAAAATAAGGTAGTACCACCATTGTGGAATCTTATTACTCATTACTGCAGGAAGAATACAGTATGTGATGGGTTTATCATGCCTGTTTTATTGGTAAGGCAATAAGCACTCAATGTGCATGTTTTCATCACAGTGGGAGAATTTTCCATAATTATTGAATCAATGAATCAATGTCTGTTCATGATTACATTGATGTGAAATATATTAATCTATATTCTCTAAATGTGTGTAGTACCTTTTCTACTAGGATTTGATTCTGTGGTTAATATGATGTTATGACGCTCCATACAATTGTCAACAAACTTGGTTGGAATGTGCTACTGTACTGTATTGTACTGCACCCCAAGTTGAATCTCATAATGAAATTTCTGCCCATGTAGTCCACTTGAAGGGTCCCGGAGGAGTGGTATAATAATTGACCCATGCTGATTTTACAGAACTGCCGCCTCAGTTTTACTCGGTAAGCTAAGGTAAATTTGGGCCATAGTCAGTAGACTGGAACTTCATCGAAATGGAGGAGCTGGAAAATTAATGTGTATTTTTTATTTTACAATTCGTATTCATAAGTTGCAAATGGGAAGAAAAGAAAACCCTGACGAAGGGTTCCAACTTGAAACATCACCCATGCTTATTCTTCAAAGATGCTGCCTCACCCGCTGAGTTACTCCAGCACTTTGTGTCTATCTTTGGTATAAACCAATATCCGCAGCTCCTTCCGACACAGAAAAGAACGGGTTATTTTTAAGTTTAGGCACCACTTGCTCTTTCAGCTGCAGAGTTATGGCATGTTAAAGCCCATGGCAACATACTGCTCATTCTTTCAGCCAGTGAATTGGTGATGGTGGGAGTGGGGGAAGCTGTAAACAGAGAGAAAAGGAGAATTTCTCAAAAGTCTGTGCCATAAAAATGTCAACAAATATTAATTTTAAGGGAGCAATTATTTACTAATCTGTTGTGCTTTCTTTGACTAGAAAATGATGAAGGACAACAATCTGGTGAGACATTTGGATGCCTGTGAAACCATGGGCAATGCCACGGCTATCTGCTCTGATAAAACGGGCACTTTGACCACAAACCGAATGACTGTTGTGCAGGCTTATATTTGTGATGCCCATTATAAAGAAGTTCCAGAGCCTGATGCCCTCCCTGCAAAATCTCTGGACATTCTTGTGAACGCAATATCTCTCAACAGTGCTTACACGTCCAAGATACTGGTAGGTTAATTGTTCTTATCCGCACGCCATCTACTGTTCTTGACTGTATTGTTCTTTGTGAAAAAGTTTGGCTCCATCTAGGTTGCAAATTGATGATTAGACTGAGAAGTTTCATCTTCCAGAGGTCATCGGCAAACTCAAGTGAGTAAGATACCTTTCAGAGGTAAAGGGCAACCTGCACAAGTGTTGGTGGAGATAAGAGATAAAGTTGTGGATATAATGCTTTGTGCTGCCAAGAGGGTTTACAATTGTCTCTCCCTATGTATTCCCTTGACCTTCAGAGTTTAACAACATGTGACTCATTCATAGCTCTATTTACAGTAACAAATGAATGCACTGTAAAATCAGGGGAAAGCAAGACATACATTATTTCCAAATGTGTGCTACTTCCAGAACTCTGTGTGAGACTCGTACCTTATAACTATCAGGATATTAAGTAATATCTAATAACCCATTTGTGCATTGTAGTTGGGTTTGTTTTTTTTCTGTTGCTGATTTAGTTATTTTTACCAAATAACAGCAACAATATCAGTCATTATATGATTTATTGAGCTTCACATTGTTTGCATGTCCTTACTTTTAAAAAGTATACATTTGTGGGTCAGTAACTAGATCAGTATCTGTAAATATTCCTAAACCCCTTCTGGTCACAAGTCATTCATTGGTATTGTTCATGAGAAAAACATCCTATGTCATGTGTGAATAGGCTGGATGACTTACCTCCACAACAATTACATGTTACACGTTGCAATACACGGCAACTTACATAATCAAATCAATTATTCTCTTAAACTTCATAAAGATATATCCGTTGGTCATGGTTCAGTATCCGTTCCTATCTGAGAAATACATTGTTGACTTCTTTTACTCATCTGGACGCCCGCAGCAGCGGCGACTGCGGAGGGTTAAGGTCCCGACCACGGGGGAAAATGGAGGAGGACTGGCCAAATGTTGTGCCTTCCACCACAGTGATGAATGCTGTGGTGGATGTTTGTGTTAAATTCTTATTGTGTTTTTGTGTGTTCTTTTTCATTGTACCGCTGCTGGCAAATTCATTTCACTTGCACTTTATGTGCAAGTGACGAATAAAACTGATTGATTGATTGTTGATGTTGATTAAGTCAAATGTTCGACTGACCTGAGTGCCTGAAGACCATCTTTGTGTAGAAGATCCTGCTGGATTGTTCAGGTTGGGTTAATCACTACAACCAGATTACTCTTCTTACAAGCAGATAATACATCCATTTAACTTTTTTAATTTTAGTTTAGTTTAGAGATGCAGCGTGGAAACCGGCCATTCAGCCCACCGACTAGCGATCCCCGCACATTAACACTCTCCTACACACACACCAGGGACAATTTACAATTTTACCAAGCCAATTAACCTGCAAACTTGTACATCTTTGGAGTATGGGAGGAAACCAAAGATCTTGGAGAAAATTAATGTGGAGAGCCTACAAACTCCATACAGACAGCACCAGTAGTCAGGATCGAACCCGGGTCTCTGGTGCTGTAATCGCTGTAAGGCAGCAAGTCTACCACTGTACCACTGTGCCTATTGACCATTCTAATCTATCTGCCTTTCTATCTACCTTTCTAATCTTTAATACTTTCAGAATATTAGCCTCATCACAAGTCATGAGAATTAATTCCACAGTTGTACAACACTCTGCCAAAGTGTTGTCATCCTCTCTCTCCCGCCCGTTCCTTGAGTTTGTTCTCTGGCCTATTTACATGCTCTTATCTCAGGTGGCCTGAGCACAGATCTACACTTCAACCTGTCCCCAAATTACTACTGCTCCCAGCTTCTTCACACTCCAGGGGAGATATTTATCACTTCATTTTCACGGTTTCACATTATATGGATAGTTTTTGGTGTCCTCTCTGTAGTCCCCTGTGGGTGTCAGAGGTTATGGGGAGAAGGCAGGAGAATGGGGTTAGGAGGGAGAGATAGATCAGCTATGATTGAATGGCGGAGTAGACTTGATGGGCCGAATGACATCACTCCTATCACTTATGATCTTCTCACAATCTCGAGTTACATGGCAATTGGTGATAACATATCTGAAACGTGGGTGGCTGTGTGACGGGGTGATCACACACATTGCAAGGTGGCACAAAGGGGAGAATTTATAAGTGCGCGGCAGAAAAATGGAATGGAACAAAATAAAAGAAAGAAGAGGAGTGATAGTGATCAAAAATAATCTCATCAATAAGCCAGACATCTTGTTCTGTGAACTCCAAGGTTTATACCAATGATCTGCTATTTGATGTTAAATAAATCTCAAGTCTGCCCCATGGCCTGAGATTCGATTGATATCAGTGGAAATTCCATGACTGTAGATGAGAAGACAATGGAAATGGAACAATAATGTTTTTCCTAATTATTTTGATTCGGTTTAATGTTTTAATTATTTCTAATTGCTTTAAAAAAAAGTTATTTAATGATCTAATTTAGTTAAGCTGATTTAAATGTCAGTTCAATATATTATTAGCTTTTGATTTGGTTCATTACATTATTTAATATAGAATATTTTATTGTTTGGATGTTTTTGATTGTAATATTCAACCTTTTTGACCCCTGAAGTGGCCTGTCACAGCTTTCCAGTTAACTTACAGACTTAAGGTTTGCCAATCACACAACCTAACTTCCTGAAAGGCCAAAGTTTATATGGGCTGCATCAGATTTGGCAGGTTTGGCAACTATTGAACTTGTTTTGAGTTATTCTATGTATTGTAAGTGAACTGAGACTTATTCTGAATGAACCCAAGTTAAAGGCGGCATTGTTTTTACAATGTAGCTACATTTTTTTATAACAATTATTTGATAAGTCAGGATGCATACCAAACACCCAAAGAGCTGCAAATGCTGGAAACCAGCACTTAAAAAGCATATGTTGGAAATAATCAACAGGTCAGGCAGCATCTGTGGAGAGAGAAACTGAGTTCTTCATTCGGGTTTCACTGACTGCCAGGGAAGGGAGATGGTGGGAGACAACAAAGAGAATGCCTGTAATAGAGTGGGGACCAAGAGAAGACAACTGGATTCGACTGGTGTTGACTGGGAGAGGGTGTAAAGACTTATGGGCCTGTCCCACATAGGCGACTTTTTAGGCGACTGCAGGAGACTATGCGGTTGCCACACGGTTGCCACATGTTAGCGGGTGGTTGCCGGGGAGTTGCCTTCATGGTCGCGAGGAGTTCCCGCATTCTGGGAACTAGTCGCGACCTCATTTTGGTCGCCGTGAATTTTTCAACGTGTTGAAAAATTAGCGGGGACTAGAATGGAGCCGCCATGGAGAGTAGCAAGAATTCTAGTGCCGTAGGTGGGTCGCCAGGAGGTCTAAGGTTCTCAAAGGTTCTCGTAGGCTGTAGTCGATGCTGGCCAGTGAATTTCATTGGCTCATTGGGAAAAAAAACGTACGTTTTCAGAACCAAGGATAACCGACCGGTAATGTTAATGTCCACCGAGCTTCACTGCCGTGTATCTCTGGCTTCTTAAAAGTTGTCTCCACTCCTTCTCCCCCCCTCTCCATCCCCTCTTTTAAAGGGCTTACTGTACACTGTGCTTAGCCATCTTAATTACAGCACCAACCAACCTGTTCATTGCGGTGTGTATCTGTATCACCTTGATCGTGGAATTTCACGCTGACAGCGCTCCCCCGCTTGCCCTGTCTCCTGCCTGCAGAACGGGCTGGTGAAGGAAGCCGGTGAAAAATCACCTAAGTGGGACAGGCCCATTACTCATTGTTGCTGGAGAATGTTTACCACAAGCGAGTGTGGGGGAGAGACAATACAACTCTGCTGGAACTGTAAGATACAGACGGCATCAGGGGCTGGCAAATGGAAGTATGAGAGAATGCTACAAAATCAAAGCAGATCAGGCACCACCTTGGAGAAAGGAATAATGGCGAGGCACAAAATAAATTGCAGATGCTGAAAATGTGAAACAATAATGGAAAATGCTGTTCACACTCAACATGCCAGGTAGTGTCTGAGGAGAGAGGAAAACGATGAATATCCAGGCAGACACGGGAGGTTATCAGCAACAACAAACTGGGCGAGGGCATGATTAGCCTCATGCTGCTGTTCCAATCATCAACTGGATGGTAACTAATTGAAGGAATTGGATGCTATTTTACATAATTCACCGGTGGAGAGGTTATTTCACTGCACTGCAATTGCTTTCCCTCTCACTCTCGAGTTAAAGAGCCTCTGACTGAAGTACTACTCAGAGAGTACGAGCCGAGTCATACAGCACAAATACAGGCCCGTCAGATCACACGCCCACACTAACATTTCAGCTCATTTACTCAAATCTCATTTGCACACAGTTGGCCTGCATCCTTCTATACTTTGTGTATTTGACTGCCTTTTTTAAGCATAACTTAAACTTAGTGATTGTATCTGATTTCACCACCTCCTGTGGCAATGTATTCCATGCAGCAACCATTCTCTGTAAAGTATATTTGCCCTCTTTAATCCTCTTTAAAGCTCCTCCTTCTCACCTTAAACCTATGTCCTATAACCTATGGCCTATAACCATTAAAATAATCAATCAATCAATCAATGTCCTCTCGTATTTGATAGCACAACCAAAGAAAAACAATTTTGTCTAACTCTCTCAGCTATGTTTTTTAATATTTTTTTACAGCTCTATAAGGTCACCCCTCAGCTTCCTTTGAAAACAAACCTTGTTCAGAGATATAGCATGGAAACAGGCCTTTTTCGTCCCACCAACCAGCGATCCCTGCACAAACTGAAGAAGGGTTTCGGCCCGAAACGCTGCCCATTTCCTTCGCTCCACAGATGCTGTCGCACCCGCTGAGTTCCTCCAGCACTTTTGTCTACCTTCGATTTTCCAGCATCTGCAGTTCCATCTTGAACTGAATACCTAAACTACCTGGTCTGTCCCCACGAACAAAAGTCCTCCAATTCAGGAAACATCCTGGTGAATCTCTTGTGGACTCTCCCCAGCAGAATTACACCCTTCTTAGAGAATAGCAACTAGAACTGCACCCAGTACACCAAGTGCTGTCTAGCCAGTATTTTATAAAGTTGGACTGTAACATCTCAATGCGTATATTCTACACCTTGACATATGAGGACAAATATACCATGTACTTTCTTTGCTTAATGTCTACCTGTCACTTTCAGGGATCTATGGACTTACGTAAGTCCCAAGTCCCACTGTTCATCAATGGTAAGTACCTTATCATACATTGTATATGTCCTACCCCTATTTGACTTCCCAAAATGTATCCCATCAATCCTGTTGGCATTTTTTTTTAATGACTGTAAGGATAATCCATTTTGTTGTCTCTTATGAGACAATGACAATAAATTGAATCCAATCCAATCCAATTAAATTCCATGTGCCAGTGCAACTAGATCAGATGGAAAATCGGCAGCAGCAGCAGTTGATTTTGCCATCGTCATCACTATCCACAACATTGCTAACTTACTGATTATATCTTCTACATCTATCTATATTACTAAAAGTCTGATCTTGTCCACTTCCTGTTGTTCTGTAAATTGATTTTAGAAAAAACGATGCCACTTACGGCTGTGATTTTTGGCCATCTTACTCAGAGTCCCCCTCTGCTGTGCAGGACTAGAGGATTTTCCCCATCGATTAAAAATATAAGTTATTAGTGTTTTAAAAATGTTGAGATTCTCTCTGCTGAAGGCCACGCCCCTTCCGGAGGGACTATAAAACCCAGAAGTGTTGAGTGCCTCAGTCGGTCTCTGTAACATGGGGGAGCGAGAGGGTCACGTTTCTCAGTCTGATCTGTGAATAATACAGAACACATTTCTACTAAACTGTGAGTGTGGTTTTACTCACCTTGAGTGTCCTTAATGTGTTGTGAAAATGAAAATTTGGTTGGTTTGAAATAAAGCATAGCAAATGGTTGTTGGTGGTGGTTGGTTTGAAATAAAGCACAGCAAATGGTTGTTGGTGGTGGTTTGTTTGAAATAAAGCACAGGATTAAAAGTCTAAACTTCCTGTTTGCACTGTATATTGATTTTAGATAAAACGCTACCACTTATGGCTGTGATTTTTGGCCATCTTACTCAGTCCCCCTCCGTTCATCAGGTGCAGAGAATTCTTCCCATCAATGAAAAATAAAAGTGTTATTAGTGTTTAAAAAATGTTGAGAATCTCTTTCCTGTCAATTACGCCATGAAGGCCACACACCTTCTGGTGGGAGGGGGGAGGGATTATAAAACCCGGAAGTGTGGGTGTGGCTCAGTCTCTGCAAGATGGGGGAGGGAGAGGTCATGACTCTGTCTGAGCTGTGAATCAACTGAACAGACTGAATGTTTACTGAACTGTGAGTGTGGTGTTTATGTGGTGTTTTGTGGTGTGAATTTGTGAATTTGGTGGCCTTGCACCCTCCATGAAGTGGCATGAAACTGCACTTGAGTTTGGATTTGGGATCTTTGTGATGAAAGTATCTACAGTCCTCTGATAACTGGGGAGCAATTTATAAGAATGAGTTGTGAGGTTTCTTTCCAAAATTGCAACTCCCGATTCTCATTAGTCTCTACCTGCCCTTCAACCTCCTTACCCTGCCCTTTGACAGCTGAATTCTGGTCTCTTAAATAGTCGCGTAGGAAGGAACTGCAGATGCTGGTTTAAACCGAAAATAGACACAAAATGCTGGAGGAACTCAGCAGCGCAGGCAGCATCTCTTGAGAGAAGGAATGGGTGACGTTTCGGATTGAGACCCTTCTTCAGACACGTTTTGGGTTGAGACCATTCTTTGAAATAGGTACTAGCCCAGGTCCCAGGTTCAGGAATTCTCTCCTCAAACCTGTCTACACTCTTTCCTCCAGGGTGCTCAATAGAACACAGCTTTTGGCCAGCTACTGCAATATCTCTTTCTGGGATTTCATTACATTTTGTTTGACAGTGCATCCTTTAAGCACTGTGGGGTGCTTTGGTACATTAAAGGCACTGCATGCATGTGAGTTGTTGAATTAGCAGATAAGATAGGGCTAGCATTTTACATAGGCACGGTTATGTCACAGTTGAAACAGTGCAAATAGTACAATATGTCTTTCGTGAAACAAGTTCAATCATCTGTGTGCTCCCTAATGAACATATGTTCAAATAAAAGAATCGAGAGGAGTTCAAAGGAGTTCCCGGAGGTTTGATATCTTTTTTTTTTGTTTTGTTTTTTTTGTTTATTTTATTAGAAGTTAATACAGCACAAAACAGTACAGTGGAACCTAATTTTAGGTGTCAACTATGTAATACCGTAATCCATTCTATGTACAACCTCTAGTTTTATGTTATAAGAAGGAAGTAAGCAGGACAAGAAAAAGAAAACAATAGAAAGGGGAAAAAGTGGAAAAATAGATGGTAGAGAGTAGAAAAACGTGAAGTGTGTATATAAAAAATAAAAAAAGGAAGAGAGAAAGTGGAAAGTAGAAATAGAAGCGAAGGCCCCTTAAAAGAGAATTTTTCAAATCTGTATTCGGAGATGTAGATCTGTCCGCGTCATGAACTGAAATCAGCAATCTTTACGGTACCGCTGCATCACATGATTCCAAAAAGTCGATGAAAGGAGACCAACTCCTTAAGAATTGGTCATATTTATCTATTAGTCGGAGTCTCATTTCTTCAAGGCGTGCTATGTCCATCATATTCCTAATCCACATTTTAACAGTTGGTGTGGTTGTATTTTTCCAAAATTTAAGTATCAATTTGATAAGGTTTGATATCTTTATGTGGAGAAGAGGTGAAAATAGAAATATTCACCTTTCAGTCACTGCTGTCTCTTGGAACGCATTGCTGATCGAACGGAAATGGATGGGGAATCTTATAATTTGTTTTCCTGAGGAGAGCTAGGGTGTTTTATGTTATGTTATGTTGTTTCTCCCAGGAGATCACAACACTGCTGGTGGGTGAGGGAATCAAGGGTAGTATCATTGCCGCATGACGGAACGGGGCAGACCTGATGGAGCAGCTGTTTATTTTCCTATCTGTCTTCTACATAAGACCCCACGTGCATGTAGGTGAAAAGTAAAATGTTCCTAAACACAGTGCAATTGCTGTGATATTTGATTCTGATAATTCTACTTCACAGTTTTTTTTTTAATGCTGTTATGAGGAAGCTGCCATACAACAGAAAACAAAACCATCTGTTAATTCATGGGAATGGAAGTGGGGGGTAGGGTTGTGGTAACTGGCGAGTGAAACGGGCCAACATAGGCACTGCAAAACTAGAACCAAAGTTACAATCTGTTTTAACACCACAATCAATGTTCTTTCCCAATCAATTTCACATCTTGGTGCCTTCAATCTATTCTTATTGCAAAAACATGTGTTTTAAATAGTCATGCACAGAATACAATGCATTCTCATTCATTTATCATCTGTAGTAAATTATCAATTTTAATCTTTCTTCAATTGATGACGGCAGTTCAAACTTTTGCAAGGGGGCAAACGGTAAATTAAACAAATTATATTAAACTCCTTAATATTTGAAAGTATTTTGCTGCAATAATATTATCCTAATGCCCAGATTATGCACAGCCACCTATTAGTTAGAATATCATGACCTCTGTGTCTGCAAGTTAATCAAAATTTACCCTTCACAGTACATTGGCCTACATTGGCAGCATGCAGTTGAAGAATAATGCAGGAACTATCTACAAAAGGACAAATGCCAAAGCTATAGAGAAACCATTTTGTTCCATCTGCCTGACAAATTAGATTAGGGAATTACTCTGCTGGATTTCGGAAATCATTAACGCAGTCCATTGTGATATTTTTCAAGGGCAAATAATAAGACCTGCCTTCCTGGCTAAAATAGCAATGCAAACCTGTGGTAATATACCCCCTTCTCTCTCCAAGTCTTTGAACTTCAAAAAATGTTAGTTAAAGAAATTGATGATATTATTATTTAGAGATGGTTATGTAAAGCAAATTGATAGTCTGATTTTGAAAGGATCGTAGAACTGTAAAGATTTGCTGTGCGAGGAACAGCAGGAAATGAAAAGGCCTGGGGACCAAAACTGTGTTTGTGCCAGAATTGCAATTTAACACCTTTCTCATTTGGATTGCCAAACAAACATGTTCCTGTACAGCTTTCTGTAGCTGTTTTGATCTCGCCTTTACTCCAAAGCCACTTTGTGTGTGTTTGTCTCGGATGCTGCCAATGGATATAGATGTACAGCGTCCGATCGGCAATAGAACCTAACTTGTCTCCATGCCGCTGTGACCTTGGTAGTGTAGACGTGGCCTGCGTTGAAGTGAAGTGATGGCTGAGCATGTTTGTTGGTGTGAAGGATTGTGGCGCGCCATATGTTGTTCTGGAACAGTTTGCACTTCCCCTGACAGGCAAATAGTTGAATTCTGACAGAACAACCATCTGGCTATTTATACAAACTGTATATTTCCTGGGGAACTATCATTCTGACCATTTCACTTCAATGCACCAGAAGTTGCAATCAAAAGTTTTGTAAAGGTACTGCTTCTGAACATATGTTTTCACTATGCAGCACGTTACAATTAACTATTTTGCAGCAGTATGAATATTTATTTATTCGCATGTTTACTTTCCATTTATGCTCTCAGGACAATAGTTCACTGTGAAAATGAGCCCTAGAAATTCAAATGCATTATGCAGTATTTTATAACATTATTCAAGTTAATATTGATTTTATTTTGAAAGGTTATAGCAATAGTTTCACCCAGGAAATTCAACTAAATTATTCCTAAACTGAGTCACCATTGCAACACTACAGATTCTGCATTGGGCCATTGGAATTATATTATTTCCTGCCTAATGCCCCTTGGAAGCGTTACAAGGGAATTTGGAATATCGTGTCCAGTTGACAATAACACAGTTGCCAATTCCTGGGATAACATGGTCTTCCCAGTACAGCCAAGTCTTATTCCATTCTTCAGGCATAGCTATCAATAATATGATGCCCATACTACTGTTCACATCTCCCTTTTGTAAACTCATTGCATTTGATGTTTCTCCATTCCCTTCCCCCACCCAACCAGTGGCCATCTCCAAGCCTCCACTCCAAACATGCCATCCTTACTGCATTCTGAAATTCTGAAATCCCAACCATTCGCTAATCTTCCTGATCCCATATCTCTGACCTCAAACCTGTGCTCTAATACCCCTTTGGTGGCCCATCCCTGATCACCAACACCCCAGCCACATTTGAGCTCAAAAAGAATGCCCGTGTTCATGGTTTTGACAAATTGTACAGCCTTGGATTTGGCTGCTAATGCACAAGGTGGGGACAATGAAACTGTATCTTCATATTGCTTTATTTTTTTGTTTCTCATTCTCTTTTCATTCCAACGCACAGTTTGGATGTTTTGCAGTAGCTAACTAAACCTAATGTAGTTACAAAATTAGAATGTAAATTTAATTATGTCAACCACTAGTGATTAGCATCTACTGAAAATGGATGAGCCAATTGGTGGGTTGCACATTTTAGCTGACGTACTTTGCCAAGAATGGTAATGACATTATGAAAAATGCAGCCTCATATCTCAATGTATTTCACTCTGAATCCCTTTGCTCATCTATCTCTTTCACTGAATTTACTTTATTTTTTCCAACTGTAGTTCATTATAGTTTTTTTCCTGTAGATGGTAGCGGTGTGGGATGAGCTTCCAGTGGAAGTGGTGGAGGCAGGTTCGTTGGTATCATTTAAAAATAAATTGGATAGGCATATGGATGAGAAGGGAATGGAGGGTTATGGTATGAGTGCAGGCAGGTGGGACTAAGGGGAAAAAAAGTTGTTCGGCACAGACTTGTAGGGCCGAGATGGCCTGTTTCCGTGCTGTAATTGTTATATGTTATATGGTTATAAACAAATACTATTTTTTTTAATTTATAGTATACAAACAAATGGCAAATTATATTATAAAACTCTGATGGAATTTTTTTATACTCCTTGCATTTATCCTTCTTTCCTCTGCATTAAAAGAAGCATATGTGATGTACAATCCACTTATTGAATTTCATGGATGGAGACCATTTACCCCATTGAGTCTGCTTTGCCTTGCTCTAGGGATGGTCCATTTGGTCTCTACCTCAGCTCTTTCCCCATGAGCTTGGAGTTCTCTCTTCCAAAAGTTTTTACCCAAATCCCTTTTGAAAGCAATAATTGCACCGATTTTCATTGTCCTTTCAGATAATACTGTAGATCCCAGTTCTTAGCTATTATTTTTATCCCTTCGTACCTTTGGTTCCTTTGCCAATCATCTTAAATCTGAGTGCTCTTGTTCTGAGCCATTCTGCCAATAAAATCTATTTCCTTTGCAATTTCTTTTCAAATTTGTTCTGTTTCAGAGCTATTTGAACAGAAGGTCACAGGTAACAATTGCTAGGTAATGAAGAAAAATATCTTGCCTGACGCAATAATTTCCCTGAAATTTAGGCAGTCTGCAATACTCCATGTATTTTACCCAAAATCAATTCTTAGTTACTGTTCAGGGTAAAATTATGAATTTGAGCACTTCAAATTAAATAAATAATTCAAACAGTGAATTAATAAGAAATTATTAAGTTGTAAATTGATACTATTCATGTTAAGTCTTATTGCACCATTACTCATGTATTGTTCAATGAAATGCACATTTCGGCAACTGACTAGAGATATGAGGAAAGAAAACGGTTTCAAAATAGACAATTCCTGTTAGTTTTAGTATGAGATTTAGAAACAAATAAAAGTGCGGCATATTGCAGATCTATTCAATTATACCAGCACATCTCCCAGGGCATGTTGTGAGTTCTGTTGTTTTACGAGGGAAAAACACTATACCATGTAATACAAAATTAATTCTGTCAATGTGGGAATGCATTTAACCAGGCATGTATCATTGACGCTATGAAATCTCAGTGCACTAAATGGACAAGTCCTGCCAACAATTACAGGCTGATTGTTGGGAACCTCTCTGTAAATGTATTAATCGTAAATACTTAGAAACTCATCAAGATCTGAAGACACCAGGAGGAAATGGCTGACAATTTCTCTTAGATAAAATTCACAGAAGATATCATTTGAATTGTGGAAGGGACAATTATTCAAACATGTTTTCAAGTGATATCTATTAAAAATAATTACATTTTGGAATATAGATGAGCAGTCACAAATCTCAATGAAACTTGCCAGAGCTAATGTTTCCCTTTTAATAACTCGGAGTTGTCCATTGTGGTTCGGCAGTAGAACTACAATCTGAATCTGAAAGTTGTGGGGGTGAGCGTCACTCAAAAAACTGGAGCAAAAAATCTGGACTAAAGTGTACAGCAGTGAAGTGGTATTGTTTTGGGAGTTTGTTAACTTTAGCTGTCATGTTTCCATCATGATAATAATGACTACATTTAAGAGTTGTTCATTGGCTTTATTGCTCTCTGCAGGGTATGAAATATCCCAGATAAGTGCTAAGTTTTCCTTTCTCAGTTGAGTTATGGATCTGCGAAAAGAAGAGAAGAGTATTCCTCTTGATTGTTAAACACAGAAACTGAAATAGTCCCTGGAACACCCTGGGATTATTAGTCTTGTCTGCAGCAATATTAGAACTCAACAGTGACCAAATAACCTGCACTGATAACCTCCAGTTTCCCTCATCAGTTCCACTGCCCTCTCTAATTACAACTCCAGATGACTTTCCTCACAGTGAACTAAAGTGAGATCTCATTCTGTTACATGGAGAATACACATTGATATGTCATTTCTTGAACCAATTCTTAATTATCACAAGGACGAAACAATCATATTTTCTAATGTTTAGTTTAGTTTATAGACACAGCGTGGACACAGGCCCTTCAGCCCACTGAGTCCGCACCGACCAATGATCCCCGCCCATTAACACTATCCTACACTGTGGACAATTTACAATTATACCAAGCCAATTAACCTACAAACCTGTACGTCCTTGGAGTGTAGGAAGTCTCGGAGAAAATCCACCCAGTCACAGGGAGAAGGTACAAACTCCGTACAGCCAGCACCCATAGTCAGGATCGAACCTGGGTCTCTGGCGCTGTAAGGTAGCAACTCTACTGCTGCACCACCCTGCTGCCCTCTTGGCTTATTATATTGATTTAAGCGGGTAAAAGATGCTGCCTCTGGGTGCCATTAGACAAGATGTGTGTTACCTTGGTATGGGAAAAGTTATTTTTCAGGATTCTGTGGACCTACTGTGTATGCTAATGCCTTTTAATTCATTCTTGGGAATAAGTATCATTGGAATGGCCAGAACTTATTGTCCACAATGAGCCTATTTATGGAACCACTACACTCATGGAGAAAACTACATCCACTACACTGTTTAATAAGAAGTTCAAATATTTTGAACTGGGAATTGCAATATGTCTCCAGGTCTATCTGCTGTGTTACGTGGAGAGGAACATGGAGGTGATTTTTTAAATCCTCATGAACCTTCTACCCTTGTCCATCTGCGCAGTGAAGGTCGAACATGCTTGGTGAGTCACTGCACCAGGTGGTGGGTAATACCATAATTAATATGGTAGAAACATAGAAAAATAGGTGCAGGAGTAGGCCATTCGGCCCTTCGAGCCAGCACTGCCATTGGCTGATCATCCAAAATTAGTACCCTGTTCCTGCTTTTTCCCCATATCCCTTGATTCCGTTAGCCCTGAGAGCTAAATCTAACTCTCTTGAAAACATCCAGTGAATTGGCCTCCACTGCCTTCTGTGGCAGATGAATTCCACAGATTCACAACTCTCTGGGTGAAAAAGATCTTCCTCAACTCAGTCCTAAATGGCCTACCCCTTATTCTTAAACTGTGACCCCTGGTTCTGGACTACCCCAACATGGGGAACATTTTTCCTGCATCTAGCCTGCTCAATCCCTTAAGAATTTCATATGTTTCTATAAGATATCCTCTCATCCTTCCGTATTCCAGTGAATATAAGCCCAGTCGATCCATTCATTCATCATATGTCAGTCTCGCCATCCCGAGAATTAACCTGGTGAACTTCCGTCAATAACAAGAATGTCATTCCTCCAATTAGGAGACCAAATCTGCACACAATACTCCAGGTGTGGCCTCACCAGGGCCCTGTACAACTGCAGTAGGGCCTCCTTGCTCCAATACTCAAATCCTCTCGCTATGAAGGCCAACATGCCATTTGCTTTCTTCTTGGTGGTGGAGCTGTCAATATGGTATCAAGCCTCACGCATACTATTTCAGCTGCATCCATTCAGAAAACTATGGAGATTTTCATTACACTCTTGGCTTGTGCCAGACCAGTGATGGTGACTTTGTGCAGAGTTGGAGCTTTGAAAGAATAACTGATTCCTCCAAAATAAGCACCAAATATGCATGACATTTCCAAACAATGAGTCACCTCACTTAATTCTCAGGATTTCCAATATATTACCTGCACGTTGGATGACTGAATGAGATGTTAATCCAGTCGAAAAAGACATCTGGTTTATTTAAATTAATATTCTTATAAATTTATATTACTGATAATTTACAATTCAGTTTGCTCTGCTTTCTAGCACACTGCCTGCCGTGTGTATTGAGTGTGATTGATAGCCAAGCCCCAATGGAGTTAGTTTTCAGAATTATGAAATGTTTCAAAATATTCAATTCATAGAGGAATTCAAGGTTAGGAGTTTGGAATGCTGTTGCAGGGAATAGTTGACCTCCAGTGTATCAACAAAATGATCCACAGCTATTTACAATGCTGCTGCAACATTTCTGCACGTTGCATCTCCTAGTCTTAAAGGTGAAATGTAATTAGTTGAATCGGATGCATTTCATTCAATACTGGATATATTTCAACTCTTTTAGACCTATAAACTATGTGTTAATACAAGCTGCTTATTGCTACATCTGGAAAGGGAAATCTTATACTGACCAAAGACTTTAAACATATGTCCAAAACAAAACAGTGGGGAGAGCAACAGATTTAGGATATCAGGCAGGTAATACAAAAAGGTAGATAATTGCCTTAAAAGCTTGCAGACTCATTCTTTTCAAATGGCAAGTATTGTATGTTAGATGATAAAGAAATGTCACTGGAGTGAGACGTGGCAAAAAGTGGATTAAACACACTTCAAAGCACAGGGGGAGCAGCAGAAAATTAAGGGGCAGAAGATACTCAAGTCTGTTCCACAAGAATTCTGGACAGTACCAGAGATACAGACAAAATGAAGTTTGTCTTGTGTCCAGCAGATGTGTGCGCTTGATTACAATTAAAACACAACATACTTGTGCTATAACTTCAAGATAAGCACTCAACTACGAAAACCAAGCCCAAATCCAAAGTATTAACTGACTGAAAATATACACAGAATGCTGGATAAATCAACATCTCTGGAGAGAAGGAATGGGTAATGTTTCAGGTCCAGACCCTTCTCATTTAACTGAATATACCAACTTAGGACAACAAGGACAATAAATAGGTTACACAAAAAAGCTGGAGAAACTCAGCGGGTGCAGCAGCATCTATGGAGCGAAGGAAATAGCTAACGTTTCGGGCCGAAACCAAGGGTTTCGGCCCGAAACGTTGCCTATTTCCTTCGCTCCATAGATGCTGCTGCACCCGCTGAGTTTCTCCAGCTTTTTTGTGTAACCTTCGATTCTCCAGCATCTGCAGTTCCCTCTTAAACAAAGGACAATAAATAGTTCATTATGCTACTAAATAAAGGAAACAGCAGCCAAAGAGCTCACTCGAACAAATGCTAACCACTTGTATCCTATCTTCCACTAATCCCATCATTAAACTTGTGACACCACAAATATCACCCTTGTGTAAGACCGGGATACATTTAAGAGCCTGTCCCACTTTCCCGAGTTACTCACGAATTCTCCCGAGTTTTCCCCTTGATTCAAACTCGGAGAATGTCCGTAGCGAGGCTGTAGGAGTCCGTGGATATATCGTAGCGGCTCGTTATGCCAGCCGTAGGTACTCGGGCCATCAGGTAAGTCGGGACATTTTTTTCCAGCATGGCAAAAAAGTCCACGAGTAAAAAGATAGTCGGGAGGAGAAAAATTGCAACTTCCGTAGATCACAAAAATCTTGATTTTTTTTAAGGTCCTTTCAACTCGGCAGAGGACTCGGGAAAGTGGGACAGGCCCTTTACACAGACTACAATTACAACAAAATACACATACTGCTTATATGTTTCCTTTCTGCCCCCCCCCCCCCCCCCCCCCCCCCCCCCCCCCCCCTGGGGAGGCCCTGACCACGAGGAACAGTGGAGGAAGAGGACTTTGGTGACTGACTTTGGTGCCTTCCCACACAGTGGGAAACTTTGATTCTGCTGTGCGGGGATGTTTTATGTCAAATTCTCTAGTGTGTGTTCTTTATACCCTTTCTGGCTTAATCCCTCCCTTCACCACCTCCAGTTTTATTTCCAGTTGGAATATTTTGGAGGACCCAAGAACCAAGAACCAAGAACTGACACAATTTCTTCTCCACTAAGTCCACCTACTGCCTTGCTCTGCTGCCTCTGGCATCTGCTTTATGGCCTGACGCAAACTCTGTCCCCGAATTCCGAGCTCTCCAAATAGCGACGTGCTCGCTATGAAACCTCTACAACCCATGGTCACCAATGGGAACTTTGGCTGAAGACAAGAGCACATGGAGGTCATTATCACTCAGCTTTGCAGAATTGAGTTGGCTGGCAAAGTGCTGACACAATCTGCCCCAAATGCCCTTTCTACAGGAATCCGTACTTGTGATGTTATCAGGTAATGTTAGATCTGGAGAAATGTTGGGCCCTATATCTTTTTCCTACACTCGGGTATCTGGTGCCAGAAGCCACACCCTTGACGTGCAGAGTGCTATAGCAGTTTGCAGGTAACCTAATGCTAAAGCAGATTCATTCTTTTTAGGGAATATATGATTCGTAAGGGAAGAAAATTACTGAGATCAAATGATTCACCCAATGGATTTTGGCCACCAAGCCACCTCTACCCTCCTATGACAAACTAATATTGATCTTTCTATTTAGGAAAGAATTGTTCATAAAGTTTGCACTGATGCTTTTGAGAGATATGGCTGCTGAATCAGGGTATCTGGGTGAATTCAGTCTGGATTGAAACTTTTAATTATTCTGACATTCTTACTGGGTCTACTGAGTTGTGTACAATTTAAATTCCTCATATCTACATTCAAAATGATTCGGCACTATCCTGTAATGGTGATAGCAAAGGTGCTATAGTCATAATAAGAAAAATGTGACACATCTAAGCAGTGCTTGACAGAGCACTGTTTGCGAGTTATATTACCTGCAGAGCCCTGTGTAGAAGTTGCAAATCCCCATGGGGCTATTCCACTTGTTCTTGCCTCTAGCAACTTTGGAATACTCCATGTATCATGTTTAATCCACCGGCTCTTTTCCCTTTAACTCTCTCTCTTTAACTCTCTCGCTTTCTCTCCCCCTACCTCCCATGCTTGATAATCCGGAGAACCCATCTGAACACTTCACCCTCTCCATAAGTAACCCCACTCCCTCAATGCATTGTACATCCCCGACACTGCTACACTGCACAGTCCATAGAACAGCGTTTGATCCAATTACAAACATAAAAACTCGTTCCTAATTCCTGTTATCGAAGTAAAAGGGCGGGGGGGGGGGGGTACTTGCCTATTTCAGCTCTCATCATTCCGAAACCTCCTTAGCCAGACCAAGCAGAACTCATGACATTATTACATTCAACCCCTGTGGGAATTCCATAGATGAGTACATGGATCTATTGGGGATGCATAATCCTTGTTTAATTATGTTCCAAATTCTAATCACACGAACACTGACTAGGTGGCGAGAGAGAGCAATGTCATGGCCAGCTTGACCCAAATTGGACTCTCGTTATTTTTTCTCTGATTCCTGTGACCCCAGTGACCAGCTGGCCATGGGTCTTCAGAATCTCGGGTTGGAATGGTTGTCTTTATAATTTAACAGGGCAAACACACCATTTCAGTCAGTACCATTATACTGAACAGCTTTTCATTCAAGGCACTTTACAACAGATTTAGAAAAATAGCCTGTACCAAAAAAAGGAGAAAGGAACTGATTTTTCCAAATTTACCGGTTAAGTGTTTTAATCTGATGCAAGTCATTTAAAATTAAAGATTAAAAAATAAAGAACGCTGAGGGCTTTTCAGGATTGCCATACCTGGTCAACATGATCAAGGTCTTCAACATTAATAAGCGAGTTCGGTATTCCGACTGTGCATGCCCAGGTGATAGGTCACAACAGATAAATATTGAGGGTACGGATCCGCTGTGCATTAGATTTGGTTATCAGACCTCCATTTCAGTGAGTGCTTTATGCTTCATACTGCTCCGTAGGGTCGGGTTTGTCCTCGGGGTCCATGGTCGGGGGCGGGCATGGACTTGGGTCTCCGGCACTGTGGGTGCCGCCGAGCCGCCGCTGGGCTGTACCTGTCCCCATCCCAGGTGTCCCGTGCCCATCTGGAGGAGGCCGGAGGTGTCGGATTGGGCTCGCAGCTGGCGTGGGAGTGGCTCGGCGCTGGCGCACATGGGGCACCGTCGGTGGGGGTGCGCGTGGGGTGCTACTGCGGCTCGGCTGGACCAGCAGCATCCTCAGAGAAAAGGAATGGGTCCCCCCCTCCCCCCCTGGCTCGGCAGCGCCCCTAGCTCTCCCCTTTCGCCCACTGACATCTGCTCTCTCTCTCTCACTGTTACACCCACTCTCCTGCTCCATGGCACCCCTGTTCCTCAGATTAAATATATTTGTACACATAAATCATGAAAAAAGATAAGAATTTATGTACAGTTTATGCAGCCAGCACTTCATTCGCTTTTTCTTTATAGCCAGCGACCTTTGACAAATCCCATGATTCCTTGCATTTTTCGGAATACTGAACTCGCTTATTGTATGCCATGGGGACTTTTGTTCCTTCTTGCTGTAATGATGTACGCTGAAGGCACATTGAGAAACTCCTTGTGATTGAGGTACAGACACACACATTGGCCTCCACTACAAGATGTTAGTTAGCTTGAAGCATTTTCCAGTAAAATTCAGAGTGGTGCAGTGCAAAGCAAACTGAAGATGAATAAAGAATAAGAGACAATTGAGAGCAAGTATTTCTTTATTATATTTCTGTGCAATGAAATAACATTGCTTACGACAGGCAGGTTTTTATTCCTACATTGTGCATGCAAAGGGGCTAAAGCCTGTTTCAGCCGAGGGCTTTGGATGCCTTGACCAACATGGCAAGCAGCATTCTTCTGGGGTCTAATTAGCACTCTGCCATACGGAATACATCATGTCAACAAATTTTAGACCATTAATTAACAACCAACAGGGAGTGAAAACGTGAAAACAAATCACATAATGATATTGAAAAAGCGAAAGGCTGGAAATACCAAAGAGATCAGGAAGAATTTCTAGAACAAGGATTAAGGTTGACATTTCATATCAGACAATAGTTATTAATCTGAAATGCTCATTGCTTCTCTCTGTAGAGATATTGCCTGAATATTTGCCTCATTTTTAATTCTGTCTTCACATTCTGTCTGACATTGGTCCAGTACAACAATACAGCGTCAGAATCTAAGGGTGAAATTTCCATTGAACTTGCACTCAGACAACTTATCTGATGAAATACCAGCATAAAAGATCAAGGTAACATATTCATGGGTCTACGATAATGCTACATTGTAAATTCCTCATTCTTATCCAGTTGGTTATTGATTCTTACCCCAATTCTTAAAATATTATATAAAGATTTGTCCCAAGCTGGAGAGCTACATAAACTGGTTCAAAGTGGATGTAAAATTAAACCAAGATTTATTATTGCAGAAAAAACCCCAAATTGAACTTGTTTTTGTACGTCTACATTTGTGGAATGTGAGCATTATGAGCAAGGTCAGCATTTACTGGCCATTATGAAATACCCTTGAAAAGGTAGCATTGGGCTGCCTCGGTAGACATTTGGGTGAAGGTATACACAATGGTGGCAGTGGCTCAGCAGGTAAAGCTGACGCCTCATAGTGTCAGAGTTCTAGGTTCGATCCAGACCTAGGATGCTATCTTTGTGGAGTTGGCACATTCTCCCTGTAGCTGCATGGGTTTCCTCCGGGTATTCCTATTACCTCCCACATCCCAAAGACATGCAGGTTTATTGGTTAATTAGCCTCTGTAAATTGCCCCTAATGTGTAGGGAGTGGATGTGAATGGGGGATAACATAGAACTAGTGTGATCGGATGATCGATGGTCGGAGTGGACTTGATGGGCTGACAGGGCTGTTTCTATTCTGTAGCTCCAAACTAAACATGATGTCAAGATTCAAGAGAGTTTATTGTCATCTGTCCCTGACAGGACAATGTAATTCCTGCTTTGCTTCAGCACAACAGAACATAGTAGGCATTGACTACAAAACAGATCAGTGTGTCCATATACCATTATATAACTATATACACACCTGAATAAATAAACTGATAAAGTGCAAATAACAGATAATGGGTTATTAATGTTCAGAGTTTTGTCCGAGCCAGGTTTAATAGCCTGATGGCTGTGGGGAAACGCTATTCCTGAACCTGGTCGTTGCAGTCGTCAGGCTCCTGTACCTTCTACCTGAAGGTAGTGGGGAGACACAGGATGGTGTGGGTCCTTGATGATGCTGGCAGCCTTTTTGAGGCAGCGACTGCGATAAATCCCCTCGATGGAAGGGAGGTCAGAGCCGATGATGGACTGGGCAGTGTTTACTACTTTTTGTAGTCTTTTCCTCTCCTGGACGCTCAAGTTGCAGAACCAAGCCACGATGCAACCGGTCAGCATGCTCTCTACTGTGCACCTGTAGAAGTTAGAGAGAGTCCTCCTTGACAAACCGACTCTCCGTAATCTCCTCAGGAAGTAGAGGCACTGATGTGCTTTCTTAATAATTGCATCAGTGCTCTCGAACCAGGCAAGGTAGAGTGCTAAGTTTCTGTGGTATTGGAAATCCTACAAATACCATCACTTCCATGGCTTGTGATTGTTAAACGGTGAGTTTGAGGCGAGCCACAGACTTGGTCTTGTTGGTGTTTACCTGGGCGGTTCAGTTTGTTTCTACTCAATGAAGGATGAAGGCCAAAATGACAATGAATGCCCAATGGTACCTTATCAACGTTTCCAACACAGAAGACCTCGGTGACAGTAAAGCCACCGACTGTCAAAAGGGAGCAGTTCGCCCATCTTGCTGGAGATGGCTGTTGCTTAAAAGCTAACCCCAATAAATTGCTCAATTGCTCAAATAATTGCTGGTATTTGATTTTCACATCTCTGAATGCAAGTACAATGGAAGTTTCACCCTTAGATTCTGATGCAATATTGTCGCAATGGAGCAAAGTCATATGTGAACTAAGAATTAAAAATGCTGCAAATATTCAGGCAATATCTGTACAGAGAGAAGCAATGGACATTTCAGATTAATAACCATATGTCGGATATGAAGTGTCAACCTTATTTCTCGTCAACAGGAGTTGCAAATCCCTTAATGGGCCTTATAAACATATGGAAACATCTGAAGCTATCCTTAGAAACAATACAATTAGCGATCATAATCACATGGTTAAGATGTAACAATTAGTTTCTCTGTTTCTTTATCATATCCGTTTGCCATCTCCCACTTGCAAGTATTTAAGCATCTTGGTGCTGTATGTGAAAGTAGGTGCTAAAATGATACCATGCAAGGGACACTTACATTTCTTCCTGGGCCTGAAGGAAGCGGTTTTCTCACATGCAGAATGGGAACTCAACATCTCCCACCATTTTGGGACTTCTTAATTTGGTGATTCTCAATGGGAGCTTCTGCCTCCAATGCTAGGCTGGTTACATTGTCAAAACATAAATGCCAAATGCCAAAACTCTCCCCCTAACCTGCGTGGGTTTTCTCTGAGATCTTCGGTTCCCTCCCACACTAGATACGCTAGAGGCAGGAAACATGTTCCCGATGTTGGGGGGAGTCCAGAACCAGGGGCCACAGTTTAAGAATAAGGAGTAAGCCATTTAGAACGGAGACGAGGAAACACTTTTTCTCACAGAGAGTGGTGAGTCTGTGGAATTCTCTGCCTCGGCCTCGGAGGCAGGTTCTCTCGATGCTTTCAAGAGTGAGCTAGATAGGGCTCTTAAAAATAGCGGAGTCAGGGGATATGGGGAGAAGGCAGGAACAGGGTACTGATTGGGAATGATCAGCCATGATGACATTGAATGGCGGTGCTGGCTCGAAGCGCCAAATGGCCTACTCCTGCACCTATTGTCTATTGTCCAAAGATGTACGGGTTTGTAGGTGAATTCGCTTGCTATAAATGAAAATTGTCCCTAATGTGTGTAGGATAGTGTTAGTGTACGGGGATCGCTGATCGGCGTGGACTCGGTGGGCCGAAGGGCCTGTTTCCGCGCTGTATCTCTAAACTAAACTAAACTAAACTAAGAATGGTATGAGGGCAGTGCAAACTAGAACTGTGCATCCTCCGGACAATGATAGTGGCAAAGCAAGACACAAGTGCTTGGGTAACATCCCTACGCATTTTGCTCACCCCACAAACCAAGCAAACAATGAAAGAAGAAACACTTCACCTTGACTCTGGAGAGATCTGGTCCATTAATGAGGATTCAGGGGCAGGATCCACTGATGGAATTGTTGGTTGCAGTTCAGTGAAGGACTGATCTGTTAAAGTGCCTGATCGGGCTTCATCCTCAAGTAAAAGCCTGTTCTTGT